>NC_062268.1:11158344-11758344 GCF_916048215.2 Malus sylvestris
ACAAGCCGACGCGAATTCCATCCATCTCCAACAGAATTAGTCGACACTACCTACGCAGAATTGAAGCCCTTACTTGACACATCTCGACTTTAATGTCTAGTGAAAACCAAAATCAAGATGTTCTGACTATCATCCGTATGGATGACAAAGCCATAATATGCATAAAAACATAACTAAATTTATCAACTAATAAAATCTACTAAAAATTCAGTAGAACTTCTCCTAAAATAAAGATAAGCCCAAATCAAAACACATGTAGCTAGGTAATCACATTCATTTCAACACATCCCCGAAAAGCCACACTTAATGGGTCTCCAACCTGGTTCAAAGCATAGTTGTCTAATACCAGTTATATGGATAAAGCAAAGTAGGGAACCAACTCAATAAGGATGTGTCAGAGCCTGAAAAGGTGCCTCAACGTCAAATATGCTCACATCAACTGCTACTAGTTCCTAAGGGGGCGCAAAACAAGAAAATGTGAGTGGACGTTTTCCAAAACTATTTTATTTTCTGAACATACTAACTTCCTGTTTTGGAAACACATATAATACTATGTAAAAAATTTTGAAAGCCTAAACATGCCATAAAAACTGAAAACTGATATATACATGTATACACTGCTAGCTAATAGATACATATATGCTGAGCTAATACTTACCGTGACATATCATCGCAGCTAGTGGAAGCTAGATAATATAATCTAGCTATTGGAAGTTGGATAATATAATCATATCATTGCCGAGTAACCTTGAAGCAATGACAAACTAAGAATATAACTGTGTAATTATGTCTTGAGCATACGGAGCCATGCAATTGCCAGCAATGGGAATCATATGCCAAAGAGCAATGATGCATCTTGCTCTTGGGAGCAGCAATCCTCCTCTCATTTATGTATTGGTGGTCAGGTCCAATCCTCGTAGCCCATCGGCCGATCAGAAGAAATTGCAGAGCAGGTTCAAATCTTTGCAAGAGGAATTATCCCACATCTACTTACATTTTCCATAAACTGCCCCCAGCAGAGGTTTCTTCAAGCTCAGAACATAGTCTACTCTTTGGCTTACATGTCTATTGGAGCTTTCATCCCACATTCTTCTCACCTGGGGCTGCTCTTACGCTGAGCTTGTCTTGGCGACTTCTTGTCATTATTTATGGGCTGTACATTCTTCTGAGCCCCAAGTGCAAGGAGACTTGGACTGGCCTCTCTTAGAAAGCCTTCAAAGGGATGTGGCTTTATCTTAAGTTGACTGCTATCATGCTCGGGTAGGTGAAACAATGATGCAAATGCGACCACCTAAGCTTTCTTAGACCACATTGGGCAATGACCTTATGTCGAAGCTGAGGTGCCAAATTACTGAGCATATTGTTGAGAATGAGTCCCACACTCATGGGATGAGGGACCTTGCATGGGCTTATAAGGTTAGGCTACTTCCCATATTGCCAATTGGTTTTATGATGGAACCTCAACTTTTTTCATGGTATTAAAGCAAGTTGTCCCACGTGTAGGCCAAACTGCCACACGTGCTCCTTTCCACATCACTTCGTTATGTTGTCCACGTGTTAGGCTTGAAAATTCGTCACACGTAAGGAGGCATGTTGAGAATGAGTCTCACATTGATGGGAGGAGAGACCTTGCATAAGCTTATAAGAGGTTGGGCTACTCTCATATTGTCAATTGGTTTTATGATGGAACTTCAACTTTCTTCACACATAAGACAGTTCACTAATGTGGTTTGAAAAAATATCATCACTCATTTGGAATTTTGATTAAAGTTATTTAGACATACAAAGTTCACCATGTTGCTAATACACTCCCTGATACATGTCAATCCTATAATAACAATACGGCCTACCTATATTAGAAAGTGTGTCCAAATAGCATTACCAAAATTTTTAACCCTTCGTCCTCCTTCTTTCCTAAACCTTTCACATGCTAACATCTTTTTTCTTTTGTGCATAAATGTAGTTTGGAGATATGGTACAACCAAGGCCTAACACTAATTTCAGGGCTTCTCCCCAACCCTACAATCTCACTAGATTCCATTTCTGTTTGGTAAGTATAGATTTTGTTAATGCAACTTTTAACCTTTTCATTACCAGTTAATTTTCATGAATTATTGAACCATGATTGCTATTATTAAATCTAACTTTTATGCGATGAACAATTCCAGCATGAACTACTGGAACTTCAGTTTGCAATTTATGTTAGGCCTAAGTGCAGCGGCCAGGTTCGTATGAACAATTCCACCATAAAACCAATTGGCAAGATGGGGAGTAGCCCAAGACCATATAAGCACATAACAAACCTTAGTAATGAAATTGAGATTCCACCATAAAACCAATTAGCAAGATGGGGAGTAGCCCAAGACCATATAAGCACATAACAAACCTTGTCCCTCACCGATGTGGGACAACTCTCAACACGCCCCCACACGTGTGGCGGATTTTCAAGCCTACACGTGGACAATGACTGGGTGACGTGGAGCGCGTGTGGCCGTCTGGCTTCACACGAGGACAACCTGCTCTGATACCATAATGAAATTAAGGTTCCACCATAAAACCAATTGGCAAGATGGGGAGTAACCCAAAACCATATAAGCACATAGCAAACCTTGTCCATCACCGATGTGGGACAACTCTCAACACAAGAAGAGAATGCTTTTTGGAATAATTGTATATTCTATTCATCTCTCAAGGAGGGTTTTATAAGATGTTACAATCCTATCAATAAGGAAATAATTTACATATAAACATATTAAACGAAGAATCCCAAGATTATAGGGATATATACAAAAAAGTCAACATTGCCCCTCAAGTTGGTGCATATATGTCACACATGCCCAACTTGTGTAGGAAACTTGAAAACTTATGACTTGAAACAGCTTTTGTGAGGATATCTGCCAACTGATCTTCCGTTCTTATTTTCCAGTACCTCAATTATCTTCCCTTCCATTTTTTCTTTAATGAAAAACCGGTCAACCTCAACATGCTTTGTTCTATCATGTTGTACTGGATTATGTGCAATGTCACGAGCAGCTTTATTATCACAAAACAATTTCATAGGTTGATCATGTTTGATACCCAAATCCTTTAGCAGAAGCTTAAGCCATAAAATTTCACAAATTCCTAAGGCCATACCTCTGTATTCAGCTTCTGCACTAGACCGGGCAACCACATTTTGTTTCTTACTCCTCCATGTGACCAAGTTACCCCCAACGAATGTAAAGTAACCTGATGTTGAGCGCCTGTCATCCACTGATCCTGCCCAATCTGCATCAATATAACCTTCAACTCTAAGATGATTATTCTTTTTAAACAATATTCCTTTGCCTGGGCTTCCCTTCAAATATCTCAAAATCCTTATCACTGCATTCATACGGTGTTTTCCAGGATCATGCATGTATTGACTCACTACACTCAAGGCATATGCAAGGTCTGGTCTTGTATGTGCTAAGTACATTAAACGGCCTACTAATCTTTGGTATCTCCCCTTGTCAACTGGTACTTGATTAGGATCAACACTAAGCTTCAATCCTTCCTCTAATGGTGTAGCTACTGGTTGACAAGCTGACATGTCGGTTTCGTGTAGCAAATCAATAATATACTTCCTTTGAGACAAGTAAATTCCAGAATTGCTTCTCGACACCTCAATCCCTATAAAATATTTTAAGGATCCAAGATCTTTCATCTCAAATTCTGTAGACAAGTATCCTTGCAAAGCCGCACATTCTTCACATCAGACTGTTGTAAAGGCCAATTAAGACTTGCAGCCAAGGACACCAAAACACGAACTATGTTAATCTTGGCCACATGGGCAAATGTATCTGTATAATCGATTCCATATTTTTTAGTGTACCCTTTTGCTACCAGTCTTGCCTTGAAACGATCTATTGTCCCATCAACTTTGTACTTGACAGTATAGACCCATTTGCATCTCACAGGTTTCTTGCCAGCTGGCAAGTCCGTGATCTCCCAGGTAGCATTCTTCTTCAATGACTTCAATTCTTCATTCATTGTTGTTTGCCAACGTGGATCAGCTAAAGCTTTATGCACACTGTTAGGAATAGATACAGTAGATAATTGAAACACAAATGACTTATTTAATTCTGATAGGTGGTTGGTCGACACATAATTACCTAAAGGGTATAACATATTAGATTCTTGGTTGGGTTTATTCACCGGGTACCTAGTTTTGCATTTAGGGTCAGCTTCATAAGTAAGTTTAGGAATACCTCGGTTGACACAGTTAGAGAGACGATGTGGTGGTGGTGTATCCAGGATCGAAGACTATTGATTATGGTGATTGGGGCTCAAGGGTGGTGAGATCAACTGTGAGGTAGCTAGCGACAATGAGCTGTCCAATGATGAGGAGGCTGGTAGTGAGTTGTCCATTAGTGAGGAAGGCAATGAATTTTTCGGCGGTGTCGGCTCAATAACATTGTTTTCATGTGAATGATCACCACTTAACTCTAAGGCATTACCACTTAATTCCAAGTCATTCACATCATTACTTTCTTGTGAATCATCACCACTCATTTCCAATACATCACCACTTAAGTCCAAATGATTCACATCATTATTTCCTTATGAATCATCACCACTCATTTCCAATACATCACCATTTAAGTCCAAATGATTCACATCAGGAATAGTATAATCAAGAGTTTGAACTTCTGTCTGATTTTCCCCTTGAAGTGCAAACTCAGAATGGGCAAAATACATATCGTTTTCATGAAATGCAACATCCATAGTGACAAACAACTATTTTGTCGGAGGATGATAGCAGCGATATCCTTTCCGATTAGAGGCATACCCCACAAACACGCACCGTAAGGCTCAAGGTTCAAGCTTACTCCGCTGTTGTTTATAGAGATGAATGAAAGCCACATAGCCAAACACATGAGGTGGAAGATTTGGAATTGCAAGAGCATCAACATGTGAGGAGAGAGCCTAAAGAGGCATCTGAAAATCAACTGATCGGGATGGAACACGATTAATGAGATACGTAGCCGAGGTGAGAGCTTCTCCCTAATAGGATAATGGGAGACGCCCCTCAAGTAAGGAAGCACAGATAACCTCTAGAAGGTGACGGTTCTTGCGTTCTGCAACCCAATTTTGTTTTGGAGTGTATGGACATATAGTTTGATGAACAATAGCATGATAATCCAGAAAGGCACGAAGTTCAGAGTTTACATACTCGCCACCATTATCACTCCTGAGAACCTGTATTTGTGACTTATACTGTACTCTCACCATTTTGTGAAATTGCTGGAACGAGGAAGTAACTTCACTTTTTGACTTCATCAAACAAAACCAAGTCATACGTGTGCAATCATCAACAAAAGTAACGAACCAATAAGCATCACCAAATGTAGCAGTTTTAGATGGTCCCCAAACATCAAAATGGATTATCATAAATGGAACATAACTTTTTGTCAAACTGGACGGAAACGAAGTAGGATGACTTTTAGCTAGTTCACAAACACCACATTTAAAGCTAGAAACGTCATTCTTAACAAATAGGCTAGGAAACAACCTCTGTAAATAGCCGAAAGAAGCATGTCCAAGTCGACGATGCCACAACCAAACCTTCGAAGCTTTATTCCGCTCCCCTTGAGATCCTTCCACGGTAAGAGCTTGAGTCAACATCTGGGTATTGTTCGATGTTAACTCCAAGTAGTAAAGCCTCCATTTTCTGATACCATAGCCAACCGTCTTGCGAGTCCGAATATCCTTAAAAACACAAAAAGAAGGCCAAAAAATAACAAGACAATGTAGGGCGACGGTTATTTGAGTAACAGATAATAAATTATTATCAAGAGAAGGAACAACAACCACGGTATCAAGATTAAGGGTGTCTGAAAGGGAGACAGCACCTTCCCCAATAATGGGGGCAAGATTACCATTGGCAACACTTACAACAATTTTGGTGGATGGTTTTAAGGTTTGTATCTGTCTAAAATCACAAGTCATCTGTTCAGTAGCACCGGAATCAATTATCCATGTATTATTCATAACAGATGTAGAAACCTTTAAAGCCTTACCATCGTTAACTGTATGTTCAGAATGTACCTTAGTTTCAGCAATCAATACACGCGACTTATTACATCGGGGATCACGAATCTTGTCCCAATTAATAGGATAGCCAATAACTTCAAAACAACGATTTTTGGAATGTCCTATCAAGCCACAATAAGGACAATTGCTGGGTGGATGATAGCAAGAACCACGGGTCCGAGCAGTAATGATTTCATCGCGAGCCATTTTAATTGTAGCTTGTGGGCCACAAAAAAAAAACAAACAGCAACTCAAAAACAATGATTTTCCCCTTTTTTTTTCTTTTTTCTTTTTTCTTTTTTTTTTCTTTTTTTTTTTTTCTTTTTTTTTTTTTCTTTTTCCCTTTTGTCTTTTTCTTTTCTTCTTTTCCAACGCAGCAGCGCTTTTGCGTTTTCCTTTTTAATTGTTTCCTTTCTTCAGTCTGCACAAATACGAAGCGATTGCAACAGATGGGATTTGTGCAAGCAAAAGAAAACTTGCAGCAAATGGTTCGTGGACTGGTGCGATGGTGGGTGCGAGCAAGTTCAGTGGTGGATCAGACGTGGCTGGTTGGTTCAAGCAAGGAGGTTCAGTAACGGAACAATCGTCGAGTTCGGATTTCGGATAACAGCAGGTGACAGCCAACAGCGGCAGATATGAGGGTCTGAGTTCTTAACTTCAACACAATGCATATAGACTCCGGTGCGACGAAGCAAACGAACAGGAGGGTTCGATCCAGCAACGACAACGTCACTCGCTGGTTATATGGCGCACAACACAACTGGCGGTGCAGCTGATGATTGGACGGCGCGCTGCACAATCGGGCTGCGCGGCTTGGTGATCTGGATTCTGCACACAGCAGCAGGGTTTTGTTTTTCCTTAACCTAGGCTCTGGTGCCAAGAAGAGAATACTTTTTTGGAATAATTGTATATTCTATTCATCTCTCAAGGAGGGTTTTATAAGATGTTACAATCCTATCAATAAGGAAAGAAATAATTTACATAAAAACATATTAAACTAAGAATCCCAAGATTACAAGGATATATACAAAAAAGTCAACAATAAGAACTCAAATTATTCCCTTACTAGTCTAATTATTGGAAGTGATCTAATCATAATGAAATTACTTGGCTTATGCAGTGTTTGAGTTAGTAGCGAGCTGTTGGAAGTTAATTTTGATTCAAGCTTTGTTTAATTTTAGTCTTAAAGTTGGCTTAGGTGGCAAGAAGAGTAGTAACGGCTAGTTTTTTAAATATCCTTTGAAGAGTCTTTTGTCTGTTGTGTAATCCATAGTACTGGACACTTGCATGCTCTAGATTAGGGATGTGTTGTAAGGTCCAGATGAGTGTGCACAGCTGTGTCCTCAAGGGCAATGTACCCGAAGAAGAATAGGTCTAAGATGCCTTCTGTGAATTCGAATGCATTCCAAAGGAAAAAAATTGTTGCTTAACAACAATGTCAAGTGCTCAAGGATACAAATTTACCTCAGTAGATGCGATTCTGGTTATTGGCGCAAGCCTTTCGACATTGTGAAGGCAAAAGCTAGAAATGGTACCGGTTCTTTATCTATGCACAATCACAATTTTTGTACTCAAAATATAGTTGTTGTATATAGTCGTTTAGACTATTAATTACCTTATATCTCTAATGTATATTTCTAAAATAAACTCATAATCCGATACTTTGGTTAATTACGAGAATATTGGGAGAAGTCTCCCAAAATAAAACTCTTAACAAATAGTTCTAAAACTGAAAGAAAAATTCACCTAGCTTGAAACCACTCTTCAAGTCCTGATGAATTTTCTTCTCGGTTATGTGAGACCTAAATGGGTGACACATCATCAAGCTAACAGTTTTTTAACAGAAGTTGAGGGCATGGACCAATGATACACGTTTTGTTAAATTTAGGAATGCAAATTAACGAAATTTTAGTTTATGAACGAACTCTAAACTCAAGTGCAAGTTCAAGGACAAATTCTATATTTTACTCGTTGATTTTTCGTAGCTGCCTTATAAAATCACCATGTGGATAACATAATTAAGCTTTTCTTTACCAAGTCACCTAAATATTTTCAACTTGTCAAAGTATGGCTACTAGCTTTTGGTTTATTTATTTATTTATTTATTTTGAAAAGTATGGTGTTCGGTGGGGGGAAGGTATGGCTACTAGAAACATGAATGATAAATGAACTTTGACTTAGCCTCCAAGGACTCGGGAAAGTTTCAAGAATACATGAATTAGTATGCTTCTGAAGACAATTCATCCTTGATTACTAGTATAGATTAATGCAAATAATCAAACAGCAGGAAGGTAGGAAAGAACTTTCTCTGAACACAATATATAAAGAGAAATATCTATATACGTACCTAGAAGAATTAGAAGAAGAAGCAGAAAAATGGATTTTTTACAGTTTCTATTTCATATTACTCTATTATTTTTGTTTAAGAGTAGTGCAGTGCTAGCAGTACCATTATTAGCAAAGCCTAATTGCCAATCACGTTGCGGAGACGTTGAAATCCCGTACCCTTTCGGAATTGGAGCAGGCTGTTACATTGACGACTGGTTTCAAATAACATGTGTCAACTCAACCAAACCTTTCTTGAACAAGATCGATCTAGAGGTGCTAGAAATTTCTGTTAAAGGTACACTAAAGGTTGTAAACCCAATTACCTTCTCTTCCAACTGCAGTGCTAATAAGCCTATTCGCCAAGCGGCCAACTTGGAGGGAAGCCCTTTTGTGTTCTCCCAGAAGAACATATTCACAGCAATGGGTTGCGGCGTTATGGCCATGATCACTTCAAACTCAAATGGCTCTACCGTTTCAGCCGGTTGCAAGTCCGAATGTGACAATATTTCAACAAATGTGAAAAAGAATGGAGTTTACTTCTGCCAGACCCCCATCCCTTGGTTTCTCTCTGCCTTCAATACTACTTTCCATGTTTATGATGATTATACAAAAAGTACTAATTCATGCAGTTATGCATTTTTGGTAGACCATGACTGGTTTCAGTGGTTTCCCAACAATTCAACAAAAAATACTTCTACCATCAGTGACATGGACAATGTCCCTGTCATGCTAGACTGGAACTTGTATCATTCGACGGTTGAGGTATTTGGAGTCATGGTAAAAGTAAATCCGATATCTTTGGGTTCCGAATCATCCTTCTATTGCCAAAGTCGTAATGACAGCTCTTCAATACATGAATCCTCAATCAGGCTGGAATGTTTCTGCAATTGGGGCTATGAGGGAAATCCCTATCTCCCACAAGGATGTCAAGGTAAACAATTCTAATTTATAATTTTATAAATCAACAAATTCCATCCTTCTTTGTTTGTCTACCTTCTCTACTTTCCATTTTGATTTTAATGAGCAGGAAATTTACAACATTATTAACTTTTCTTTTTCATTACAAAATATTGCAGACATAAATGAATGTGAGGCTGGGAACCATTGTACTGGAGGCTCCATATGTAAGAACCATGTTGGGTATTATGAATGCTACCCAACACATAGAAATTCTTGGGTTAAAGTGGTCTTTATAGGTATGCCCTTGTCTCCCCACACTACGATATGTAAAATATATTCTGCTTTCTTCGATAGTAACTTTTCTTCTTATGTACATAACACAAGGATTGTTTGTGCATGAAGTTAGTTCTTTATAGATTGATATTGTAATGATACTGTAGAAAATATGTCGATAACATGGTTTTATAATTTGTTGTCAACAACGATATCGATGGCATTATCGACAACCAGTTTCCAGACTAATATGCATTGCCAATATTACAAATAGCTATCCCTTGACCTTTATAAAAAGAAATAAATATCTTCTTGACCTGGTTAATATTCTTATGTTACTCAGCTATATTTTCAGGTATCGGCATCGGTCTTGGGCTATTGTTTCTACTCGTTGGTGCTTGGTGGTTGTATAAAGTCGTTAGAATTAAACTCAAGGAGAAGTTTTCGCAACAAGATGGCAGTTTATTGATGGAACTACAGCGTTTATCTTCTGGTGAAGCCAACTTGGATAATTAAAAGGGGTTTTTGAACATTAATCCTTGCAAAAGATTAAAATTAAAAAAAAAAACCTGGTGCTAGATTAAATATTCAATTTAATCCCTTGAGTGTACTTTTATCAAAATTTACATTCAATTTTTGTTATTTAATGTGTATTTTTATTTAATCTCTCCATATTAAATTTTAATTTTATTAATATGCACATATTTAGTTTTTTTTTAATTAGAAATGAATGTAAATGAGAAAATATTAAAAAAAATCTGTGATACAAAAATATATAAATACATAAGTGTTCAGAAATGATTGTGCCAAAATATATAAAATTGACTTTTTTGTACCGAAATATTTGTACCTACATGATTGTACCGAAATATATTATAATGAACCTAAATGTATGTACCGAAATGTATTATATTCAATTAATGTACCTAAATGTCAATACCGAAATGTATGTACCTAAATGTCAATACCGAAAATGTATGTACCTAAATATCAATACCAAAATGTATGTACCTAAATGTATTTACCGAAATATAATAATTGAATTAATGTACCTAAAAGTCGATACTCAAATGTGTGTACCAAAGTGTACGTAACGATATACATTATATTGACCGAAATGCATTATATTGAATCAATGTAACTACATGTTTGTACCGATGGATATACCAAAGTATTCAAATGTATTAATGTACCTAAATAAAGAACATACAAAATTGTTATCGGAATATATATTATAAAAAAATTAGTTGCCTAAATGTAGACATTAAAATATATTATGATGAATGAAATAAAAATTAAATTTAAATGTAATTAATACATTAAAATAAAAATAAAAGGATAAAATAAAACATCAAAATACAACTAATAAATGATATGATTAAATGTGCTAGGGATTAAAATTGGATTTTAATCTTACATATGGTTATAATCTAAAACTCATCTTTTTTTAAGGATTAAAATGAAGTTTTCTATAATTAAAAATGTTCAAATTAGTTTACGAGTTAGAATATATTATACATACAGAGTTTATAAAGGAATTGTTTGTTTGTCAAATGGAAGAATTAAAAAAGTCTAAAATAGTGTGTGGAGGCTAATTTAAGTTAGAAGCCAATGGAAACGAAATTTCATTTTCAATCCTCAATTTTTAATTCCATTTCGCTTGATAAAAGAAAACTGAATTTTTTTTTTATACCAGCGGCATTGGGGAGGGGAATTCGAAGTTAAGACCTCGGATGCAAATATAAGCTAATACCAAATAAGAAGGGACCTTGCCCACTCTTTTAAACACGGGGCTTGTCCACCGTAATCTTGGGTATTTTTCCCTTTGGTTTTAATAGAAAAAGAAAAATTTTGTCGATTCATAAAATGAAAATATTAGTTTTAAAGGCTTGTCATTCAAGCGATTGTGAATATTTTTTTTGTGTTTTTCTTAAATTTGAGAGTTTCGAACCCTAAACCTAGCTTGCTCCAACCACTAAAGCAGTTAAAAGTATAACCCTGCATCAAAAGCACTATGTAAGTTCAATTCCCCCACCCCAATATCATTTGTGTACAAGAAAAGGGAAGCAGGAGGTCGTCTTCTTGCAAAGCTCGTGGCGTAGCTTCCGGTTGCACCACCAGAAACGTTGGTACACCCGAGGAAGCCTGATGCCATTCTTGCCTCGAAGGTGTAGCTTGGCAAAGCCAACAAAATTTGTGAAGGCTAGAAAGAACATCAAGTTTGGCTCCTCATTTCAACAGTTTTTTCATATTTTCTACCTTAAGAGTGAGATCATGTAATCTGATACTTTGGTAAGTAAATTATGGGGTAAAGTACAAAAAACTACCTCAACTATTGGTGTCACAACACTTTCATACCCATCTTTTTAAATTGACAATGTTATACCTCATCTTACGAATTTGTGTCAATGTCGTACCTCCGTCAGTTTTTCTGTTACTTTTTTTGTTAAGTGCTGACATGACTAGATACGAGGGCCACTCACTAATCCAACTAGATTAAAATATAATATTTTAATAATTAAAAATTAAAAAAAATTATTAAATCTCTCTCTCATCTCTCTCTCTCTCCCCCATCTCTCTCGCCTCTCTCTCTTTTGTGCATCCCCAAAACCCCTTCCCACCCGACCCCCCCTGATCCCTTCCCACCCGTCCCCCCCCCCCAACCTTCCTCCACCACCCCCTCTCTCTCTTCTCTCTCTCTGGACACCCACTTGTATCCCTCAAACCCTTCCCACCCGTCCCTCATAACCTTCTTCCCCTCACCCTTTCTTCCCCTCGCTCCGTCTTCCCCAAACTCAAAACCAGAACCACCCAACCCATATCACACCCTGCTCCAAACTCAAAACTAGAACCACCCAACCCAGATCCCACCCCATTCCCGTCTTCTCTGTCTTCCCCGAATGGTTTAGACCACACCCAAATCCGACAATCCGTCGACCTGGTGTACACCGTCCCATCGTTCGACACTGCCAACGCATTCACGGCGTCCTTATGCGCCTTGACCAACTCGACGCAGTGGAGATCTGAGTCCAGCCAAATCTTCAAGCTCAATGCAGCGGAGATCCAGAGGCATTTCTTGTGGCCCGATGCGGCGTAGAAGAGGTTATGGTTGATGACGAGGCAAATGATTGAGAGGGAGGGATGGCGGGGCGGGAGAGTGGTGAAGCAGAGGTGGGAGACGAAGAGGTCGAGGGGCTCTAAAGGGGAGAGTTTTTTTAGGAAGAGGTTGCGCAGAGAAGATGGGAGCGGGGGGAAGAAAGGGTGAGAGGGAGGAAAGTTGGGGGGACGGGTGGGAAGGGTGAGAAGGTTTTGAGGATACAGATGGGTGTCCAGAGAAAGAGAAATAAAAGAGAGAGGGTGGTGGAGGAAGGTTGGAGGGATGGGTGGGAAGGGGTAGGGGGAGTCGGGTGGGAAGGGGTTTTGGGGATGCAGAGAAGAGAGAGAGGCGAGAGAGATGGGGGAGAGAGAGGAGAGAGATTTAATATAAAAAAAAATTAAATTTTTAATTATTAAAATATTATATTTCAATCCAGTTGGATTAGTGAGTGGCCCCCGTATCTAGCTATGTCGGCACTTAACAGAAAAATTAATAGAAAAACATACAGAGGTATGACATTGACACAAATTCGTAAGATGAGGTATGACATTGTCATTTTAAAAAGATGAGGTATGAAAGTGTCGTGACACCAATAGTTGAGTTAGTTTTTTGTACTTTACCCTAAATTATGTGATTTAGAGAGCTCAGCGAGCTATCTTTTTTCTTGGTTAAATAATATTTTACACCCTCAAGTATGGGATCAATTACAATTTCATACAACATCTTTAAAACATTTTAATTTCATACATTTAGTTATATTTTCTTTTCAGTTCATACATCCGTTAAAAAATTTGTTAAGTTAACCGTTAAGTGATGATATGGCAAATGTAGGATCCACATTTGTATTGTAACGGCTGTCAATTTGCACCATGTGAATAAAAAATAATAATAAATGATTATTTAATAAAAATAATCTATATTATAATTAAAAGCTAAAAAAATTTGAAAATGGGAAGCTTAGCCCGATAACCCCATCTCTTTCTCCTACCAATGATGTAGCCGTCAATCACCCTCTTCCTCCTCTCCCTCTACCTCACCTCCCACCACCACTCATGGGCCTAGAAGGCCCAAGCCAAGCCCGCCGCTGCCGTCCAGATGGTTCCGCCAAACCACATCCACCACTGCGAGGTTCGATTTCTCCCCGAGTTCTTCAATTCTTGCTCGAACTCGACGGTTTTCGAGTGGAGAGGGTCACCATGGCCTGCAGTAATTTCGCCCATTAGACCCATGTGCGATTCTGAAGCCGACTATATGAATCTTGGTGAGATGGCAGCATCGTCATCTTTAAATCTGACAAAGAAGCATCTGGGTTTTTCAAGGGGGGTGAGAGTGAGAAATTGGGTGTGTGGGATTTGTTAAGAAATGGAAATTTCATGGTGCTAAATGCTAGAGGGATTGTGGGGAGGGATTTGAAGGTGTTTCCATGGAAGATGGAGATGCAGAGAGAGGGGTAGCTGGAGAAAGAAGAAGGGAAGGTTACGATTTTAATTTTAAATATTTTTTATATTTAATTATTGAAAATTTTAAGAAAAAACTTCCGGCACTGTTTACTTTAACGAAAAACCACATATTTATACTTAAAAATTAATCCTGATATTATTTACTTTATATTTTATTTTATCCTTATCGATAAAACTCAAAGTTTTTTAATTATTTTCATTAGTTTTTCTTTAATTATTTTGGTTCGTCAAATATGCTTACATCAACTGTTACTAGTTCCTAAGGGAGCGCAAAACAAGAAAATGTGAGTAGACGAAAAATAAAGTTTTCCAAAACTATTTTATTTTCAGAACATACTAATTTCCTGTTTTGGAAACACATATAATACTATGTATAATTTTATAAAGCCTAAACATGCCATAAAAACTGAAAACTGATATATACATGTATACACTGCGATGGCTAATACTTACCGTGACATATCATCGCAGCTAGTGGGGAGAGCTTCTCTGGCGCGTGGTTAAATGGTGGCCAGATGAAATTGTAAGGGCAGAATTGAATTACTGAATAGAATATCCTTTTCTTTTCCTTTTCCTCTTTACTCTATCCCTTCATCACTATCATTACAGCTGCCATCGCAGGTTGAGACCATTGCAGGTCTGGGTTGTTGTGCCATTGCAGGTCCATGACTTAACAACACGACGGTTTTTTTAGTGGAGCAGGTCGCCGTGGCTTGCAATAATTTCGCCCATTAGACCCCTGTGCGATTCTGAAGCCGACGATATGAATCTTGGTGAGATGGCGGCATCATCGTCTTTAAATCTAACGAAGAAGAATGATATTTGCATCTGGGTTTTGCTGACAAGTTTTCAAGTGGGGGGGGGGGTAAGAGTGAGAAATTGGGTGTGTGGGATTTGTTAAGAAATGGAAATTTCATGGTGCTAAATGCTAGAGGGATTGTGGGGTTTGGACCTGGGAGGGATTTGAAGGTGTTTCCATGGAAGATGGAGATGCAAAGTGGAAAGATGGAGATGCAGAGATAGGGGTAGTTGGAGAAAGAAGAAGGGAAGGTTACATTTTTTTTTTTTTATATTTAATTATTGAAAATTTTAACGAAAAGGTTCCGGTACTGTTCATTTTAACGAAAAATCAAATATTTATACTAAAAAGTTAATTCTGATATTATTCACTTTACACTTTATTTTGTCCTTATCGTTAAAACTCAAAGTTTTTTAACCATTTTCATTAGTTTTCTTTTAATTATTTTGGTTCACCACATCAACAAAATATATTAGTTTTATATTTGTTACGTCATCAATTAACGGTTTGACTAACGAATGTATGAAATTGCAATAAAATGATAAATAATGCAAGAAATTGAAATGTTTTAAAAAATGTTATATAAAATTGCAATAGCATCAATGACACACCCCGATCCAGAGGATCCAGGCATGCTGGCCGTCACGTGAGCGTGACGTAACTAAAAGTGCGACACAGAAGCAAATCAACAACAGAATAAGAAGGAATTCAAACCAATCACTAACAGAACAACCTAATAGCACAAAAGGGGAGTTGAGATAAACATATAAATTCAGAGCATAGGTCTAGTGCAGTCAAGTAGGACCAAAATAAAAGTACAACACCCGCAGGTGAGTCCTACATGCAGAGCGTCTGTCAGAATGCCGGAAAAAGACCTCGAGAGCCACCAACCGCTAACTAGAACCTGGAGGGGCGCAAAACAAAGATGAGTGGGTCAGTAAAACCAAAGATTTTTCCAAAACATTTCATTTAAAACATTTCTAACCCCTCACTGTAAAACCTGTATACTTTCCCAGAAAATAGTATATAAACATATATATATATATATATATATATATATATATATATATATATATATATACATGTCAACTAAACTCAGCTCACATCCATCAACATAACATCTCAGAAATGATATGCCATGCCAAAATATAATCAGAATGCATCAATATCAATCAGGTGAAATAATAAATCAACCGGATACCCTACAATGGTCCTGTACGGCTGATTCTAAAGCTCAACATCCCACTCAGCCGGAATCACCACAGTGACCTATACGGCCCAACTATGCACGTCACTCGGAACTACATATAGTAGTCTGTACGATGAAAGGTGTATATATACGCTCTAGTGCTTCTCTCATCAATCATCGGCGCGCATAACTAAGGTCACCCACTAGTCGGAATCACATCTAGTGATCTATACGACTAGCATGTCGGAACCCTCACATGGTCTGTACGACATCCACCTACTTGGATCCAAGACGAGCGCGCGGTGTGGTGAATAATAATATAAGCACTAACACCTAGGTGCAGGTTATGAGCTTTCAATGCAATTCATATAAAATAACTCATCTGAATAATAATAAAACTCACATGTGCGCCCACCGCGTCAATTCACATATATATGCATCAATTATCAAACTAAATATCTCAACAATTGCATGCATGGCAATTTAAATCATAACATTCATATAAACGCATTTTCTGGGAAAAACAGTTGTATATAGGTAATACGAAAACAAAACTGCCCACTCACTGATAAGTCGATGGGTCGTAACCCCCGTGACGTCCCTGGATGCGCTCGTCCTCGGGATAGGTGTCACCTATATGCGAAACAACTATAAAAACGTTAATTTAAACACATAACCAACAATTCGAAATAACTTCTCATACGATGCTCATTTTAGGCATTTGAATATACCAACATGATCTACACAACTCCACGAACATCCCCAAATTTTTAAAATAATTTTTGGACTGTTCACACGCCGACACACGCACGGCCAGACTTGCCCCCCACGCGCGGCCACGTGCACTGCACACTGACGGCGTCAGTTAACGCCGTCAGGTATATTCTGAGAATATTCCGTTGTCCCTTTAATAAAACTTAACGGCGTAACTTAACGCCGTTAGAATATTCCGTTTAACTTAACGGAATATTCCCTTGTCTTCTTCCTTCAGCTCCGGCGACCGTCGCCGTCGCCGGAAACTGGGTAAATTTTCCAAGCTTGATATCTCACTCGTTTTACGTCCAAATTCTACGAAATTTGCACCAAAAGCAAGCTGGAGAGGAGTAGAATAATATTATACCTCTTCCAAGCTTCAAAACCCACGGGATTTCGTCGGAAAAAATCCAAGAAACCGGCCAACTTTGAATTTCACGATCCCGACGTCCAAATCCTTCAAACGAAGTACTCCGAGCTTCCTTGGGACCTCACTAAGCTCACTATAAGCTTAGAATTTCCTGAAACACAACATTTCACGTGTGCATGAACAGTGACCAAAAATAGGGGGTCGGGTTCACGTGAAATCGAAGGTTTCACGTCCTAAAACTAGCACCAATCAACTCAAAACATCACAAGGATGAAGATTCTTACCTTGTTTGCTTCGATCCACTGAGTTTTGGGGGGTTTTGGGTGTGGCCGTACAATATGGGTGTGAGAGAGAGAGTGTCGAGATGGAGGAGAGAGAGAGAGCTACGGGATAGAGAGAGGGAGAGAGTGAGTCTTGTGTAGTCCAACCAAAAATAATCCAAAAATCCAATTCCTTTAATCCCTAACCACACAAAACACAACCAATTTTAATCCCATTTAAATACATTTCCAAGATTTTAGGAGAGTATACAATTAAACCAATAATGCGTCACACGTACCTTAGCCCCCGCTAAGGGCAATTCCGTCATTTCATGTTCCCGACATAACAGTTTCGGGACGGGCTGTGACAATCAAACCTGAAGGAGGGGTAAAATGTAATTTATCATTTTTTATTTGTTCTAATTTTTTTAGAAGCTGGAAATTAATCACATTTTCAAACAAATATTTGATTGATCCCTCCAATCCTTTTCACATACTCTGATGATTTTTCTTCAGTTTGACTGATATTTTTACGATTTGACTTTTGACTATTTATTTGAGAAAAATCAACATTACTCATATTCTCATGCCGCCCTAATCTTCTCTTCTGTTATAGTGAACTCTTCAAAGTCAGACTTGAAATGGATTGGCAACAAAGAAAGAGCTGGTCTGGAATTCTAGAATGCTGGAGAATTTTATTAACTGCTTGGAATATTCCTTCAATCGTGGAAGGTGCAGAGAAATCAGCAGGAAAGTGCTGAGGACCTAAGCACTTTTACTTTTATTTTGAACAAGGTTGAGAGTTGAGGATCATTTTCTGTGCAACCTAACTCAGAGCTTGCAACTAGAAACCGCCAATATAGGTAAACAGAATACGAAAAATAACCAGAATGGTTGTCAAGTTGCTTAGTCATGTTATTCTGTTTACGCTTTTGCTGCGGTTACTAGCAGTAGCATCATCACAGAAACCGCCCATAGCAAAGCCTGACTGTCAGTCTCATTGTGGAGACATTGAAATCCCGTATCCCTTTGGAATTGGGGCAGGTTGTTACATTGACGACGACTGGTTCCAAATAATCTGTGACAACTCTACTGGCAATCCCACTCCTTTCTTGAACCGTACTAATCTGGAGGTCCTCGAAATTTCTGCTGA
The DNA here is from genome assembly GCF_916048215.2 of Malus sylvestris. Classification (NCBI taxonomy): domain Eukaryota; kingdom Viridiplantae; phylum Streptophyta; class Magnoliopsida; order Rosales; family Rosaceae; genus Malus; species Malus sylvestris. Next base: position 11,176,981 of record NC_062268.1, read on the forward strand.
AGGAGGTACGCTAAAGGTCACAAACCCGATCACCTTCTCAAATTGCAGCAACAAGCCAATCAACCGCCAGACGGCCAACTTGGAGGGAAGCCCCTTCGCGTATTCCACCGAGAACGTGTTCACTGCAGTTGGTTGTGGTTTTATGGCCACGATCACCTCAAACTCAAATGGCTACTCCATTTCAAGTGGATGCAAGTCCGAGTGTGACATTTCCATAAATAAGAGTAATGGTACCAGGCATAATGTATGCAACGGTGTGGACTGCTGCCAGACAGCCATCCCTTCATTTCTCTCTGCCTTCAATACTAGTTTCCAGCGTGATGACGATAAAACACGAAGTTCATGCAATTACGCATTCTTGGTAGACCGCAAATGGTTTCAGGGGTATGCCAACAATTTAACAAACATTTCTGCCATCAGCGACAGGGACAATATTCCTGTGGTGCTTGAATGGAACATGTTTCACTCCACAACTGAAGTGTTTGGGACCTTTTTGGAAGTAAATGCGACGGTATGGAGCGATGATCCAATCCGGCCTTCATGTGATAGCTACAATGACAACTCTTCCGTGTATGGATCCTCAAGGCTTGAATGTACCTGCGGAGGGGGTTCGGAAGGAAATCCCTATCTTCTCGACGGATGTCAAGGTAAACTCGAATACCATTTTCAATGTTTAAAGTTCTTTTCTTTGTGTTTGGAATGAGTTAGTAGGTGATTGATCATCACTTTAATTTTTTCAACACATTAATCCAGACATCAATGAATGTGAGGTTGGCAAGCATTCGTGTTCCGAACCCCTAGTATGTGTGAATCATCGTTCGGGTTACGGATGCTATTATCCTCCGAAGAGCAAATCTCCAGTCAAAGCCATCATTATAGGTATGTCCCTGCACTATACAGTATAATTTTCTGATTTAATAATGCATAATCTAGAATTAACAAAATGATTTGGAATTTTGAAGAGCAAAATAAGCAACCATATATATAACAAATCTCAGCAAAAGAAAAAAAGGAAATGATCTTTGCTCACACACACACACTATCCTTTCTTATCTTCTTTAGTTATTCAGGTATCGGCAGTGGTCTTGGATTCTTGTTACTGCTCCTTGGTGCCTGGTGGTTGCATAAACTCATAAAGAAAACAAAAGCCATTAAACGCAAGAAGAAGTTCTTTAAACAAAATGGTGGTATACTATTGGAGCAACAACTGGCGGCTGGTGAAGTAAATGTTGAGAAAATTAAGTTGTTCAATTCACAGGAGTTAGAGATGGCCACAGACCATTTTAACATCGATAGAATTCTTGGCCAGGGAGGCCAAGGTACTGTTTACAAAGGAATGTTGACGGATGGAAGAATCGTTGCTGTAAAGAAGTCTAAATTAGTTGATGGAGGCGAAATTGCGCAGTTCATTAACGAAATTGTCATTCTTTCGCAAATTAACCATAGGAATGTGGTTAAACTGTTGGGTTGCTGTTTAGAGACAGAAGTACCTCTCTTGGTTTATGAATTCATACCGAAAGGGACTATCTACCAATATCTCCACAAAGAAAATGAGGAGTTTTTATTTACGTGGGAAATGCGCTTAAGGATTGCTGCTGAAGTTGCAGGAGCTCTTTCATACTTACATTCAGCAGCAGGTTTTCCAATTTACCACAGGGACATCAAGTCTACAAACATACTCTTAGATGATAAATACAGAGCAAAAGTTGCAGATTTCGGGACTTCAAGATCAGTTTCCATTGACCAAACCCACCTCACCACAATAGTACATGGCACCTTCGGGTACTTGGACCCAGAGTACTTCCAATCAAGTCAGTTTACGGATAAGAGTGATGTGTATAGCTTTGGAGTTGTCCTTCTTGAGCTGTTGACTGGAGAAAAATCCGTTTCTCTAACAAGGTCACCAGAAATCAGAGGCCTAGTTACATATTTTAATTTTACAATGGAAGAGAATCGTCTGTTTGATATTATTGATGCTCGAGTTAAGGAGGAGGGTGTAACGGAAGACATATTGTCAGTTGCTAACCTCGCAAACAGATGCTTGGATATGAGTGGAAAGAGACGGCCTACGATGAAAGAAGTGGCAATGGAGTTGGAGAGGATTCAAAAATCAGTCAGCGCTTCTAATAATCTGCAACAAAATTACGATGAGGTCGAATATGTTAGAAATGAAGTAACTGGTCCTTCGGATGTTACATCGACAGGGTCGTGTTTGGCTGGAGGTACTACTCCGTCAAAGGATTCACTACCACTACTATCTTACTGATCACGACCAGCAATTGGTGGAAACTGGAGATTTCCCTGATCTTGTTTTCGAAGCAAGAATTTATCTTGTATTTTTTTTTTCCTGGTTTTAATCAACTTGTTTAGTGGTGTCTGTATGCTCCGATTGTTCTTGATGTTTTATGTGCTAATAATTTTGATGTGTCCGACAGTTTAAGGTTTTCTGCACAAACTGTTATTAGCAATCTGAAAGGTCATCTTGCATCTTCCGCGTATTTTCTGGTGTTTTTTTCTAGAGCAAGAGTGCAGAATGATCTTTTGGACCACTTCTATGTGGTTTAGTTTTCTGTTTAAATTTTCACCACCAGTAATCAAAAGAAGGGTGACATTTGGCTGTCAAATGTCAAAGGGCAGTTGGCTGAGAACTTTCACAGTCAAGCTTCAAAATTGGTCTGCTCCGAAATGTTTGAATCAATCCTAGAAAATAAAGGAAAGTTACACAACTTAAAAACTTTTAAAAAATAATAGGAAGATCAAAGTTTGGAAATTAAGGGAAAGAGAAGAAAAGTCTGATAAAACTTCCTTAAGACAAATTATCTTATTGCCATGGTTGCTTTTGTGGGGTTTGGTTTTTTTTTTTTTTTTTGTCCCCCCACCCCCCGGTTTTTGTACTACCTTTTTCTTCTTCATTAGTTTAATAAACGCAAGGGGCCCCTTTTATTTAAAAATAAATAAAAATGTAACCGGATAATAAATGATACATTGCAGGAAGCATGGCAAAACCCTAACCAAATCTTCAATATTTCTTCTTTGAGGATAATTCTGCACAAAATTCTCATATGGGCCAAAAGAAATATTTTCATATAAAGTTATCCCTATTATAGGACTATTTGATTGAGCGATCTAGGATTAGAGAGGGAGGGGTGCGGCAAGCTTTAGGGAGAAGAGAGATTGATTTAACTGGTCTTTGGTTGTCAAAATTGTTCTGCTCCGAAATGTTTGAATCAATCCTAGAAAATAAAGGAAAATTACACAACTTAAAAACTTTTAAAAAATAATAGGAAGATCAAAGTTTGGAAACTAAGGGAAAGAGAAGAAAAGTCTGGTAAAACTTCCTTAAGACAAATTATCTTATTGCCATGGTTGCTTTTGTGGGGTTTAGTTTTTTTTTTTGTTTTGGTACCCCCACCCCCCGGTCTTTGTACTACCATTCTCTTCTTCATTAGTTTAATAAACGTAAGGGGCCCCTTTTATTTTAAAAAAATAAAAATATAACCGGATAATAAATGATACATTGCAGGAAGCATTGCAAAACTAGGGGTGGGCAAACGGGTCATGGACCCGCGGGTAGGGGCGGGTACTGTCGGTTCGGGACGAGTTCGGGAAGGGGGCCAAAATTAATAGAGACAAAACGGGGCGGGGCGGGGCGGGCCGAGGGTACTTACGGGGCGGTGCGGGTCCATAACTTGAGAACCACGGGCCCCTGACTGGCCCGTTTATAATAAGGTTTTTGGTTTCTAATGGATTAGACTTTCAGAATTTCAGTCCCTCCCCCACTCCCTAGACTGCACTAAGTACCTCGTTCTCCCTAGTCTCTCCCACCCTCAAGCCTCAACTCGTTTCTTGTTGTCCCTTCACCTCTGTTTATCATTTTTCGTTCTTGACAATCACTGAGTCGATTCGACTTCAATTGTGTTGACATCACAGATTGTTGCAACCACACGACATCACCTTACCATCTTCCTATAAATCCCAAGGTAATTTATGAATTAGGGTTGTTGAATTATGTGGGTTTCTTTGTGATTTGGGAATTTAAGGTTTTTAGTTTGTTCAATTTCAGAGCTGCTTCAATAACAATTCAAATTTTAGGGTTCCTTAATTCTTTATTATTTAGGAATTTAGGGTTCTTAATTCTTTCTATTCGTTTTGGAATTGATGATTTCTTCTATAACTTTTCTATCAAGAGAGAGAGGAATTTGAGACCAAGAAAATTCTCAATTAGGCAACAAACTTGGGCATTTAAAGAAATTGTTATTGTTAAAAGGAATTAGATTTAAACTTTCCAGATTTTCGTTCTTTGATTCCCAAATTTGCTGCAGAATTTGAATTAAGTTTTTATGGTAGGAGTTAGGGTTGTTGAATTAGATTTAAAATTCTCAATTTGCTGCATAATTAGATTTAAAATAGCAATTCGAAGATTTGATGTAGATTTTCATTCTTTGATTCCAGATTTTCGTTTGACAAAGCAATGGATGATAATAAATTATTAATCCGGTTTTGAAAAAAAAATGAAGCAAATGGACCCGTGGACTCGAACTGGAACCGACCCGTTTCAAACAGTTCGGGTTAGGGCCGGTTCCAATAATCAGAAACACTATACTTGGCCCATCCCGCCTCGTTTCATTTTAAAACGGGTCCGGTCCGATCCCTTCAAATTTAGGCTCGGCCCGGCCCGTGCCCACCCCTAGGCAAAACCCTAACCAAATCTTCAATATTTCTTCTTTGAGGATAATTCTGCACAAAATTCTCATATGGGCCAAAAGAAATATTTGATTGAGCGATCTAGGATTAGAGAGAGAGGGGTGCGGCAAGCTTTAGGGAGAAAAGAGATTGATTTAATTTTGAGGTGTGTTTGATTCATCCCATTGTGCCTTTATTTATAGTAGTAGGAAGGGTAAAACCTTTCCCTTTAGGATTACAACATTTAATAGGTAATCTAATCCTAATAGGAATATAAGATGCATTCCCATATTCCCTAGGATTTACGCAATCACATTCCTATTCTAAATGACTGCAAAAATCCCCCTTGAGTGTGTAAATACTCAACAAACCATCGCATCAGATCTTCAGCAGATAAGGTAAAATAGTTGATGAAGTCATCGGCACAATGGGTGATCGCAAGTCTCAAATTTACTTTGAAGTATGCATTTGTAAAAAAACTCACAAAAACCTTGCTATGGTAAAACCCAAGGGGCGGGGAAAACACATAGACTAAGGAGAAAAGTAAGAAAATATGCATAATGTTCAAACACTCGTCAAACTGGACGAAGATAGTGAACTCATCAGAGTATGATCATCCCAGGATGGGTGCCTCATTAAAACCTCGTTAGGTAGCAAAAATCCAGTGGGAAAAATGCTCCTAATCGTAGGAAAAAGAGTACATTAACATCATGTGAGTATGCTTTTAGATACTCCCCCTGAGTTAGACATAACTTCTAAATAAAAGAACTACAAGCGATTCAACTTAGATAATTTACGCATACCGATTCCTTGGACGAGCTTCTGAAATGTAGACTTGGGCAACGACTTGGTAAAGAGATCGGCCAGGTTGTCCTGAGAACGGATTTACTTGACTTCAATGTTATGATGTTATTGCTGCTGGTGTGAGTAAAAGAACTTTGGCGCTATGTGCTTGGTGTTGTCTCCTTTGATATATCTCTTCTTCAGCTGCTCGATACATGCTGCATTGTCTTCAAAGATCATCGTAGAAAGGTCAACGACTGATGTAAGACCACTAGTGCTTCGAATATGTTCCATAACTTCTCTCAGCCAAAAGCACTCACGCGATGCTTCATGTAGGGCAAGAATCTCAGCATGGTTAGATGAAGTCGCAACTAGCGTTTGCTTGGTAGACCTCCAAGATATAACAGTGTCTCCAACAATAAAGACATAACCCATTTGAGATTGTGCTCTATGTGGGTCAGACATATATCCAGCATCTGCGTAACCAACAAGGCGAGAATCAATTCGAGGGCCATAAGGGGCGGCAACACTTGGAGATTCACAGGTATAGAACAAGCCCAAATCCGTAATACCTTTGAGGTAGCGAAAAATATCTTTAACACCATTCCAGTGCCTGCATGTGGGCGCATTATTTTTCTATTTTTTATTTGGTCACTTACATGTATGGTTGGAAAAAATTCCCGAAAATCCCAAACCAAACCGAAAAAGTCCCAAACCAAAACCATCCCGAAGTTTGGGAATCCCATCCCGAAAAATACCGAAATTTTCGATATGGGATTGGTTTCCAAATCCCATTTGTTTGGTAATCCCGAAATACCGAAGTATTCGGTTTCCTATTGACTTTTGGGTTTCGGTTCTTAAAAGCCATTGCCATGGTTGCTGACTACTCTTCACAATACACTTACTCTACACATAGAGATGATGAAGATAGTGAAAATTTTGAACCTCATAGGAACTCTATGTGGTACTTAGTCACTCATGTATCTTACCATGCAATGTATAAAGTGTAAAATATTGTACTAATTCATTATATATAAATGATTATGGTGTGTTTAAACTTCTTTCATTAATTACTACATATTTTCTACACTCACAATGTTTGCCAGCTCGCTATATAATCAACTTAAATCAGTTAAATTCATCATGCAATGCATTTCCTTCCAATTTTTTGTGATAAACTAATAGATAATTGACTAAATAAACATCATGCAAAGTTTCAATAAAAATTTCCAAGTTTTTCTTACAATTTTCGTGGTTTCCATGTAATTTTTATCGATATCGATATTATCCCGATATTTCCATCGATATTTCCGTGTTTTCGGACTACCGATATTTCCGATATTACCGATATTTTCTTCCTTGGTTATAGGTACACCTCTGTCCCCTCAGTTGGCCTGGAACAACTTTCAGTGGATTCAAAATGAGAAAAATTTGAACGGTTCACTGAAATTCTCAAGTGGTTAGCTAAAGAATTGGGTACTTTTTCTGTAACATGTATTGATTTATGTAGATATTGGTGCAAGCTTGGGGGTATTACTTCTTCTTGCTGCTCTATGGTGGTTATACAAGGTAGTGAAGAAAATAAATAACATTAATTGCCGAGAGAAGTTCTTCAAACAAAACGGTGGCTTATTGCTCGAAGAACAATTGAGTTCCGGTGAAGTCAATGTTGAAAAAATAAAATTATTTGATGCAATGGAGCTAGAGAAGGCCACAGATCATTTTAATGTGAACAAAATACTTGGCCGGGGAGGCCAAGGTACCGTTTACAAAGGTGTTGACAGATGAAAAAATTATTGCAGTAAAAAAGTCCAAGGTGGTTGATGAAGGGAAACTTAGGCCTTTCATTAACGAGATTGTCATTCTTTCACAGCTTAACCACAGGAATGTGGATAAGTTATTCGGGTGTTGTTTGAGGACAAAGGTTCCTCTACTGGTGTATGAATTTGTTCCAATCTGTACCCGTTTCGAGTATATCCACAAAGATAATGAAGAGTTTCCGCTTACGTGGGATATTTTCTACCTGCATTCATCAGCTTCCATTCCCATTTATCATCGCTATACTAAGTCCACAAACATACTTTTAGACGACAAGTATAGAGCAAAAGTAGCTGATTTTGGAACTTCGAGATTTTTCCATTGATCAAACTCATGTGACCACACAAGTACAAGGCACTTTCGGATACTTGGATCCAGAGTACTTCCAATCAAGCCAGTTCACAGAAAAGTCCGATGTTTATAGCTTCGGAGTTGTCCTAGTTGAGCTCCTGACTAGTAAAAAGCCGATTTCATACAAGATCGGAAGAAGGGAGAAGTCTGGCCACATACTCCATTCTTAAAATTGAAGAAAACCGTCTGTTTGAGTTGATGTTCAAGTTACGAAGGAGGGAAATAAAGGACAGGTTGAGGCAATTGCTTGCCTTGCAAGAAGATGCTTGGACTTAAATGGAAAGAGACGCCCCACGATGAATGAAGTTGCAATGGAGCTGGCGGAGATTCAAAATCCAGTTGATCGTTCTAGTGTGCAGCAAAATTATGAAGAGGTTGAATATGTTATAAAGGAAGTGACTGGTCCTTGGGATGATGTTTCTGCATCAACAGGATCAGCTGTCGACAATATATAGTGCTGCTTCATCAACTGATGTGCTTCCACTATTATCGTCGAATAACGATGAACATGGGCAGCTTTTGAATTACGTCCAAAGTGTCTGTCGTTCAGAAGTGCTTGCTAAAAGTCCAGAACCTACTGGCCCAAAGCTAAAGGACCACCAATCTGTTTTGATTGAGAAACCTGGTCCACCCTAGCTTTTAGCATTTGTGGAAAGCGAGATGACTTTCACAAATCCTTTTTAGCCTCTTTCTTATATTTGTACGTTAATTCTGTTTGACTTGGTGAATTTGGTGGTCAGAATTAAGAGTAAATTGTAATAATATTTCATCAACTTTAATCAAATTAGAGCAATGGTCCCTCAACTAAAAATTCATTACCATTGGTCCCTCAACTTATCAAAATGTGTAGTTATAGTCATTTTCATCAATTTCGTTAAAATTTTGTCAAAATAAGTTATGTTGGAATAACCATTTATATAATTAGGGTCCCTCAACTCATCAAGGTGTGTAATTATGGTCCTTTTTGTCAACTATATCAAAAATTTTGTCAAAACGAGTTATGTTAGAGAGACCATTGCTACAATTAGGTTAGAGTTAAGAGACCATTTCTCTAGTTCAATTAAAATTGAGGGGCCAATGGTAATGGATTTTTCGTTGAGGGATCATTGCTCCAATTAAGTTAAAGTTAAGGGACCATAGCTACAATTTATTCTAGAAATAAAGAGGGATATGTGAGTTCCTTGTATGAAAATCAGTTTCCTTGTGAATGCCCACAATTTTTCTCATCAAGCAAATTCTTTTAATTTTTTTCTGTATTTGTTTAAACTCTAAAGATGATGTTTTGTACCTGTTTTTAATTTTTTCTGTATTTGTTTATTTTTCTGTGGCTGTCCTGCTTATTTTATATCTGTTTCTATTGAACAATCTTTGATTGATCAGAATGAAAATTTTGAAGCCATTTTATAAATGAGGTTTCTTATACATATTTTCCTAATTTTATATTGGAGGCAGATTTGTTACAGTACTTTTTTACACAAAATTTGACACACATTTTGTAGGATCCACTTCGTAATGTATTTCAATAATCCAAACCGTTTATATTTTAGAACATCATTCATGGATCATCCTTGCAAAAAATTAGACATCCGAAGCTATTAAGACATTCATTTGTAGTGAAAAAAAGTGACGAATACAATTTTACAAAGAAACACAAAATTTAATCCAACAATCATATAATTTCAGGTCTGGTTGATTTTGAGTGCACATGATATTTGAAGGAAGACTTAAAAGATACGGCATGCATCATTGAAATATATTACAGAGTGGATCATACAAAAACTTGTGTAAAAAATTATGTAAAAAAAGTGATATCACGTATCTGCCGTTTGTGTGTGTGTGTGTGTAAGCATGATGTTGGATTTGTAAAACCCATTCAATTTGTAGTTATAAATGGAAAAGAAAAGAACATGGAGGTCCTTCCAAAAACTAGTTGGATTTGTAAAACCCATTCAATTTGTAGTTATAAATGGAAAAGAAAAGAACATGGAGGTCCTTCAAAAAACTAGTTGGATTTGGAAAACCCATTCAATTTAAGAATGGCTTGTGAGACCATAATTCAAATATAATTTCTACAAAAATGCTACGGTCAACATGGCATCTAAGATTTCAATGTACACAAGAGCTGTGAAGTGAAGGTGTTAAAGTTACGGCCCCCTTTAAAGCCCTGATCACAACTACTAATTGCCAAACCCTACCTAATCAGAAAGAAAACGCAGTTAAAAAAATTGGGTGCTGACCTTACCATGTACACGTGCTTACTTAACCCACCTTTGGATAGAAGCATCTTCACACCTTTCCTCCAAAAGTTCATTGTCCATCGACCTCCAACACAAATTCAATGCAGTATTCAAAATAAATGGATTTGACTTTAGTAACCCCTTTATTACAAAGTCATATAGTGAATTGCCCTGTTTCGCAATAGCTGGATTGTTTTAGTGGTTGTGTTTTTTCCTTCAATTTACTACGATCTGATTTTAAATTATCCTTTTTTCTTTTAATGTAGATCAATGTAGATATTTTAATAAAAATAAATAAAAAACTTGGTTCCAAATATAACATTTTTTTTACCAAAAATACCCTGTCTTATCGTGAATATTGTATCAATTACTATTAACTCGATACCATATATCAATATTGTATTTATATACTTTCAGTATTAGTGATAAAGTGCATATTAGTGCTCGAAAACAAGGCTAATTTAAAATTTTAGTTGGTGGTTTTGTAAACTAAAGCCAATTTCCCACCAAAAAAAAACTTCAAAAAATTGAAAAAAAAAATACAAGAAAATTGAAATGTCCAGTAACCTAAGGACACTTGTCCTTTCTAAAAAAAAACCTAGTGACACTGGGATCATCTGACAAGTCGCAATGAATTCAAGCTTGTGTTTATTGAACACTGCCTTCGAATGTGAATATTTGGCTTAGTTTAATCCAAAAAAACAAATATTTTTAACTTAGGTTTATGCATGGTTTGGTGTAACTAATTGACAAAAATTAGGTAACTTATTCGCAACTAAACTTCTCTTGCTAAGAAAACACATGTATAAACTGGTAGGCACCAAACAAACATATTGAACGGTAGTTCTACCCCAGTTTCTCCTCTCTCCCTTCTATTTTTCTACAAAATGTGACAGGACATAAATATACATAATCCCACTACTCCTCCCAGGTAAAACACACACTCTCTCTCTCACAGTGTCATAGCAAGTAGTGGTGGCTCAGCCGTCTGAGGTTACCATGGGATCGCAGGAGGAGTACCAACCGCTACTCATCCGGCTTGATTCGTACTCCCAGATACCTAACTTGTCGTCCAGTGCCATTGAAGAGTTTCTGGAGCACAAGCCCGTGGCGGTTCGATGGTGGCCTAAACTGGTGGCTTGGGAGTCGAGGCTCCTCTGGATTTTATCCGGTTCATCTATCGCTGTCTCTATATTCAACTACATGCTCAGCTTTGTGACTCTCATGTTTTGTGGGCACCTGGGTGCCTTGGAGCTTGCTGGGGCCTCTATAGCTAGCGTTGGAATTCAGGGTCTCGCTTATGGTATCATGGTAAGTCCTCTAGTTTAATGTACTTTATAAATAAGGATATTAGCACACTCCAGCATCTAATAATCCCGAAAATGCACTATGGTAACTATTATGTTGCGCAGATAATAGTTCTCTGACTAATTTATGTAGCAAAATTTCATCATGTTTTTTCATACGCTTCAGTATAGTATTTGTGTTTTCCCTTCGCGCATGAAAAACACACAAAGTATTCGATTAGGAGATATGACAGAAACTAAACCGAGAGTGCCCAACTCTCGCTATATTACTCGTGTGGCCGAATTTCATCTCCCTATATTTCTTGTGTGGTTGGATTAACACTTTTTGTGTTCTTAATTCTTGGTTTGGAATCGCAGTTGGGAATGGCAAGTGCTGTCCAAACAGTGTGTGGGCAAGCATATGGAGCCAAACAACTGCCAGCAATGGGAATCATATGCCAAAGGGCAATCATCCTGCATTTGGGAGCAGCAGTACTACTCACATTTGTGTACTGGTGGTCAGGACCAATCCTCATAGCCATCGGCCAAACAGAAGACATAGCAGAGCAGGGCCAAGTATTTGCCAGAGGAATAATCCCACAGCTCTATGCATTTGCCATAAACTGCCCCCAGCAGAGGTTTCTCCAAGCCCAGAACATTGTAAACCCTCTAGCTTACATGTCGTTCGGGGTCTTCCTCGTCCACATTCTGCTCACTTGGGTGGTCGTTTATGTGGTGGACTATGGGCTGATGGGGGCGGCTCTGACACTCAGCCTCTCTTGGTGGCTTCTTGTCATCACATATGGAATTTACATTCTTGTCAGCCCGATGTGTAAGGAGACTTGGACTGGCTTCTCATGGAAGGCTTTTAGGGGCATTTGGCCTTACTTTAAGTTGACTCTTGCCTCCGCTATCATGCTTTGGTAAGTATAAGATTTTGAGAAATATGCAAAAATAGAACCGGTTACACATTTTTTCCACTTTTCACTTTACCATTCACTTAAAATATTTTTTGCTTGCAATTAACTGTTGGGTTTTATGGTAGTTTGGAGATATGGTACAACCAAGGACTAGTGCTGATATCAGGGCTTCTCTCCAATCCTACAATCTCTCTAGACTCCATTTCTATTTGGTACACCTTTTGTTAAAGCAATCCATTTTTTAACCTTTTTACTTTTACCCTTCAACTTGATAATTTTTGTAACTGCTATTTAACTTTACATTTTCTCATGTGATACAATTCCAGCATGAACTACTTGAACTGGGACATGCAATTTATGTTAGGCCTATCCGCGGCAGCCAGTGTTCGTGTTAGTAATGAGCTCGGTGCCGGTCACCCGAAGGTGGCCAAGTTTTCAGTGTTTGTGGTGAACGGGACGAGCATATTGATTAGCATAGTCTTCAGTGCGATTATATTGATATTCCGAGTTGGATTGAGCAAGCTTTTTACAAGCGACGCTGAAGTTATCGCGGCAGTATCTGATTTAACCTCATTGCTCGCCATCTCTGTTTTCTTGAATGGCATTCAACCTATACTCTCAGGTATTGAAAAATGATGGAAGCCGTAGAGAAACAAACTAAGTTTGCAGGCACTATCAGCATCATTTCTAATTCATGTTGTGTGGAATTTTAGGTGTGGCAATCGGAAGCGGATGGCAAGCTGTTGTGGCGTATGTTAACCTGACTTGTTACTATATTATCGGTCTTCCGATTGGATGTGTTCTAGGCTTCAAAACTAGCATGGGAGTTGCAGTGAGTTGAATCTCATCTCACTTTTGCCGGTAAAGTGATTGCTTTGCTTTGTGAGTGATGGAAAATGATGAACTTTTGGTATTTTTCAGGGTATTTGGTGGGGAATGATCATTGGAGTTTTTCTACAAACAGTAACTTTAATTGTTCTCACTGCAAGAACAAACTGGGATTCTGAGGTAATTTAAATTTCAAATTTTGTGGGAAATATAATTATTAAATGAATATATATAGACATGAACTGCATTTGACCAAAACTTCTCACCATTGATCATGCTTTTGTAGGTTGTAAAAGCAGCTGAACGATTGAAGAAATCTGCAAGTGCTGAAAGATTAGACTTGTTGACCGATATATAAGGCTGCCGTGAAGGTTTCTGAACTTCATTTCACCTGCGATTCCTGTTCAAAATCCTTTGATTCGACAGTGCATTGCGGTTCAACGAGAACTAGCATAGATGTTTGTTACGTTTCTTTTTTACCCTGCACACAACTAAGCAGATTATTACCAATTTTGATGATTTAAGGGAAAGAAAAAAGTCCTACTTGTTTGGAGCAGTAAAAATTTCTACCAGGCATAATTTCAGTAGAAGCTGCACTACTCGAATCACATTGTGCTTGTAGTTAAACTGCTACAACATCAAACGGTTCCATTCTGTTCTCCATCCGTCTCACCCCGAATGGTAAAACGAAGGGTGGCCAGAATGCTGAGCCAATACAGTTCACAAGCGGCAAAACGTACTGGCTTAAGCTGGTGATCATCGTCAAGATTGTTTGATTTGGTTTGATACCAGTTGCCTGCATTTCCTCATATTTCTCCATCATCTTCTCGATATTGTTTGTCTTAGCCTATGATCCATGTCAGATGCATTTACATATGCGGATAGCATCGTCGCATAGGAGCAACGATCAGGGTTAAACCTGAAGCAAAAACAAACAAAAACAGGGCTATTTCTACCCTCCTACAAAAGCATGTCTTTAATTATCTGTCGAAGGAGCACACTGTTTTTGCCTTGCGATACTCACATTACGACAGACAACCACCTAATGAATTATGGTTCTATCATGTCGGAAAATTTCAAAAACAACAGAGGAAAACGAAAAAATTCGATCAGTCGGCGATATCGAGCGACCGATAGATGAAGGCAGAATCTCGTGATTAGAACTTCTAACATGGGCAACCAGTCGATCGGCTGGGCCAAAAGCACGAGTAGCACTCTTTGCCGTGGTCATACCGGTCGCTCGACATCGCACGAGTGCCCAGTTCTTTTCTATTCGCATCTAAGCATTGATATTCCGTATATAAAAAGAAATTGGCCAACGGACTAGTTTAAAATTTAAAGGACAACTTTTGAAAAAATAACAAGAGGCGCCATCAATTGGAACGTGCCTCATTAATCTAATGAGGCGCCTAGTGAAATTGTTGTCCATACGTCCTTATTTTATTGGCACGTGACGCCACGTGACAATACATTTGTGCTACGTAATTTCAACACTGGTATGGCTGTCCAACCGGTCACAATCAATTTCAATTTATAATGGAACACTGCCTTCGAATGCGGATACTTGACTATATTTGACTAGGGTTTATGGATGGTTTAGTGTAATTATGAAAAAAAACACAGGTTGCTGCAGCTAAACTTCTCTTGCTAATGTCACGCGTTTATACACTGGTGGTCACCTAACATTTTTGAACGGTGGTTATACCTTACAGTTTTCCTCTTTCAAGACCATCAAATAGTGGTGGCTCAGCCAGCTGAGCCACCACGGTCAGCAAGAATTAGACATTTTGATTAGAAGCTAATCAGATTGTTACAAGGTTTGATGATTTAAAGGAAAGAAGAGAATCCTACTTGCTTCGCAGAATGGAGTGGTAAAAATTTGTACCAGACATTTTGTGTAGAAGCTGCAATACTTGAATCACAAAAATTGTGCTTGTGGTTATACACATTAATTAGGCTGCTACAAGATCGAACGGTTCCATTTTGTTCTCCGTCCATCTCAAAGAGCAAAATGATCAAGGGTGGCCGGAATACAGAGCCAATATAGTTCACAGGCGGCAAAATGGACTCGCTTAAGCTGGTCTGAAACGATACCGCTCCCACGTAGTAATTCTTAACTTATATTCTCGACCAACCATCAAGCCTGAGTAACGTGACAATATCACAAATTAGGATATCCCAACTTTACAAATCTGCAACTGCAAGTAAGCCCTCAAGGTTTTTCTCGTTAACACCGTTGAGATAAACCAGTTCATGTTTTTGCTCAGCATTTGATGAAGTGACCAGTGAAGGACCATCTAATTCATCATCATACTTTTCATTGTCATCCTCATCCTCATCCTCATCCTCATCCTCACTATCATTCTCATCGGTAGGCACCGGATACTTACTAGATCCTTGTTCATTGCTACTCTGATCCAGATTTCCTACAAGTTGGTTAGCTACCTTCTGTTCCTCTGCTGTTTTTGCCAAAGACAAAAGGATATTCTTTGCTTTCTGATCAGGCGGAAGCCTACAGGATTCCATTTCCTGGTACCAAACAACAGCACTGCCAAAATCTCTGTTTTTTCCATATGCATCCATGATTGTTGTCAAGATTGTTTGATTTGGTTTGATACCAGATGCCTGCATTTCCTCATATTTCTCCATCATCTTCTCGATATTACTTGTCTTAGCATACCCTTTGATTAATGTCCCATAAGTGACGACATTGGGTTTAAATGCATCTTGTTTTATTCTTATGAAGAATTTCTCAGCACCCTCCATGTCAGATGCATTTACATATGCTGACAGCATCGTCGTATAAGAGCACAGATCAGGATTAAACCTGAAGCAAAAACAGACAAAAAAAGAGGGATCACTATCCAGATCATAGAGTGTAAACTTTTAGGGATAGGGCTATTTCTGCACTCCTACAAAAGCATGCCTTTGATTATCTGTCGATAGACCACACTGTTGTTTTAGACATACGATACTTGACATTATGACTGAAAACAGCTTAATAAATTTGTGGTTCTAACAAACAGATAGTAGAACCATTAAGTGCATTCAATTACACAGGTATTTCACTCCAGCAAATATGTGTGAAGATAATAGGTGAAGGGAGAGAAGTAATGAAAGGACTGATGGATGCCAATTGAATCCAATAGTAAGGAATGGACTGATGGGTGCCAATTGAATCCAATCTAATGTTGACTGGTTTGTAGAATTCACAATCTGATCTAATAATGATCAGTTTGTGGAAATGCGAGTCAGTTGTTATGCATGCTCGGATACATAAACAGAACAAATTCACCATAAAACAAAATTTTAAGCAAACGGGATGGACACAGGCAACACGTCATATATACATGAAAAATCCTGCTTTCAAATGATATTTAAATATCTTATCAAGTATGAAATACTGACATCATCCAAGTTCCCCCGTTAACACGTAAACATCAGTTAACTATAACTTCCAAGTCCCAGACTTCTAGGTCCTAGAATCTAGGATATGTGAACCTAACAACTAACAGGTCTAACCTAATATGTCAACGTAACCACTTATTTGTAAATTCATTCTGCTCATGATAGAGCTAGACAAGAAAGAGACACTACGTAAATATTTTATAGTTGAAACCTTTTCTTGTACAGTTTTCGTTATTAGGTACTATCCCACAAAGAGTGTGCTAGGTTTTCATTTATAGCAACTAATTAGCACAACAACAATCCTTTGGGAACCAAAACAAGAATATAAGGTTTAGCAAGTGCAACTCATCTTCAACTATAGCATAATCAACATAAAGGTACTGAGAAATATACCTGTCCCTTCTCATGCTTTTAAAAACTGTTCGAGCTTGGTCCACCATTCCTGATACTGCAAATGCGTCAAGCAAAATGTTATAAGCTTTGCGGGTTGGTCTGCAAAAGAAAGAGAATGGTGGCGATTATAGGTTTCATCAATGGTGAGGAATCAATGTCAAAAGTTGAAAATCCATTTTTAAGTTTCAAACACTTCAGCTCCCTGTATCACAAGAAAAAGTAGCATTAACCCTGTACCTGACACCAGCATCAAGCATCTCCTCAAAAACAGCTAAGGCTTCTTCCTCTCTTCTAGCTTTCCCATAAGCACTAATGAGTAAGGCATAACTCACTACATCGGGTCGGAGACCAGCTCTTTGCATCTGCCATTAGAAGTTTCCTTTAATTTCTGATGCATATATTAAGGTCACGGAACTTTAAGTGGGTAGTTTGTACCAATTTCAGCAAAACGAAGTAACGTGATAAGCATGAGAAAGGGAAAAATACAGGACTTTTAAGTCTGCTTTCATCAATAAATTTTGTCAAATCTCTTTCAGAATTATACAGAACATTGATAAGTAACTTTTATGTGTGATTGGGAACCACGTAACATTATTGTTAAATCTGGGTGATGAAAAACGCATCGGTTTTTCATTAAGGTAACTATTTTTTTAAATTAAACAGGATATCATTGCTGCAAGACCGGACATTTTCTATTTCGATCATAGATCAACCAATGATGCTTAAAAAACAGACTAAGGAAACTATTTTTCTTTCTTCAAAACAAACCAGGAAAATATTGCTGTAACCTTATTTTATAATTCTAAAGCATACTCTAATAGGAAGGTTTAGCATGCTCTACCAAGCTGTATGACTAATTATTAAGATATTTTTCCCAAAATTTACCTGGTTATACATCTTGGAGACTTCCTTGTAATTATTTTCAAAAGACATCAAGCTATTATAAGTAACCGTCGATTGTGGAACCCCTCTCTCAGACATCACTGCGAACATCTTCCGAGCTTTATCATAGCTCCCAGCCTTCTTATACATATAAATCATCATGTGGAACATCTTTTGGTCTGGCTTTAAAGGTGATTTTTCCTCATTTAAAAGAGTCTCAAATATTTCTTCAGCTTCCTTGAACTTACATCCCTGTATTTCAAGGTACCATGTGAGGCAGGTAGAAAGACTCCAATGAAAGCATGCATATTGCTCAAATGGCAGCTATATCATAAATATTGAAGATGCCGGCATCATCAAAATGTTGTCAGCACTAGGCTGAAAATTTAGAATTAAGATTTAATCGATGTTTTTAGGGACACTGACAAGTTTGGCTAAAGAAGGTTATTACCTCAACAAATATCTTTAGTATTATTTGATATGTCACAGCAGACGGTTCAGGGCCAGAAGACTGCATCCTTCTAAATATTGCTTCAGCATTGTTATATCGGCCTCCTTTTCCATATGCTTCCATAAGAGCAGTATGAGATATTACACTTGGTGGATAGCCTTTCTCATTCATCAAACTTAAAAGCTTCTCAGCCCTCGTGTAGTGCCCTTGCTTTCCATAAGCTGTTATAAGCATCAGGAAATCCATTTTGCTGAAGTCCCACCAGTTCTGAGTCTGAAGCCATTCGAGAATCTAGAAGACAAAGAACATAAGCAAACAAGTGATTTAATCATCAAATAAAATCAAGTACTTAAAGAAATACGCTCAGCAACCGAATAATTGCACAACAAAAAAGAGCATCTTTACATACCTGGCTGACTAGGTTCCATTTTTTCAGTTGCTTAAATCTAACCAAAGTTCCAAGGACAACATCCTTGGGAATAGTCTTGTCCTTGAGCTTTTCACTTTTGAGCACAGAAACTGCAGAACCTGTCTCCTCAATTTCATTCATAAGTCTCCTCCAGTTCTTCTGCTCGGCTTCATCAGCAGCATCTTTGAAAACTTCTACCTTCTTCCTTTTCTGCAAGAATTTTCTTGGTGCCAGCATGCCCATACAAACAACCCCCACTCTTCCACGCACCCTGACATTGGAACCTATAGAATTTGTGCATTCTTTCAATCTACTGAAGACACAAATTCACACAGTTATTACTGAATATCACAATGAACACATAAATCATCGAAGAGCTCTCAGACTAGTAAGTTCTATGAAAAACATGATTGTCCCCCGTTAATGGCAATCAGAATGTACAAAGTCGATATACATCCACTTGCGCAAATAAGCCAAAGGCCACAGCGCAAAGAATAAACTACTTAACACTGCAATTAGAAAGATATAAAATAATGTAAATGTACTCCTACATCTATTGTATATGCTTGCACTTCTTCGACTTTGAGTATAATAGCAACCCAATTTCACTCAATGAGTTTATGACTCCCTACTTTGATTCCAAAGACATAAAGAACCAGCAAATTCACCTTCAACCCAAGAAATGCAGCAGCGCTAAGACAAATGCAATCATGCAAGACGGGAAAAGTGTAACAGCAAGAAAAAACATACTTTATATCAATCTTTCAGAATTTTGAATCATAATTGAAACTTTAGTTAACCACAGTTCCCTGTTTGGCTGCCTTCATAATTTCATAGCTAAAGCATGCAACTTTCTAAGTAAAAACAACAACCCAGAACCCCAAATTCTCCATGCTATCCCCCTAATTACACAAGAAACCAAACAGGACACTAAAAATTCACTTTACAACCCGAAAAGAAACCCAAATGCTCAAACGTCAGATGGGTTTCTGAGGGTTTTGCAGGGGTTTAACAAAAGGGGATGAAGGAAAAACAAACAAACCTCCAATTATCCAAAGGAGCTGATGAAATAAAGGGCTTTAAGAAAAGGGTTTGAGGCATTTCTCCTCTAGATGTCTCTCAGAAGTAATTGAACCAAAGCTGAGTTTCAATGAAGTTGAAGGGGATTTCTGAAGAAGGTGTGGGAGCAGAAGACAGTCATATTTTTTTGACAAAAATCTTATCTTTTTAGAGCGGGACTGATTGGTAATACTGAGAAAACCTGAAAGTTGTGGACATACACTCACAAACAATTTTAGGCCTCGGACCTCAAGGCTCAAGACCTGTTGGGCTTTGGGTTCTCCGTTTGTTCTAAACCATGATTCTCTCCCGCCCGTCATTTTTTATAATAGGACGGTCGAGATTTAACTAAAAATTAATATTTTTTTGTACTTGTAAACAAAAAATTATTGTTTGAGTTGTATGAATAACGAGTTCAATGTCGTTTAATAACGAGTTCAATGTCGTTTATAAGTGTTTGGCCACAAGCATATTCTTTAAAGAGTAATTTGTCAATTTTCCTCCTAACTTATACCCCACTACCCATATCCCCTTTGCCCTTTATTTTGGTCAATATATTCTTGAGCTATTATAAATAGTCAATATCCTTCACTAGTACATCTCATTAGGGATGGGCAATGGTTATGCGAGCGGGTAACCGCGGTTAATTTACCCATAACCGTTTATGCTCATACCCGTATAAACATTTACCCGTTGGGTAATTGCCTAAACGGTTATACCCATACCCATAACCGTTTATAAACGGTTAACCATACTCATAACCGCATACCCATTTAACCGTAACCGTTTAATACTCGTTTATCCATTTATCCTTTTTAACCCGTTTATCTTTTTTTTTTTTTTTTACCATTACCCTTTTTTCACCCGTCTACATGTTTTTTAACAACTTGAAAATTTAAAAAAAAATTGTCATAATTTTTCAAGGACTTTTATTGCTGCTGCATTATTGAATACATTAAGATGATGCGGTAAACCGGAGAGGGAGTAATCAGCTTATGGATGTGTTAACACATCCAGTGTGTTGTAATCTTTTCACTACTTAAACATGTTAAGAATCTATTCAACTTAATGTATTCATAATTGTGTTGAATTTATTCAACTTAAATGTGTTTCATTCATCCGATTACGCCTAAAACAGCTGGTTCCCGCAGTAACGCTCGGGCGTAATTTTTAGTCATTCCTGTAGTAGTGTTATTGAGAGAATGACCGATAAATTCCTTGCTAATTTATTGGGTGCTAAGTATTATTGGATCAAGAACATGATTTGTGTTAGTTTTACATATATAAAATAAATGGGTAAACGGTTACCCGTTTATAACCGTGGTTAATACTCATAACCGCCCATTTAAATTTCACGGGTAAACGGTTATACCCATAACTGTTTATTTATCTAAATGGTTACCCATAACCATAACCGTTTAATTTAAATGGACGGGTAACCGCGGTTACCCATAACCAATGGGTATTTGCCCATCCCTACATCTCATCTAACTTTTTGTTAAAAGTTTATCTCATCTTGATCATTAATGTTAATTAAATTACACAAAAAGAAATCAATAGTGGGATACAAGTTTACAGAGAAATCGAATAAATAATCTTTATTAAAATCACATCAAGAATTTTAGTTACAAGGACTTCAAACTTTTTTGTCAACTTTTTGGTTCTTTGAAAACGATCTTAGCTATTTTCTATACAGACAATATATTATGCTTTTAGCTATTTTCAAACATTTTAACCTATTTTAAAAACAATTTAAACATAGGTGAAAGATTTTAGGATTACGCTACACTCGTCATTCAGGCCGCCATAGGTTAGCCATAATATTACACAGTGCCTAAAATTACAGATCTAATTAAGCACAGTCATCCTAATCCCATTCAATTCCCCATTTCCCAAATACCCTTCATATAAAAAGAAAATAAAACTTAGTTTGAATCAATGCCCTATAATACTAGTAGGTAGACCTGTAAACGGGTCGGGTTTATTGGGTTTGAGTCGGGTTCAACCCGACCCGTTAAGTTAACGAGTCACCCGAACCTAACCCGTTAAGCTAACGGGTCACCGAACCCGACCCGTTAAGCTAACGGGTCACCCGTTTCACCCGTTAACACCCATTAACAATTATTATTTTTTTTTTTTTGCATAAAGTTTATTTTTTGTTATTAAGACTTTACTAAAATTACTAAAATATCCTCAACTAACGGGTGCTAACGGGTGTTAACGGGTCTAACGGGTTGATCCAAAGTGACCCGTTATTTAACGGGTTGTTGACGGGTTCACCCGTTAGCGACCCGACCCGTTAAGCATCCACCCAAATACAAATATTAACGGGTTGGGTCGGGTTGGGTCCAAAATGTCAGGCCTACTAGTAAGGATGGGCAAATACCCATTGGTTATAGGTAACCGCGGTTACCCGCCCATTTAAATTAAACGGTTACGGTTATGGGTAACCATTTAGATAAATAAACGGTTATGGGTATAACCGTTTACCCGCGAAATTTAAATGGACGGTTATGGGTATTAACCACGGTTATAAACGGGTAACCGTTTACCCATTTATTTTATATATGTAAAACTAACACAAATCATGTTCTTGATCCAATAATACTTAGCACCCAATAAATTAGCAAGGAATTCATCGGTCATTCTCTCAATAAACACTACTACAGGAATGACTAGAAATTACGCCCAAGCGTTACTGCGGGAACCAACTGTTTTAGGCGTAATCGGATGAATAAAACACATTTAAGTTTGTTCGTACCATACTTGACCAATCCCGAAACTACCGAGCACCGGCCAACGCTATACTGTCAAGGACCCAGAAGAGTTCCCCTCCGACCAGGAGGCCAATCACTACTCGACACGTGTCAAGATTAGAAGCCAATCAGAGCGCAGCACGTGTCGACATCAAGAACCAATCATAACATGACACATGTCAATGTGACAAAGCTACAAGTTTTTCTATAAATAGGGGTCATTCCTCCACAATATTGCCTAATGTCATTTTGTGTTAAATCATTCACAAGAACTCACTAAATTGAGAGCTTGATCCTTTGTACTTGTGTAAGCCCTTCACTACTAATAAGAACTCCTCTACTCCGTGGACGTAGCCAATCTGGGTGAACCACGTACATCCTGTGTTTGCTTCTCTGTCTCTATTCATTTACGTACTTATCCTCACTAGTGACCGAAGCAACCAAGCGAAGGTCACAAAACCTGACACTTTCTGTTGTTCCAAGACCTCCGGTTTTGTGCATCAACATTTGGCGCCGTCTGTGGGAAACGACACTTATTCCTACTCTCTTCAGCTGTGTCAAGCTGGTTTCTATCATTCGTACACTTTCTTTTGACCAGGCATCCCTCTCCAACATGGGAAGCGAAGGAAGCCACAGCACACAGAATGACACCCCCCTTGCACATAGTGCGAAACAACGAAAGAAGGAAGGAAAACGAGTTCTTCTTCAAGCTAAAGTCGATGAGTTGGAAGCTCAGAACAACAAGATAGCAATGAAGAATGAGGTCCTCCAGGAGCAATATGAGAAGCTCTTCGAGACACTCCACGAAGCTAGGCAAGCTCAGACACGCGAGCTTGTTGCCCCCGTGGAAGTTAACCATCAACTGGGTGCCCTCCAACATGGAGGGTCACATGCATTCGACATAGATATCCCTGATAGGGAACAGATTACCCCTCGACTTGATAATCAACATGAGGCTTCTCTTAACCCAGTTGCTTCAACCCGAACCATGAGAAGTGGAGGGAGACACCTCTTTACTGAAGGGGCAGAAGGATCGAAAGCCGTCTTTCGCGATTGTCGGGATTTCCTGAAGCAACGTCGAGAGAATTCCATCCATATAAGCTCAAAGATTAATCACCCAAGGATTTCTGAGAGACTCGGTCCCCTGCCACGGCCCAAGCCGGCCACCAATTTGGGGAAGGGGCAACAAGTCCCAGAGAGACATGAGGGTACAGGGGACTCAGAGGTGTTCCGACAGACATACCCTGGAAGCCAGTACAGCGAGTCCAGGGAAAAATCACATGCCCTTGATCAAACCTTCCTAATTCCAAGAGGAGATGGAGATTTACGAAAGAAAGCTCCAGTGACACATAACTCCGCTCAGGACCCCCTTGTCCTACAACTTCTTGAGGAAGTAAACAAGTTGAAGGCTGAACGTCAGGCTGAAATACCTGACTGGAACCAACCCAGGCCTGGCCCTCTTACAAGGAGGATCCTCAACACCCCCCTTCAAGCAAAGACAAAGCAAAAGCTTGGCTTGCAACTTTATACTGGAAAAGAGGACCCGATTGAGCACCTTAACCTCTTTGAGTCCACCATGGCATACCGGATGCACACCGACGAAGAGCGATGTCTTCTCTTCCCCTCCACCCTCTCTGGTGGAGCTCTAAATTGGTATTGTCGTCTTACACCTGAGACGGTAGACTCATTTGAGGAATTGAGGAAACTATTTGTTTCCCAACACATTTTCCAAACCGATCGCTTGCACTCTGCAGATGACTTGTACACTATCCGCCAGAAGCCAGACGAGTCATTACGTATGTATGCTGGCCGCTTCAGCCATGAATACTCCCGGTGTGCCGAAGCAGATGACAAGACTGCCCTCAAAGCCTTCACGGCAGGCCTACGTGATTGTTTCTTTAAATACATGATCAATGCCAATACTTGGAAGACTTACTCTGAGGTGATGGCGCAGGCTTATAACCATGCCTCCGCCGAGGCAAAGACATATCAGGAGAAACCCCCTACAACCATCCTTTATCAACAAGTGGGAGGTGGAAGCCAGACTCACCTAAATGAGAAGACCTCGACTTCCCAAACAGCAGTGGCACCTCCCCATGCCTTGCATAATGCTTCACCGAATCAACAGACATATCAATTTCAAGGCAAGAGGAAGGATTTCCATCCTCACCACTCTCCTTTCAGTAAAAAGAGTAAGGGACACTATCCCGATAACCAAGGGTATCGCCACAATAACGCTCGCCCCCAGGCAGTCAATGCAGTGGGTCAAACCCGCGTCAAGATACCCCCTACCCCAAGGTATGAGACATACACGCCCTTGAATGCCACATGCGCGGCCATTTACCCCAGCATAGCTCACCTGATACCAAAACCAAAGCCGAGGCACCCAGATTACACGCCCCCGAATAACGCGGGCATGTTTTGTTGTTACCATGAGCATAACGGCCATGATAGCGAGAAATGTATCATCCTCCGTGATCGTATTGAAGCTTTGGCACGAGAAGGAAAAATTGATCAATTCCTCCTTCACCCTCAAAGGGATAACCGTAACCAACGCCAGGTGAATGTCATATATTCCATAAGCGGCGGCACACCCATATCTGAATCTTCCAATAGGGCCATGAAAAACAGTGAACGAATTCTGAGGCCTGGTCACCAAGTGTTTCACGTGGAAGACATCAGGGGAGGGAAGTATCAAAAGCCTAACTGGGATCCGATATGTTTCTACCCTGAGGAAGAAAGAGGCATCATCTACCCTCATAACGACCCATTGATCGTGGAGGCTCACATAGCCAACTTTGATGTTCGACGAATCCTCGTAGACACAGGGGCTTCGGTCAATATCATGTTTGCCGAAGCTTTCAGGGCACTCAGTGTAGCTGAACACTTGCTCGATCGCTCGATTTCTCCTCTGATAAGCTTCTCCGGTGATATCGTGCAACCCTTAGGGAGCATACATTTACCCTTTACTATTGGTACAGGCCCTTACACGGCTACCATTACCACTAACTTCCTAGTGGTTGACTGCCCAACGGCATACAATGTCATCTTTGGGCGCACAGGCATCAATGATCTCAAGGCTATGGTATCCACGCATATGCTGTTGATGAAATTTCCAACCCCCCATGGCAACGGCTACATCAGAGGAGATCAGCTTAGTGCACGATCATGTTACAACACTTCAGTTAAGCAACAACACTTGCCCGGACCCAAGGAAACCCTGTCTGTACATGACCAAGTCACAAAGACCAGCCTAGATGAAGCGAACTTGGATCTTCCTGATAGCAACAATCAACCCGATGATCCTCGAGATGACTCTTTCACCCAGCAAGCCCAACCTGCTGAAGAGTTGGAGAAGGTACCTATCTCAAGAGATTATCCAGATCGCATGGTGAAGATTGGCACCACATTGTCACCACCCCTTCGGTTAGCATTGATATCTTTTTTGAAAGAGAACACTGAAGTCTTCGCCTGGTCATACGAGGACATGCCAGGCATCTCTCCCGATGTCATCTGTCATTGTTTGAGTATTGACCCCAAGATCAAGCCGGTGAGACAGAAGCGAAGATCTTATGACGCTGAACGATACGAGGCAATGAAAGCAGAAGTTGAAAAACTCAAAGGCATAGGCTTTGTCCGCGAAGTCAATTACCCGACATGGGTAGCAAATGTGGTCATTGTTAAGAAAAATCCGACCAAAGAAAGTCTTTTGCTTCAAAAGGTCTTGTGGAGAATGTGTGTTGACTACACCGACCTAAACAAAGGGTGTCCGAAAGATAGCTTCCCTCTTCCTCTTATTGACAGACTTATAGACTCTACGGCCGGGTGTGAACTCCTGAGCTTCATGGATGCTTACTCAGGATACAACCAAATCCTCATGAACCCTTCGGATCAAGAACACACAGCCTTCACTACCGACAGAGGACTATACTGCTACAAAGTCATGCCTTTCGGCCTAAAGAAT
The DNA here is from genome assembly GCF_916048215.2 of Malus sylvestris. Lineage (NCBI taxonomy): Eukaryota > Viridiplantae > Streptophyta > Magnoliopsida > Rosales > Rosaceae > Malus > Malus sylvestris. The sequence continues at coordinate 11,203,209 of NC_062268.1, forward strand.
GCAGGAGCGACTTATCAGAGACTAGTCAACTCAATGTTCGCCGAGCAGATTGGGAAGAGCATGGAAGTTTACGTTGATGATATGTTAGTCAAGAGCAAACATGCTGACCAACACATCACCAACCTATATGAAACTTTCACTATTTTGAAGAGGTATCGAATGAGGTTAAACCCCAACAAATGTGCCTTCGGCGTAAGCTCTGGCAAATTCTTAGGTTTCATGATTAGCCAACGAGGCATTGAAGCTAATCCCGAGAAGATCAAAGCAATCCTCGACATGAAGGAACCGGTAACTTCAAAGGACATCCAGAGCCTTACTGGCAAGGTGGCAGCCTTAACCAGGTTCATTTCTAAGGCCACAGACAAATGTGCTCCCTTTTTTAAAGCACTTAAGGGAAGTAGGAAGTACATTACATGGACTGATGAATGTGCCGAGGCATTCAAAAACCTCAAGGAGTACATGAGTAAAGCCCCTCTACTCTCCAAGCCCGAGGTAGGAGACATTCTCATTATCTACCTATCGGTATCAGCTTCAGCCGTAAGTTCCGTTCTCATTCGAAAGGATGGGAATATTGAGCGACCTGTCTACTACGCTAGCAAAGCCTTACAAGATGCGGAGACACGGTACTCTAACATTGAGAAATTGGCTCTGGCATTGGTCATGTCTGCTCGAAAACTCCGCCCTTACTTCCAAGCGCACTCCATCATCGTGCTTACCAATTATCCTCTTCGACAGATACTCCAAAGTCCTGACACTTCAGGGCGAATGATCAAATGGGCAATAGCGTTGGGTGAGTTTGACATCTCCTACCAACCAAAGCCAGCTGAGAAGGGCCAAGCAGTAGCAGATTTCATCGCCGACTTCACATATCCTGTTGACATTGCTTCTACACCTGAAGCAGTAGCTTCATTACCATCGGAAGCTCAGAAAGTAGAATCAACGACCTCAGCATGGAGTCTGTATGTTGATGGCTCATCCAACCAACAGGGCTGTGGAGCGGGACTAGTCTTGACTACGCCCGACAAAGTAGCAATGGAGTATGCTCTTCGTTTCAAATTCAAGGCATCAAACAATGAGGCCGAGTATGAAGCCCTTCTAGCAGGATTACGTTTGGCCAAACACCTTGGGGTTAAACAAATTGATATTTTCAGTGACTCCCAATTAGTGGTCAACCAGGTTACCAACAACTTTGATGCTAAGGACAGCTCCATGGCAGCATATCTTGCGCAAACACAACTTTTGCTCAAGCACTTCCACTACCAGATCACCCAAGTTCCTCGAGCGGCAAACAGTCATGCAGACGCCCTGGCTCGCCTCGCCTCAGCTGTGGAAGACAAGATTGGAAGAAAAATTCATGTCGAACTGTTGGCAACACCAAGCACCATGGCCGCAGAAGTATGCAACTTACAACGGGGGGATAGTTGGATCACCTCGATCTATAATTTCCTTGCTCATGGCACCCTCCCAAATGATAAAGTCCAGGCTAAGCAAATTCGATACAAGTCTACCCGCTACCTGATCATCAATGATCAACTCTATAAGCGAGGTTTTAGCCTGCCATACTTAAGGTGTCTTACGCCTGCCGAGGCGGAAATCGTCCTTCGGGAAATACATGAGGGAGTCTGTGGAGATCATGCTGGATCTCGGTCCCTAGCACACAAGACTTTTCGCCAAGGATATTACTGGCCAACACTCCACCAGGATGCCATCAAAGTATCCCGCTCATGTGACAAATGTCAACGATATGCGGCTATTCCTCATTCCCCTCCAGAGCCTCTTACTCCTATGATCAGCCCTTGGCCCTTCGCCCAGTGGGGACTTGATTTGATCGGCCCAATGCCGGCAGGGAAGGGCAAAGTCTGTTACGCAGTCGTTGCAGTGGACTACTTCACAAAGTGGGCCGAAGTAGAACCCTTGGCAACCATTACTGAGGCAAAGATAGAAGACTTCGTGTGGAAGAACATCCTTTGTAGATTCGGCATTCCCAATGCGATAGTCACTGACAATGGGCGACAGTTTGACAACAAGAAGTTCAGGTTGTTCTGCTCTAAGTTCAACATCAACTTATGCTTTGCCTCTCCAGCTCATCCCCAGTCTAATGGACAAGTTGAGGCCATCAACAAAATAATCAAGCGCACTTTGAAAACCAGCTTGGACAAAGCTAAAGGCTGTTGGCCAGAATTTGTACCCCAAGTTCTTTGGTCATATCGCACTTCATATCGGACTTCAACAGGAGAAACTCCATTCTCACTTGCCTTTGGCACAGAGGCGGTTGTCCCTGTTGAGCTCGAGCAAGCAACATTCCGAGTCCAGAACTACATTCAAAGTGAAAATGACAAACAACTCACCCTCAACTTGGATTTAGTCGAGGAACACAGAAACCAAGCTCACTTGAGGAATGTCGCCTACAAGCAGCGCATCTCCAACTATTATGACTCTAGGGTCAAGCCTCGTTCTTTCAAAATAGGAGACTGGGTCTTAAAGAAAAGATTACTCTGCGACAGAGTCCCGAGTGAAGGCACACTTAGTCCAAACTGGGATGGACCGTATGAAGTCATTGGCATCAGTCGCCCTGGCTCTTACACACTTAGAAGCTCCGATGGCAAGACCCTTGGCCATCCATGGAACGCTGATCACTTGAAGTACTACTACAAATAGACTCACGATGTACAAGTGTTGAGCTATAGCCGTTCGGCATCCTATGTAATGAAGGCCATTTGGCAATGAATTCAATAAAGAGGTAATTTAGCCAACTCAGCCCTCACTCTTTTACATTCATAGCAAGCGATGCCGGAACCCTTCTCAATCAGAAAGCAATCTGTCTTCCACAGTCACTACAAAACAAGCAAATGAAGACCGTGTCAAGCGCCAAAAAAAAAAAAAAAAAAAACAACTTCATCCAAAAAACTTCACCCGAAAAGCTTCACCTCCAAAGCTTCACCCACAAAGCTTCACCTAAAAAGCTTCACCCAAAAAGCTTCACCCAAAAAGCTTCACCATCAAAGCTTCACCTAAAAAGCTTCACCCAAACAGCTTCACCTAAAAAGCTTCACCCAAAAAGCTTCACCATCAAAGCTTCACCTAAAAAAGCTTCACCCAAAAAGCTTCACCCGAAAAGCTTCACCTAAAAAGCTTCACCCAAAAAGCTTCACCCGAAAAGCTTCACCTAAAAAGCTTCACCCACAAAGCTTCACCTAAAAAGCTTCACCCAACAAGCTTCACCCGAAAAGCTTCACCTCCAAAGCTTCACCCACAAAGCTTCAACACCAAAGCTTCACCTACAAAGCTTCAACACAAAACCTTGCTCCAAATAAACAAATTTTGTTCACAAAACCCAAGATGCCCTTGAACTTGTACAAAAACACTTGGGTAAACATAAACATTTTTTGTTTTACACCCACAAGGGCCCAAAATTTTCCTTCTTATTTATTCACTTATATATGTTCCCAAACATATTATAATAGATCCAACAACAAGCCAAAGTCCCAAATTTCATAATGGACAAAAGTACAAGCAATTCATCAATAATGAAGGTGCTACAAAAATTGGAATCTGCCCCAAAATAGAAATCCAACCCAAGAGACTTTTTCTCTCTCTCCCTCTTCCGCCTCCTTTCATCTATCAAATTTCTGCAACCTCTGCTCTTCTCCAATGGAGCTGAATTTTGGACACCCTATAGTTCTTGAGCATATGAACAACTTTCAAGAAGGAACCATTTCTGTTTGAGCGACGGAAATTAAAGTGTTGAAGCTCCAAACATGATAGTCGGCTTCTTGCAGATTTCGAAGCTGTTGTGATGTTTCGAAGATCTGGAAATATTTAACCGTTAGTTCATCCTGAATTTTTGATATGTTATGAAAGAGTCGATGAGGAACAACTTCAATGAAGAAAGCATACCGATCTGAACAAGAGAAAATGGAGTTTCGAAGCTCACAACAAATCTGACGGGTTGACAGACAAATAATAACCAGTCATTCATCATACCTGAATTTCTTGAGTTATACAGCTCCGAGGGATCTCAAATTTGGATATGTTGTAGTTCACAAGCTGAGGAACAACTTCAATGAAGAAAGCATACCGATCTGAACAAGAGAAAATGGAGTTTCGAAGCTCACAACAAATCTGACGGGTTGACAGAAAAATAATAACCAGTCATTCATCATACCTGAGTTTCTTGAGTTATACAGCTCCGAGGGATCTCAAATTTGGATATGTTGTAGTTCACAAGCTGAGGAACAACTTCAATGAAGAAAGCATGCTGATCTGAGCAAGAGAAAATAGAGTTTCAAAGCTCACAACAAATCTGACGGGTTGACAGACAAATGATAAACAGTCACTCATCATACCTGGATTTCTGGAGTTGTACTGCTCCGATGGCTCTCCAATTTGGATATGTTGTAGTTAAGGAATTAACGAACAACTTTCATGAAGACAACTTTGTGATTCGACCTACAGATGATGGTGTTATGTTGAAAAACAATTCCGGTTGTTAGGGGAAATGAAAAACAATTCCACCAAAGAAACATCATTATGATGTTTCATCATTATGGTGTTTTCATCATTATGATGCTTTCATCATTGTGATGCTTCCATCATTGTGATGCTTCCATTATGATGTTAATGCACCAACGGTTACACCTTCTGCAATTCCACTTATTCGGGCCTAGCAACCTTCATCAACAAAATCTATGAAGAAAAAGTCCGGGGCTACCACTTAGAAAACAAAAGAATGAAGTTTTGGTACTTACGACATGGACTATTAGCAAGACACCTCATTCGTCAACTCCCTCGACTAGAGACTTGGGGGACTCCCACCATATGCTACTACGCCTTGGTACTCAAAAGTTCGTGACTACTCAGTGACTTGGATTTTTCAAGTCTCCAACCGAGAAGTTTTCCTCACTCGGGAAATTAAGGGAACACTACCTCAAACTACATGCTTCACTCACAAAGCTTCAACAATACAGGTTTCAACAAAAGCAAAAATTCAAAGAACTTTATGAAGAAGGCTTTGGTGTATTTAACACAATATGTTGAAATGAAGCAAAGCTTATTTATTAATATTTTCGATAAGCCACAAATATGTACATATACATGAGTCAAAATAAACAAACAAAAGGGAGCCTTCACAAAGGTTGCTTAGGGGAAGTTTCAGCAGTCGGTAGAGCCCCAGAAAGAGAAAGCACCGGAGGGTGGTTATCCGGAGCCTCAGTACTTGACAAAACCCCAGAAGGAGGAGGCATTGGAGGTTCATCATTTGAAGCTTCATTACCAGGTACAGCCCCAGAGGACGAAGGCAATAAATGCCTTTGGAACAAACCCACAAACCGCTGATGATCAAGTAAAACCTTACCATCAGATTCCTTCATCTGGTCAAGCTTCCTCTTCATGTTTGTAGCATAGTCATGGGCGAGTCGGTGCAACTGCTTATTCTCATGCTTGAGCCCTCTAATCTCCTGTTTGAGACTCATCACTTCAGCAGCCAATGATTCAACTTGGCGGGTTCTAGCAAATAGGCGTTGGGCCATATTAGACACAGAACCTGCACACTGAACACTAAAAGCCAGAGAGTCCTTAACAGCCAACTCATCAGACCGTTTGGAAAGTAGTCTGTTATCTTTGGGAGTGAGAAGGTTCCTGCCCACCACTGCAGCGGTCATATCATTCTTCATCACAGAATCCCCAACGGTAAGAGGACCAGTAGGGGATATGAAGGATGGGCGCCATATGTTGTCTGGAGAAGGCATGGCTGTCTCTTCTCCAAGGTTCAAGTCAAAACGACGGTCGGAGGGTCCAGACATTTTCAAATGTGTTGAAGAAGGAAGAGGTCAGACAAATCAAGATCTTAGAAGTGCAAGAAATGAGCTTCTACTGGTAGAGATTCAAGTGTGCTGTGGAACTTAATGCCAGCCTCTATAAAAATCTGCACTCGACGGAGCTTCAGAAATCGAAGAGGCGTTTGCTTTCTCAAAAGCTGGGCTGCTCAGAGACCACGAGGGCCGATCTCAGAAATCGAAGAGGCGAATGCTTTCTCAAAAGCTGGGCTGCTCAGAGACCACGAGGGCCGATCTCAGAAATCGAAGAAGCACCTGCTTTTTCAGCCTCGTCAGCACCTGTCACATGCACAATCAGCTTTGCGGAAATTACGGGCACTCTGTCGAAGATTTCTGGTGAAGTAGAAAGCACGTGAATATTACTGATCAATCACCGCTCTCCATATGCACCATCAACTCCTCGGGTACCACATATAACTTTGTCAAAGATCTCTGACAAAGTTTAGGCACGAGAATTTCGAAGTTCCAGCTACCCTACTATTACCCATAAGGGTAAAGGAACAGCACCACTGCTTGACAACTGGAAAGTCCCTATGTGTGTCGACCTCCGTGTTTTGCGGCAAGACAGGTTGGCAAGAACGTCCAACCTTTACTCACATTCGAGAAAAGACTCCCAACATAATTACTTTCTCAAAAACCGGAGTAGCACCACTTTCCGAATCTCGAGAGTCAGATCCTCGACGGGATTGCTTGTTCGAAAACCGAAGAGGCACAACTCTCAGAACTTCGAGAGCCAGATTTCCTTAGATAAAGCTTGTCTGTAATCTTCACACGTAATATCAGCTTTCCAGATACCACATACCACTTTTTCAAAGTGCTCTGACAAAATTAAAACACGTGAAGCTGGCAGCTCCCACTACATTGCTGTGACCAAGAAGGGTCAAGGAATAGCATTACTACTTGTTATTGGGAAATCCCTATATACATTGACCTCCCTCCTCAACGGACAGGCAAACCTGCAAAAATGCTCAACCCTTTCTCGCATTCGAAAAGGCACCCTTAACATAACCTCTCGAAATACTCAGCTTTATTTCCCCCCGATAATACCTCAGCAAATAAGCCACACCAAGAACAAGAGTATCTCATATCATCAGGGTTGAAAGCAAGAGTATCCCATATCATGCTTTCTTCCTGTCTTTGTCTTTGTCCTTGTCCACACCTGCAGGACAAGGAGAAAGAGAGCAGTCAGTCGGAACCTGAAATCAAACCTCCAATTTGGAACTGACTGCCTAGAGCCTTTACCTGGTTGCTTACTTAGCATTGCTCTCGAGTACTCATCCTCAACTGCTGTCAAGGTCACGAATTCCACCGGCAAATACCTCATGACAGTTGATCAGATATTGGCTCTTTACACTGAAGCTGCCAAGCGTGGATGAGTCACTATGAAGGAATGTTCTGAAGGACCATTTAAATGCAAAGGTTGCACACCACTTCTGCCATGCAAAAGATTGAAGCAGAAGGTTAAACGGTGAGCTGAAACAGATCACTACAGCACGACACCTTTCCATACCACATTCATTATTCCGTCAACAGCAAAAGTATCCCATATCATCAAGGTCGAACATACTCTAGATTTGATGGACTTGTTTTGACCCTCAAATTTTTGAGTCGGCCTTATACTCTGAAGGGCACCAGAAAACCCTCCAGCACAGTTCAAGAATAAGCCTGTGGAAAGTTACTTCTTCAAAAGCAAAAGTATCTCATATCATCTCTTATCCATTTGCTTCTCCTTATCCTGGCAGTTGAATGAGAGACAAGGAGAATGAGAACAATCAACCGGAAGCCGAAGTCAAACCTCTGATCCTGGGTTGCTTACTTGGAAGTTTGACTGCTTACCTTGTCTGTCACCTCTTTCGGCAGATCTCCTAGCTCGGCGACTTGGGAGACTCCTACTATAGGGTTTGTATCACACTTGACTAAGCCCGAAACTACAACTAAACTTCAAGTGAAATTGATACATTACCTTGTGCGTCAACATCAGCTAAATACACCATTCCCGGATGGAGGAAAGGTACTTCCAGAGAAGGGCAGATGAAGATCAGACCACACTTCGGTACTTAGAAGTTTCGTGATTACTCAAGGGATTGGATCTTACAAGTCCCCAACCGAGGAGTTTCCCTCACTCGGGAACTTAGGGGAGCACTGTTCGTACCATACTTGACCAATCCCGAAACTACCGAGCACCGGCCAACGCTATACTGTCAAGGACCCAGAAGAGTTCCCCTCCGACCAGGAGGCCAATCACTACTCGACACGTGTCAAGATTAGAAGCCAATCAGAGCGCAGCACGTGTCGACATCAAGAACCAATCATAACATGACACATGTCAATGTGACAAAGCTACAAGTTTTTCTATAAATAGGGGTCATTCCCCCACAATATTGCCTAATGCCATTTTGTGTTAAATCATTCACAAGAACTCACTAAATTGAGAGCTTGATCCTTTGTACTTGTGTAAGCCCTTCACTACTAATAAGAACTCCTCTACTCCGTGGACGTAGCCAATCTGGGTGAACCACGTACATCCTGTGTTTGCTTCTCTGTCTCTATTCATTTACGTACTTATCCTCACTAGTGACCGAAGCAACCAAGCGAAGGTCACAAAACCTGACACTTTCTGTTGTTCCAAGACCTCCGGTTTTCGGTTTTGTGCATCAACAAAGTTGAATAAATTCAACACAATTATGAATACATTAAGTTGAATAGATTCTTAACATGTTTAAGTAGTGAAAAGATTACAACACACTGGATGTGTTAACACATCCATAAGCTGATGACTCCTTCTCCGGTTTACCGCATCATCTTAATGTATTCAACAATGCAGCAGCAATAAAAGTCCTTGAAAAATTATGACAATTTTTTTTAAATTTTCAAGTTGTTAAAAAACATGTAGACGGGTGAAAAAAAGGGTAATGGTAAAAAATAAAAAGAAGATAAACGGGTTAAAAATGATAAATGGGTAAACGAGTATTAAACGGTTACGGTTAAATGGGTATGCGGTTATGGGTATGGTTAACCGTTTATAAACGGTTATGGGTATGAGTATAACCGTTTAGGCAATTACCCAAAGGGTAAACGGTTATGCGGGTATGAGCATAAACGGTTATGGGTAAATTAACCGCGGTTACCCGCCCGCATAACCATTGCCCATCCCTAAATATTAGTGCCCGCTCATAACCATGGACGGAGCCAATGAAGGTTCACTGGGAGCAGATGCTCCCACTCAAGTAATTTGTTTGTTTAGTTGCAAACTACAATTATATAATATACACGGGTTATCTTTGAAGAAAATATATGTATCTAATATCCAACATACATTCATTTTACTTATATTTCATATCAAATATTATATGAGCAATAGTGCTCTTGTTCTGTTATTCAAACCGAAAAAAACCCTCTCTCGCCTATTATGTACTTATATATTTCTCATCACTTTGCCACTTTCCATTACTATATTGAAATTTTTGTAACATTGGAATTGTGATACATCATCATTTGAAACCATCATTAATATCATATTGCGTATAACCATACTATAATAAGGTTTTCTTAGTTGTTTTCGGTTGCCCCCACTAGAAGAAATTTCTGTCATCCTCCCCGATCATAACTTGGATTTTTTTAATAAATTCGATAGTATTAACCGCACGAAGTGTAGGAGAGTGAGCTAAACTTTTCATTGGATTAGCTATAATAATTTTATTCAAATTTACATTTGACGAAAATCAAATAAAAAAAATACCGATACATCGTAATAACAAGTGGTATTAAAATTTGGGGTAAATTACATAGTAGCCCCTTAGGTTTGAGGTCTATTACAACCTCATACAACATCTTTAAAACATTTCACTTTCATACCTCACGTTCTATTTTATTTCAAAATAATACATCCGTTACATTTTTCATCCATTGATCCGTTAAGTGCTAACGTGGCTGCCACATTTGTGCCACGTGGCTGCCAAATGTGTGCCACGTGGCAAAAAAAAAAATTTTTAATTTTTTTTAAAAACCTAAATCTTCTAAATTAAAAAAATTTCAAAAAAAAAAAAAAGCAAAACCCTAACACCCCATCGCCCCACCCCTGCAACCCACAAACAACCCTTCATCCATTCTCTCTCCAAGGCCGACTTCCCCGCAAACCCCCCCCACGCCATCGCAAACTCGTTAGCAACCCATCTTCCCCAACCTTCGTCTCTTCCCTCTCCTCCCTCCAAGCTCTGCGACTCCTGCAAGATCTCCTCCTCCCGATTCATTCTCTGCCTACCCTGCGACGCCATAATCCACGGCGCATTTGGATGTGCGACGCCATGAATTCGTGAAATACCAACCCACATCTTATTCTCCCCAGCTTTTTCTCCAGTAACTCCACAACATCTGTAAGCTTCCCAACGCGGATTTTAAAAACCCCTGCACCAAAATAAAACCTATATCTCAAAATCCAAAGCTCGCCTCCAATTTTGGCCTCGTCGTCGTGCACTACGTTTCGTCGATCCCCCATGCCCATACGTTGGAGTGGAACAAGCCGGTGTCGTACTCAAAGGTCGGTGATGGCCACAAACCACCATGGACCCAAGCCCTCAATTCCTGTCTGCGGTCGGGGAAAGTGACGGAGAGGGAGAACTTGAGGTTTTGGTGGTGACGGGAGAGGACGAAGGTCGGGGAAGTGAAGAGGGATGAGAGGGAGAAGGTGGGGGGTTACGGGGGAGGTGGGGGTGGGGTGGGCGTTGCGGGGGAGTTGAAGATGGTGGAAGAGAGGGAGGTGGGTCGGGGGAAGTTTGGGGTTACGGGGGAGGTGGGGGTGGGGTGGGGGTTGCGGGGGAGTTGAAGATGGTGGAGGAGAGGGAGGTGGGTCGGGGGAAGTTGGGTTATGGGTTAGGTTTTGTTTTGGTTGCCTTTTGCCTCTTTTTTTTTTTTTTAATTTAGAAGATTCAGGTTTTAAAAAAAAAAAAAATTATTATTTTTTGCCACGTGGCACACATTTGGCTGCCACGTGGCACAAATGTGGTAGCCACGTCAGCACTTAACGGATCAATGGATGAAAAATGTAACGGATGTATTATTTTGAAATAAAATAGAACGTGAGGTATGAAAGTGAAATGTTTTAAAGATGTTGTATGAGGTTGTAATAGACCTCAAACCTAAGGGGCTACTATGTAATTTACCCTAAAATTTGATAAAAGATTATAGGGAACCATCCATTTTTAACACTGTTCATTGTTTTCCATAAAAACCAATTTTAAACTTGAGATTTACCCCCAAGAATGAAATAAAATAATAAAGACAGAAGGGGAAGGTGGAGAAGAAGAAGAAGAAGAACGTTTATTTTTATGTCGCAGCCGCAGATAACCCCATTAAATGCATAATACTTTAACATTCTCTCAGATCACACACGCATCCTCTCCGCCTCACAAACGCCCTGAATTTTCTCACTTACCAAACACACCGCTTCCGCTGATTCTCCCCCACTGGTCGCGTTCCGTCGCGGGAATTCGATATTCAGCTGCGTCGTTTTCGGCGAGCCGTGATCTGAATCTGGTACGACAGGGAAGGTGAGCAATTATTAGGAACTGGGGATTTTGAAAGGTGTTTGGTTGGTGAGAAAATTGACAGAGGAAACGAAATAAAATGGAATGGCAGTGCGATGAAATTGTGAAAGGTTGTGTTTTTCAGATGGGGTTCTTTTGGTATTTCGAAATGGCGGTGCCAACTAAATGGATATTGACAGAAAATGTTGCTTTTTGGGCCCTGGATTATGAAAGCTTGTAAATTTATGATTTTTGATAACTTTTCGTCTCAAATTATTACATTTTCTTAGCAACCAAATGATAATTTGACTTTACTTCTTTCTTTCACCTTAATTGGATTGCATTGGATCTGTAGATTGGTAATTTTCCTTTGGCATTGTTCGTTACGTAAAACTGTAGATTATATAGATATTAGTAATGTAGTGCTTAACCATCTGTTTCTCTGCTGAGGAATTTTGGGAAATGGAATAGCTTCTAGTCATATGCATTTGGGCTTAGCTGAGATGAAATGTGTTCCAGGTTAGATAGGGAAAACCTAAGATCAGTTTTTTCTTCGGCTTCCAATACCCTCCCCTCAAAGTTTTGGTATAATTTTCAGTTTAACTAGAACAATTTCCCCCACATTTTCCTGCTATCTTTTGTGTTTTTGCTTCCTGGGATGCAATGCTAACTTGGTCGAGTGGCGTGAAGGTTGTAATGCATTGTAAGGTTTTGTTTCAATTAAGTGAAAGCTTACAGTTTACAGCTTGTGACATTTTTGCTATGCAAGTTAATGTAGATGTACATATGGAATTAGTACACATGCACAGAATGTGTGAGGGAAGCTGGATGTTTTTACACAAATTATGTTTTATACTTCAATTGATTTTCTTGTTTGACTTTATAAGAACCGCGGCATTTGTATGTTTGTCAGCTAAGTGTTGAATGGATCAGAGACCGGGACAAAGGTGAAATTTGTGAACAAAGGGTGAGGGAGCAGATAGTTGTGAACCAATCTATGGAGTCTGGAGAGTATGAGGAAGGCATGGAGGTTGAATTCTCTGCAAATGGGAATTCCATGAAAGCAACAGAGGTTCAGGCCAAGCTTGATGAAGGAAATATTCAGGAGGCAGAGTCTTCATTACGAGAAGGGCTATCACTCAATTTCGAGGTTAGTTTATGCCATCATTGATAGGTGTCAAAAAGAAACCATCTTTTCCATAAGTTTATCTCTTTCTGTACGACTATTAGCACCAATCAGAGTAGTGCTTTGATGATTGATTATGACTTATCCAAGATGAAAAAACACTCATTTCTGATAATCTACAGGAAGCAAGAGCCCTTCTTGGAAAGCTGGAGTATCAAAGAGGTAACCTAGAAGGTGCACTTCGTGTGTTTGATGGCATTGATCTTCAAGCTGCCATAGAGCGATTGCAACCTAATCTTGCTGAGAAAACACCTTCTAAGAAGGGCCGATCTCGTTCTGACTCACAGCATACAGTCCCACAGCATGCTGCTACTCTCGTTCTTGATGCCATATACTTAAAAGCCAAGTCTCTACAAAAGCTTGGGAGATTAAAAGGTTTGCTATTGTTCCAGTAATTTATGTGACGGTTTTCCATTATCTTTTACCTTTTTAAGTTTGAATTCAAGTAAATTGGAATCTTGTTTTATGTGTTTGCAGAAGCTGCTAATGAATGCAACAATGTTCTTGATGCCGTGGAAAAAATATTCCATCAGGGCATACCTGATGCACAAGTAGATGGCAGATTACAAGAGACAGTCAGCCAATCTGTGGAGCTTCTTCCTGAGCTTTGGAAGCAAGCTGGCTACCCTCAAGAAGCAATATCTGCTTATAGACGTGCCCTACTTAGTCAATGGAACCTTGACAACGACCGTTGTGCAAGAATTCAGAAAGGGTTTGCTGTGTTTTTGCTGTACAGTGGAGTAGAGGCTGGTCCACCCAGTTTAGGTGCTCAGGTTGAAGGTTCATATGTCCCTAAAAATAATCTGGAGGAGGCTATTCTGCTTTTGATGATCCTTTTGAGAAAATTGTCCCTAGGTAAAACCAAATGGGATTCATCATTGATGGAACATCTAACGTTTGCTTTATCTTTATGCAACCAAACTTTTGTTTTAGCCAAGCAACTTGAAGAAATCATGCCTGGAGTATATCACCGTGTTGATCGTTGGAATTCTTTAGCCCTTTGTTATTGTGGAGCAGGACAGAACCAAGAGGCTTTGAACCTATTAAGGAAGTCTTTGCACAAACATGAACGACCAGAGGAACTGATGGCATTGTTATTGGCCGCCAAAATCTGCAGTGAGGATTCCTATGTTGCAGCTGAGGGAGTGGGATATGCACAAAGGGCTATTAGCAATGCTCAGGGGTTGGATGAACATTTAAAGGGTGTAGGACTTCGCTTGTTGGGTCTTTGTTTGGGGAAGCAAGCAAAAGTTTCTTCCTCTGACTTTGAGAGGTCACGTCTTCAGTCTGAAGCACTGAAATCACTAAATGAGGCCATTAATTTGGAGCCGAACAATTCAGATTTGGCTTTCGAGTTGGGTGTTCACTACGCTGAGCACCGAAATCTAGATACTGCTTTGTGCTATGCAAAAAAGTTCATTGATCAAACAGGAGGCTGCCTAATAAAGGGTTGGAGGTTGCTTGCTCTTGTTTTGTCTGCTCAACAGCGATTTTCAGAAGCTCATGTGGTCACTGATGCTGCTTTAGATGAGACCGCAAAATGGGAACAAGGGCCACTTCTCAGGCTTAAAGCAAAGCTAAAAATCTCCCAATCGTTACCCATGGATGCAATTGAAACTTATCGTAACCTTCTTGCTTTGGTTCAAGCTCAAAGGAAATCCTTTGGGCCTCTCAGAATTAGTCTTCAGGTTAACATTCTGACCACTGCTTTACGTTCTTCACTTCGTATCAAAATAGAGTCTATCCAGATTCCTCCTAAATATAAGAGTCCTCCCTAAGCTATTATTTGTAGTGGTGGGAAAATGGTATTATATTGTGAATCTGCAATATTTGGGAGGAAGTTCAGAAATTTGATCTGATTGTTTCATTCACGTAGTTTTTTATTTCAGATATTGGGGTTGGTATGTGAACGCTGGATTAAGTTGCTTTATCTGAAGATATCGGTTGGGTTGGGGGTAGGGGTGCTTAAAGGTCGTTATGAGTTTGATTTACAAGGGGGGGCTAGTTCTGCACTTTAAAAGATGGACAAACTTTAAAATATACCAAGATGTGTGGCACTGTCTAGTAACTGGGAAACGAGTAATTGTTGCCATTCGATTAACATTTACTTGTTCCTCTTTCGTTTTCAAATTCATTTCTCAACAAGTTGTTCCTTCCTATGTTTTTGTTCGCCTTTTTATATAGGTTGAGGATGATAAAGTCAATGAATTTGAGGTTTGGCATGGATTATCAGACTTATACTCTAGCCTTTCATATTGGAAGGATGCTGAAATTTGTTTGAGTAAAGCCAGAGAGCTGAAGCAACACTCTGCAGAAACGCTGCATGCGGAAGGTAAGAACTAAACTCGTGTGCTATAATTAATGGATTTCTAAGGCATTTCTATTCTATTTCCTAGAAAGTGATGCATGAAAATCTCCAAAGTGTCTTTCAAGGGTGAGTTTTAATCATGAAGGAACTAAATAGTGTGACAGAACTTTCAAACACTTCCAACACTAGGGGACCTAACGTGGCACAGAAGCCGTATACCTTCATAGAAATGTAATGTGATCATTTGATTTGCATTATGTTGACTGTTAAGTTACATCATGTGTAGGTGTCATCTTTGAAGGACGGGGACAAATTCAGGAAGCTCTAGCCACTTATATCGATTGTCTTCTGCTAGAACCCTGTTATGTTCCGTGCAAGATTTTGATTGCCGCTCTTCTGTCAAAGATGGGATCAACAGCATTGCCTGTGGCAAGGAGCTTGCTCTCGGATGCATTAAGGATCGATCCTAGCAATCGAAAGGCTTGGTATTACTTGGGAATGATTCACAGAGATGATGGACGAATAGGGGATGCCATAGACTGCTTCCAGGCAGCTTCCATGCTTGAAGAATCTGATCCTATTGAAAGCTTCAGCTCTGTTCTCTGATGTCTCCCTCTGAAAGAGCCACTCGGGGAACTCGGAATCTGCTTAACTTTCATCTCATTCATCTGTTGAAGGGAAACATTTTTTTGAGCGTATTACGAGAAGAAACGAAAGCAAGGGAAGCAGAAGCTCGTTTGATTTTTGTGCATTGGAGAAGTGAAAGTATAGGAGATTTTTTCTTTTCTTTTATTCTTTGTTTTGTTTTCATTTTTGGAGGGCTGGTTTTTAGCAATACTTTTGCTCAGCTGTGTAAATGTATGTGGTTTAACTGAGCAAAGTATTTATCTAAATGAAATTCACACATTCATTTTATTGAGTTGTATCAATTGTATCTTCTCATGCTCTCAGTTTTGGAGGGCAGGTGTTACGCAACCGGCACACCGTTATGTAGCGTTACAAATTCATTTTACAGAACGCATATTTTTTATTTTATTTTATCAAATATTATATTCTAAGTTCATATAGTATCAACAATATTGTCAACGTATATTGTAGCACGTGGATTAATAACACCTCCCGGTAGTGCCACCAGGCACCACGCCAACAGTCCTATGTTCTCCATCCTCAACTCCATCTCCACTATTTATTTATCGTATACATACAATTTTTCTCCAAGGAATGTATTTCGAGGGTGATATAAACAATAATTTGGGTTTGGAAGTGGGTATTTGAGGCTTTGCGTCCACCCCAGATGGATAAGAAATGCAAGTGGGAAGAGGGCCCAGCAAGCTGCAGCAACACGTGAAGGGGGAAGTGGTGGTCCCGCGGGTCAAAAGCAACTTGACCGCGAGAGATTCGCTGTGGGTGGGCTCACAACAAGCCCAGTTTCTATGATTGAGATCGGTAGAGCCATTGTCATCCAAAGCTGTCATGCCTCCTGGGTTGTATGATTCTTGTGGCGAGCCCAACTACATCTTTTTGTAAATCCAACGGCTCAAAATCAATTCTAACGGTAATAAAAAAAAAATCTAAGGAAAACTATGAAAAGAGCTTGAAAACTTTGAGTTTTAATGATAAGGACAAAATAAAGGGTAAAGTGAATAGTACCATGATTGACTTTTTAGTGTAAAAATGTGGTTTTTCGTTAAAGTAAACAGTACCGGGTGCTTTTCGTTAAAGTTCCCAAAAATCTAACGGTTTAAATATAAATTTAAACGGTCAAAATAATACTATTAATTAGTTTTAAAATCAGATATACCCATTGCGTTTGACCATTAATAATAATATTAATTAATATTACTTTAATATATTTTTTGTATTGATTTGGAAGGAAAAGCTGCAGCAGCCAAATGAGAAAATCAACGAACGCTGAGCGGCTGATAAGTTGTAGTATTCAAATTCTACTTTGTAATTTGGGTAACGGATATCACAATTAAACGGAGGCCACCTAAATATCACAATTTATTTATAATATTCCGTTACCTATTTTATTCTTAGGCTGTATTTTATAATAATAATAATAATATAATAATTCAGTGATCGTCCAATGATTGTGCAAATACTGATATGCCACTCACATGAGACCTGCAAACACAAAACACCACTGCTTGATCCACAGGGAAAACAGTAATTTTCCACACCCTTTCCCAGCCACCCCAATCGAAATGGCGAGTTTATGTGAGCCAGTCTGACGTGAACGTATCTTCAAGACTTGGGTTCATGCAGCCGGAGGATGGCGGCCGGGAAGTTACAGGCGGGAGATAAGAAGCGGTATAGACATGGCCTCCTCGCCCATGACTGGCTCGAACAAATCCAACTCCCCATAACGCTCAAGAACTCTCATCCTGCAGTCTTCGGCTGCCATTGCTCCAGTAGCGAATGCACCGTGCACTGAGCCTGGGAAGTCCACACTTGTTGCCTCCCCGGCAAAAAATAGGGTATCCACCGGGACCCTTAGCTTCTCGTACAGATCATGCGGTTTGCCTACCATGTCGTAGCTATAAGACCCGAGCGTGTTAACATCGCTACCCCAGCGAGAAACAAGATGCTGAATCTGCAAAGTTGGAAAGGGATCAATTAAGTTAGGGTTCAAAGATTGAAAGAGACTAAATCGCATTTCAGTGTCTGATATGGAGTTTTGAAAACAAGAATTACCGGAGTAGAAGCATCTGGAAGGATCTTCTTGAGTTGCGTAAAAGCAAAATTAGCAGCCTCTTCATCAGACATTTTCTCTATGTCTTTAGCCAGCTGCCCTGCAGGCATATAAACAAGCACAGAGTGACCGGTTGCCTTGTGAAGATTTAGAAAGTAGCTGCAGCAATAAGATGTGTCAGCAACCACTCCTAAGAACTCCACGTTTGGCCAAAACACATTTTCAAAGTGCAATACGATTTTATTCTCAATTCCCACTCCGAGGTCTTCAATGGCTGCTTCCTTCCAATCGGGTAGCTTTGGCTCAAACGTTATGCTCTTTGCTTTAAGCACACCGAGAGGAACAGCAACAACAGCAGCATCTGCAACAAACGTTCTCCCATCCTCTACTGTTACCTTCACCCCATTATATCGCCTTGTTATTTTTTTGACCCTGAGAATAGGAATGTACAATGCTTGTTAGTTTAGCTGCATGCAGATTGCCGAACATATATAAAACAACATGAATAAAAAAATATGCATACCTGTGGCTCAAGCGTACATCGAGACCCTTGGCAAGGGTGTTAATAACAGGGAGGTAACCCCTGACCATCAGACCATGACCACCAGGGAGCAGTTCTTCCTATATTAGAGAATAAAAAACTTTAATTAAATCACCTAGGTTATAAACTCGTTAATGCAAAAATTCGGATTAACGTACACTGACATAATAATTTACAGTTGAATTAAGACTCAGAAAGGCAATGCGTTTATTAGTAATCTGATGGATGAGAAACTTGCCTGATCCCAGCATTTAAGTGAAATTGTATCAGCATCTGCAGCAAACCAACCTTCCATTCTGCACAAATACCACTGCAGTACCTTATGCGCAACTCCTTCCAACCTGTCCAACATAAAGCATAACACTTTCCCTAAACTATTTCTAGACCAACAAGACGTAAACAACTGAAACAACGTAATTAAATATGATTTTAAATTATGTACCTTAATTCTGGTTTCCTTTCAAAAACAATTGAGAAAGCACGGGCAATGGGCATGTCCTCACTAAATTCCTGTCTTACCGCGTCTGTCTGCATTAAGGAAACAAAAGCATATCAAAGAATGGCCAAAATGGCAAGACACTATTTAAGGTTTAAGATAAAATCAAAGAAACAATAAGAGTATTTCAAAAACCCAAGTCTACAGCTTTAGAAAAATAAAATATACACATCAGATGACTTGCCTCTTTCAAAATGTTCTCAAATACTTCGCCAACTTTCGTGACCAAATCTTGAGGAACTTGATTCCCATCCATATCAAAGAGTGCATAGCTGCAAAGAACACAAGAATATCTCCATGATGTCAGACATGCGCTGGGGAGAAAGAAATCAACTTCAAAGAAAAGAGAAAGCAATGTATTACCATCACAAATATTTAAACACACTTGAACGTATCAACCGTATATATATTACATTGTAGACTGCTGGTAATACTGTAAATTGTCGACGGCATACCTTGGTAATATACTAGAATGTAGGAGTATAAAGCGACAAAACAATTTAGACCCAAAAACAAAGAACCAAGCACTGTAAAACTAAAGCAATGCTCACCGACAACCCAAAATTGAACAACATTTAAAATTCACATCATTTCAATACAGCCACTCATTTCAATACAACACCTACATAAAGGGAGTATCAGTTTGAGGAAGATATTAGTACCTTTCCAAGTCATGGTCATATAACACAGAGTTATCTCCACTCGTACGGTATAAGGGTAACCCCAGTCTCCCAATCAATGGTGCCAATGGATTCTCTTTGCATACTCCGTGCAACCTGAAGCATCAAACAACAAAATTTAGGCTTCTAAATTCAAGTCATCCGAATTCAAAATTCAGGCGAATCGAATCCCTATTACAAGCAGGCAATCCACATTCTTGGCTTACCATGATGCACCCAAATCAATGGGGAAACCGAATGAGTAATCGGTGCAAACTCGACCGCCAAGTCTATCTCGAGACTCCAACAGCACAACCTGACCATCAAAATTCAAAATTCAACAAAACCCATAACTGCAAATTTCAATGTGCAAAACACTGAGCTGGGATTTCCATCTGGGTACCTGAATTGAAGCATCGTGGAGAGCACGTGCGGCTGAAACACCCGCCATGCCGCCGCCTATAACTATTACAGACGGAGACGGCGCCGATCGCTGCCTCTTCTCACCATTTGAGCAAAGAGCTGAATTTGCAAAAGAAAAATACCAAACAAATTAATTTTACAAATAATCCAGGATTACCAAAGCAGTAAAACCATTAAAAGAAACGAACTTTTAAACCCCACATGGAAATTAAAAAGGTAAATGTGAACGGACCTCTTCGCAATTGGTGATTACTCTTGCTTCCAGACGCCATGGTGATTCAAATCGAAATTGGTATTGGAATTAAAATTAAAATTGGGATTAAAATTAAAATTAGATAATAATAATAATAAAGGATCGAGGGCTTTCTTCTCGAATTTAAGAATGGTAAGAGGCAATTGAGGGGAGTAATGGGGAATGAAGAGCAAGAGACACGTAATGAAGTGATTGGAATTGGAATTGGAATTCAATGTCCTCTTTGAAAAACCGAGCTCTCCCAACCAGCTCATGCGACTTTCTTGTTACCAAACGATTTCTCAAACAGCTGCGATCGCCGATCGGATTCCGATTTCCGGCGAGATATCGAGCGCAATCGAACAATGGAGAGATCGGGGGGAGGGGGGGTGAAAGTCGGGATTTTTGGCCGCGGATTTGGGTGCAAACTGGAATTTAGTGGGTTTTGTGAGAAATTGGTGAAAACGACACGTGAATTCTGGAGAGAGAGAGAGATTTGATTTCCACCGCCCTGGTTGCCGTGGGTATATATAGACAGCTAGGCCAGCCCCAACAGGTTAAGGAGATAAAAGTATTCTCTACTCGCTGGGGTATCTGGATGTGTACTCGCTTCAGGATTGTGCCGCGTGGAGATGATATTTTGGAAATTATAGGGACTGATTTCAAATTTTCGCGCAAAAATGGATTTTCCCGAGTAGGGTTAAATGTGGCAACAACTGAAAAGAAAGTGAAGCGTCAATTGTCGTACCGTGTACGGTATTCAACCTGTTTTTTTTTAACAAATAATATTATTCACTTTAAGAAAGAAATTGTGGATTTAATTTATTTTTTATTTTTATTTTTTGTTCTTTTTTTAAGTTTATCCAAGTTTTTTCTTACAAAAAAATAAAAAATAAAAAAAATCTAATAATTTTATTTAATGAAAATGACTAAAAATTTAATATGATAAGTAAAAGGCTTTTTATATTAGCACCCCACAAAATGTTGAATGTACCCCACATCAAAATTTAGGGGTGTGATATCCACACACCCCATTTTACTTCTCACACACCTTTTTAATTTTCGGCTGTCGGATCAGATGAATTGAAGAAGATCAACGGATATAAATTATCAAGGGGTGTGTGAGAAGTAAAATGGGGTGTGTAGATAGCACACCCCTAAAATTTAATATTAAATGACTTATTTATCCCACTATACAATGACAATTTTGACCTTATTAGATTTTACAAAATTCTAAATACACTCCAAATCACTTTTAGCGTATTATTTATCTTTTCAACTGTCATAACACTCTCACCCTCTATTGTTGAACAAAACTCTAACCAATAAAACTACAAACATGTTGATTGAGAAAAATTGTTTTTGACGAATGGAAAGGCCTAAATTGGTGATCGTATCCAGAAACAGATCAAAGAGCAAAACCAATGAGGACTTGTTGGTGGAAATGTCTGAGAAAATTGGGTTTGAAGTTGAAGTTCTTAGACCTAATTCGAGCACTGAGTTGGCAAAGATTTATTGGGTTCTTAATTTGAGTGATGTCGTGATAGGGGTTCAAGGTGCTACAATGACACATTTTCTGTTCATGAGACCTGGCTCTATGTTGATCCAAGTGATTCCTCTTGGAACTAGTTGGGCAGCTGAGGCATAATTTGGGGAACCTGCAAGAAAGCTTGATTTAAACTACATCGGCTACAAAATTCTTCCCATAGAGAGCTCGTTGTACAAAAAGTATGGTAATTAAAGATGATCATGTTCTTAAAAATCCAGCAATGAAGCCATTACTGATGTTATCCTACTTAACGATGGTAAACATCTGTCAATGCAAACTATACTAAGACGATTTCAAAACATTCGACAAACTAAACGTCCAAATGATTCGAAATATTTCTACAAACTAAACGTTCAAATGGTTAGATTCAGTCCCTGAAAATTAAAAATGAGTGTTATAAGATTTGAGAAATGTGAGGTGTATAGAAAACGTGGGGTGTATGTACAAAATATAAGGTGTATATTGAGAATGCGGGGTGTGGGGGTATTATGGGAAAGTATGTGGGGTGTATTAAGATAATTTTTAAGTGAAAAAAAAATGTGAGGTGTATTAAGTATGTGTGGGTTTATTCAATAATTTGTGGGGTGTTAATATAATAAGCCTAAGTAAAAAACATAAAATAGGTTAACAGGCAAATCTCGCGCATCTCTACTTTTCTCTCTCTCTCTCTCTCCTTTATCTTTTCCTCTCCCTCTCTTCACCCATCACCATCATCTCTCTCTTTTCTTTCACTCGTTACAAACATCATCTCTCTTCTTTTTCACACATCAATATCATATCTCTCTTCTCTTTAATGTCACTCCTTCCTTCTATCCCTTTCCTTTTTTATTTATTTTGTGAGAAAATTGTAGAAATAGTCATTCAACTTTAATTCAATTGGAGCAATAATTCTTCAACTAAAAATTCATGATAATTGGTCTCTTAACTTATCAAAAACGTGCAAATATGGTCATTTTTGTCTACTCCATCAGAATTCCATCAAAATGAGCCGTGTTGAAATGACCGATACTACAACTGAGTTAAAGTTTAGGTACCATTACTCCAATTATGTTAAAGTTGAGGGATCATTTCTCCAATTGGGTTAAAGTTGAGGGACCATTACTACAAATTTTCTCATTTGCTTTTCCATATTTGTCTTTTGATTCAACCTCACGTGTGTAGCACGTTACTCATTTTAACGGAAGTTCTAATGAAATTGATGGAAAGTTGATGAGAGGTGGCTGGGAGGAGAGAGGGGAGAGAGAAGATAGAGAGGTGGATGGAAGGAGAAATGAGAGAGAGAAATAAAGAGAGAGGGTGGCGATGGGTGGAAAATGAGAGAGGGAGGGAGAGAAAAATGAGTCTTATTGGGCCAGTTTTATTGAGCTGTTTAATTTGAGTTTTGTCATAACTATTAAACAAAGTTATTAAGATGCTTTTGGTTAAGATTCAAATTTTTGAAGTCATTTTCATTAGTATTCCTTCATAAGAAAAAAGTTAACAAACATATTTCACGTAGAACTCGGTCCAGTGAATTGTGCTACGATGGATATAATTTATGTAATTTATCAAAAATATAAAAAATGAGATTCAAACTTAAGGGTAGATGATAAATCATAAAACACACTGCTACAACCAACTTGGGTAAACAGTAAATCCATATTTAAGAGATGTATTAATGCCAACAGGATCCTCTCCAGATCCTTTTGGTGAGAATCTTGAAATTCGTAAATCGTGTCAGTTCATCGTACATCATGCGGTCAGTTTTTGTCAGGTATTATTTGTATTCAATTTTAAATAAAAATATTTAAAATGATTTCTGATCGCACGATGTACAATGAACGGATATGATTCACGAATTTCTAGGATCCTCACAAAGAGGATCCGGCGAGGACCTAGATTTGTATTAATGTACCACTTTTGTGGGCTTTGTCAAAACACATTGAGCTGTAAATAAAGTTATATTTACGTGTCAAATTAATTGTTTGCACGCATCTTTTAAGAGAATGATAGGAGTTGGGTTAATATTGAATAATAAGAAAACATGGGTAGTATTATAAGGGGGTGTTTGTTTTCCTTCACTAAAGTTCCCTGGACTGGACTGGACTAAGGCTTAGTCCAGTCCCATGTTTGTTCCCCATGGGGCTTAGAGTTAATGAGATTAGCTCTCACTCGCCCCGACTAAAACAGGGCCTAGCCAGCCTTAGCAAAGCCCCCAAAAACCATGGGATTGCTAATCCCGTCTCCAAACTTGCGTAGAACGATCGCATGCAGCAAGGCTTATGAACTGCAAATCTGCAAAAATGCTTCTGGGCGACTTTGTTTGCCAACCCATGTCCAGATCTGAAACCCAGCCCCACCCACAGCCTAAATCTCAACACCAAAATTCAAAAACATATATGCAAAGTGATGATAAACAACAATCCCAATAGCAAAATTCTTCCTTATTCTCGAAAATTCCCAGAAAATTTCCAATTTTTTTTCCTTTTCCCCAAAAAATTTCGGAAATAATGGATAGAGAAGGGGAGAGAGTAGCTTTGGGACAAAGAGATATGGAGAGATAGAGAGGGAGAGGAGAGTAGCATGGGGACGATTTGCAAGAAGAATGATTTGAAGGATGTTGTGTTGCAGGAAAAAAGATGGAGAAAGGAAGTGATGGGGACAAAATTAAAGAGGAAGAAAAGGGAAGAACTCTCTAGAGAGAAAGGTGGTGCGTGTACTTTGGAAATAAAAAGGAAAAAACTTGATTTAGTAATAAAATATTATTGAATGAATAATAAAATATTATTAGATGTGTATTATATAATATAATATTATAATTATTAGTTATCATGTTTTTTAGTCTGACACTACATCAAATGCATCACTAAATCAATCCAACTTAGTCTAGTCTAAGTTAGTTTAACTTAGTCCCTGAAACTAGTCCAGTCTGAGATAGTCCGGTGCAACAAACGCACCCTAAAGGGCTAATCAGATGATTTTCCTTCTCAATTGAATCTTTATCATTTTGTCACACTCGCATCATCAAAACAACTTGAACTTTGAGAGGTAGTTTGGCTTATTTGAAGAAGTATCTTCGAAACTTGTACACACAAGGACAAATCTTCCACAGACCAAGAAGTGTAAACTTGTGGGAATTCCCGAATAGATACAATAGGCACGAAATGTAAAAATATGTTGCATGTAAAATTTCTACAATATAACATATTTGTAGACAAATACACTCGTGGTATTGACATTACACTCCACTTCCTATTTGGTGATATTTATATAAAAATAAATGTGGTCATCTCAAGCCTCATCCAGTGGCGGAGCCAAGATTTTTTGTGAGGATGGGCCTCTTACAAAGGTTCTTAAAAAACGATGCATCAAAGGTAATTAAAATTCCAAAATATATATGCATCGATAATATTTCATTCACAAAAATTTTACGAACGATCTTAACTCTCTTGTAAGTGTAGAATAGAGAGGAAACAATAGAGAATTAAAGAAATTTGAGACTTATTTATTGACGACATTTCGGATTTGGATGATAAAATGTATGAGATTTCAAAAAGAAAGGGGAATAGTTTTGGAGTCTGACTGCATTGTAAAAGAGGACTGTTTCTTAATTTTTATGACTAAAACTGAACTATTACTCTTCAAAGAAAGGTGAATTGTTGCTTTGATTTTAAATGCTATTAATTTGTATTAGGGAGATAGATAAAATATTAAATTCAATTGTGAAATGGACCGATGGGGTTATGTTTGGAATTTGAAAAGCAAGGCTTCAAGCAAATGAAAGATGCATAATTTCCAAATACACAAAAGTCAGGATAGGCCTCGGCCATCCCAGTCTCATGGTGCCTCCGCCAGTGGCCTCATCTGATGTTTTATTTCAACCGTCAAACATGCAAACTGGTGGAACCAACTAATTCATAAATATTAATATTGATGTGAGTGGAATCTTTAGATCTTACGATAATGACGTCTCAAATTCTTATTAATTATTTTCTAACTTCTAGGATAATCTAGCTAGTCATTTTTAATTATAGTGTCACACATAGGACTTCCATCGCCACTATTTTCACTTAACTGGTCTTCCAATAACAATAAACTAGAGTTAAATGAATAATGTAAAATTAAAAGATTAAATAAATGCCGATGTTGAAATGAAAAGTCATATCTAATTACTATTTTTAATTGGGTATTTAAATTCACGTGGGTCGTAACTTGAAAACGAAAAATACTAGAGAAAATACGTTTTTATATCACCTTGATCATGCAGATATATATTACATTAGTGTTGTATAGTTTTTTAAGCGTTATAAAAGTTTGTATGTTCTAAAATGATGAAATGAATTAAAGGTTTGTATGTTCTAAAGAGCAAGAATGATATGAGGTAAAAGTTGTTATCAAATCGGATCATATACCTTGAATGATGAAATGAACTAAAGGTTGGAAGTAATACCAATTAATTAATTATTAGGGTTTGTTAGTCAATAACAAAGACATGTAGAGAGGATACGTATTTGATCACCAAACCATGCATTAAGAAGAAGAAAGAAAAAAAACTTGGCTTCTTAAAGTTGAGGAGGAGTTCCTCCTCAAAATACTTTGTGGCCTCTTTACAGAATTTCATTTTATGATCGAGATCGTTCATATTATAAATCACTATAAAAAGAATATGCATTAAAACTAAGATCATTTCGTCAATAATTGTAACAAATAGATAGACCATTCGTAATGCTTTTATTGAATCCGTCTATCAGTTTCCATACAGTTCGATGACAAAAATCTTAGTTTAATTGATTTTAAAAAATATGATATTTATATATTAATTTAGGGTAAATTTTCGTTTGACCCCTAAACTATAATCCCAGTTGAAATTGAGCTCCTAAACTATTTTTTTTTCATAAATTAACCCCCTAAACTATGTAAAATCAGTCAATTAATCCCTTGTCATTAGAATGCGAAATCAATTCCGTCAAATTCAAGGGAAAATTAGTCCTTTCATGATTAATTGTTACTTGTCAGCTATAACCACCAATAAAATTTTGACACATGGACACAAAATAATCCAAAAACATATAGCATAATGAGAAAATATTAAAAATGAAAATAAAAACCAACACATTATTTTGTTTTCACATGTTATAATTTTATTGGTGGTTATAGTTGACAAGTAAGAATTAATGAAGGAAATACTAATTTTCCTTTGAATTTGACGAAATAGTGGATGAAATATACTAATAAGGGGTCAATTGACTGATTTCAAATAATTCAAAGGTTTAATTACCAAAAAAATAGTCCATGTGTTAATTTCAATTGGAGTAATAGTTCAAGAGGTCATATGACAGTTTACCCAATAATTTATGATATGAATGACGTCAATTATAAATACAAAATTCTATAAATTGATCACGATGTATCTTAAAGTTCCTCCTAACCCTTGAGGAGTCAAATCTTTATTTAAAAAAAAGGGTAAAAGACTGTTTACTACTCTTATGTTTCGTGGTTTTCAACATTTAGTACATCAAGTTTTTTTCATCTCAGATTCATACCTAAAATGTAAATTTTGGGACAGTCTCATACATCCATTAGTCAAACTGTTAAATATGCCGTTAATTGTGACATGGCGCCCATGTGGACAATGACTGGGTGTCACGTGTCATCCACGTTTTTTTTTCTTCTTTCTTCTTCCTTCTTCTTCTTCTTCCTTCGACTGCAACTTCTTCTTTTTTTCTTCCTCCTTCTTCTTCCTTCCTCCTTCTTCCTTCCCCTCCTTCCCCTTCTTCTTTCTTCTTCCTTCTCCTTCTCCTTCTCCTTCTTCCACCGAATCTGGGGAAGTTTTTTTTTTTCTTCTTCTTCTTTTTCTTCTTCCTCCGAATCTGCCCAAATTCAGTTTTTTTTTTCTTTTTTCTTTTTTCTTCTTTCTTCTTCTTCCTCATTCTTCCTCATTCTTCCTCTTCTTCTTCCTCCGACTGCAACTTTTTTTTTTCTTCTTCCTCCTTCTTCCCCTTCTTCTCCTTCTTCCTTCCTCCCTCTTCCTTCCCCTTCTTCTCCTTCTTCCTTTTTCTTCCTTCTCCTTCTCCTTCTTCTTCTTCCTGCTCTGAATCTGGGGAAGTTTTTTTTGCTTCTTCTTCTTCTTCTTCTTCTTCTTCTTCTTCTTCTTCTTCTTCTTCTTCTTCCGAATCTGCCCAGATTCAGTTTTTTTTTTCTTTTTTCTTCTTTCTTCTTCTTCCTCCTTCTTCCTCCGACTGCAACTTTTTTTTTCTTTTTTCTTCCTCCTTCTCCTTCTTCCTTCTTCTTCCTTCTTCTTCTTCCTCAAAAAAAAAAAAAAAAATCCTTCATCTTCCCCAGATTCGGAGGAAGAAGAAGAAGAAGGAAGAATGGGAAGGAAGAAGGAGAAGAAGGGGAAGGAAGAAGGAGGAAGGAAGAAGAAGGAAGAAAGAGGAAGGCAGAAGGAGAAGAAGGAGGAAGAAAAAAAAAAGTTGTAGTCGGAGGAAGAAAAAGGAAGAAAAAGGAAGAAGAAGGAAGGAGAAGAAAAATGAAAAAAAAAATAGAAAGAATCTGGGCAGATTCGGAGGAAGAAGAAGAAGAAGAAGAAGAAGGAAGGAGGAAGAAGAAGAAGAAGAAGAAGAAGAAGAAGAAGAAGAAGGAGAAGGAGAAGGAGAAGGAAGAAGGAAGAAGGAAGAAGGAAGAAGGGGAAGAAGGGGAAGGAAGAAGAAGAAGGAAGAAAAAAAAAGTTGCAGTCGGATGAAGAAGAAAGAAAAAAAACGTGGATGACACGTAGCGCCCAGTCATTGTTCACATGGGCACCACGTCACAATTAACAGGAGATTTAACAGTTTGACTAACAGATGTATGAGACTGTCCCAAAATTTACATTTTAGGTATGAATCTAAGACGAAAAAAACTTGATATACTAAATGTTGAAAACCACGAAAAATGAAAGTAGTAAACAATCTTTTATCCTAAAAAAAATAAAAAGTATTTGATCGCCAAACCGTCTTATGTATCATGAGTGACAACTCTATAATTATAGGCCCCGCTTATATTATTATTATGAAAACCACCAAGTTGGACCACTCCCTAAGTCTAACCATAGAGAAAATGAAACGTAACTGAAACCGATAGGTGTTGGCCGCCCTTTTTAGTAATTTTTCTCTGCCTCAGCAGTCGGCATCACATGAGTGGCTTTTCAGAAACAAAAGGAGCCCCAAATCCAACTATCCTACCACCCGGCAAGTTCATCATCGTTTTTAAGTGGTAAAAAATATATGATATTCATTTAACTTTTACTGATGAAACGGAGATGACTCTTTCTACCGGATTACATCAATATTCTACAGATAAATATTGAGGAGACTTTTTCAAAAATGATTTTTCATGAACTCTATTTTACCTCATGTCTTTGATATAATATTTTATAATGTTATGATGAAAATTAACGTTAAGTTGTGACGTATCAGAAAATATCACTTTGAGAGTCTTCTTAGCATTTCTCATGTTCTACGTACAAGGAGTCTCTTTCCACGTAAAACTACAACTAGTGATTGAGGACTTGCAGCCAATTATCAATCCCAACAATTAAATATATTTATAGGGTGGAAAACACTAAATTTATATAACTATATATAGTCAAAGAAAATAAAGAAAGCAAGATAGCAATAATCGAAGAGAAACCAAGTTGCTAATGGAGGGTGATTAGGCATGACAAATGCTTATGCAGTGTGACGTAGGTTGATGGAAGTAATTCTAAAGCCTAAATCCTAAATCAATCGTCACATGTTGTCTATAATATATGAACTCAAAATATGATATCTTTAGCATTTTTCATCAAGATTTAATAGAATTTACCGAACAGGTGGAGATTTAAGAGATGGCCGGAGGGCAATCGACAAGAGGAGTTATACATGAGGCTAGCTCAAACAGTACTAGCTAAAATACGTGGAGCATTTCTAACAGTACTAGCTAAATTTCTTTTATTGAAACTAGACATATGACCCGCGTATCATCTGTCCATATCTAAACTATTTATTAAGGGAAGAGCCATGTTAACTACTTTTCTAAAATTCTTATCATGTAGTCATTTTTCTAATATATTTTTCGTTTAGGGAATTGCTATTAATACTCTAAAAATCTCATTCTACATTCCAAACTTTCTATATTAAGAAAGAAAAATACACTTATGAGAAGTGCACAATAAGATTTTTAGAATGTCAATAACACTTCCCTTTGCTTATTTTATATATTAGGGACATTTCGTATAGTTTTTTTTATCAGGGCTATCTATGTCAATTACTAAAATTTTCACAATATCAATAAGTTATCTTAACTGTTTAGCATATGTACATTGCTCATAATCCCATAACTTCTGGTTAGATTTTTTTTTTTTTTAAACAAACTATATTATTTATACTAAGAAGGTGATGGGCAGGCTATGCCTGGACTACCAATTATATTGTTCAAATTCGTCTTTGGCGATAATTGAATCTAAGACCTCTCACTTACAAATGAAGAATAATATCATTAAACCGTAGTACTAAGTGACTCCTTTTAGTTAGATTTTCATTAATACAAAAAATCCTTTGGTTAATAAGAAAAATTAGAAGAGATCGACAATTCATAATCCAATAATAAAATAATACTTTTGAATTTGAAACATACACCCCTTCCTTTTGAGGATTAAAAAACCAAAACAAAAAACAAAACAAAAAAATCAAAAGCCCAAAGGAGTAACATACAAAGGGTTAGATCTTTTCAATGTAGTTTTAATTACTAGCAACCTAATTTTGCAGAATTGGAGCAAATGCCAAATGGTTTTCCTTACCTAATTACGTACCAAATGTTTCAGCTCATATGATTTCTTGGTGATCCTACCGACCAATGCTTTGCACAAGGATTATCAGCCACAAACTTTTACATAACTAATAAACAATGATTAAATTAGATTAATCCATTCAATATTGCTCTTTCATTACTCAGGCCGGTCAGCACCGACCACCTTTTTTTAAAGCCCTCAAAGGCTCAAACGCCATTTCTGTGCAGAGGTTGAAATGTCAAGGGGAAAGGGACGTTCACATTCATGAGGATTATGCATGGGGGCACTTGACCAACCACGTGTTGAAAATACATAAATAATTCGTGTTTAATTGTTGTCGCAAAATTGTCTTCCTATGGGGGTGTAAACTTCACGTAAATGTCTTACTTTCCACTCCACTTGAGGATTTGTCAAGCCAGAGGCTTGGGGACATAAGTCAGTGACTTGGGGACACGTGCACCCTTTCATTTCCTGACGTTTGTTTTGTTTTTCTTTCTCTCCCCAAATGGAGTTTATTCAGGCTTTTGAGCCCGTGACTCAGTCTTTTCCTCTGTTGTTTTTCTTCATGAAAAATTATTTGGTGTTCCTGAATATAGATGATAAGGTTGAATTCATTCGATTTTTAAAAAATATTACTAATCTTTAACTTTTGATGAATCTTTCATTGGTAATCGTGAATGATCCTTAATTTTTTCGATCTTGATTCCGTAGGAGCAAGTAAGAAAGATTGAGAAATAGAATCATCTGATTTGATTCATTTTCAATAACTATGATATGATAGATAAAATCAACGCTAGTAAGAAGTCCTATTGAAGCCAAGAAATATGAGGCTGCCTTTTCTAAGCTAATTAAAGTTTAGCAAAGTTAGGTCCTCTAACCCTATGTTTTGCTTAAAATCAGGATTATATTGAGTAACCATACTTAAGGAGCTTCAATTTTCAAACACCAAGGAACATAGAGAAATATAAAGAAATGAAAAACAAGTCCCTATGTGGTGACTTAGTTAAGTTATGCTCATATTTAAGTATTCCATTGCTTATCTTTGAGTAATCTTTCATTTTAATCCTTCCCCCAAAATCTTCTTTTTAAATTTATCATTTTCTCTAACTTTTCTACTCTTGATTTGGTGGACTTCGCTACCACTTGCCCATGTGTTAGCTTTTGTTCAACTTTGTCCAGTCAGGACTCTTTATTGTTATTATCTGATTCTTATTCACTATTAGTGGGATTGTTGAATTTCTCTTATATGCCCATTTGTCTACAAATTCATCGTGACTACTGACTAGATGTGTTGAGTTATATGGCTGTGCAATTTCGATTCGTAGTGGTAGTCATGACTTGGATTTATGCGCTTTGGTTTCCAACCTATTTTTGGATACCAATCTAATGTTCCATATTAACCACACGTTTTTCATATCCTCTCGTCGTTCTTGTTTTTATCATCTAACCTAACGCAATGGACAGTCCACCCCTAAATGATAAGGTCATTGCCCTTCACACACCCTTAAATGTAGTTTTCGTTCTCACAAGATGATATGAAAAACGTGGAACTGAAAGGTCATGACCCACATGCACGTTACCTTCATGCACGGTGTACGTATACTATGCCCTACTTGCAAGATGATATGAGAAGGGGTCAGATAATAAGGCAACCTCTTTTGTAAGCATCCTATTCGTTAAGGGTTGAAAAAGCCTCTAAGAAAACTTTATCTTGTAAAGTTAATAGGATTCTTTTTAAAGGAAGAACAATCTAAAGGGCACGATAACTGTTGATGCTAAACATTGCATCAACTAGGTTAACGCTATAAAATTACACAATCACAAAAAGTAACACGACCGGTTTGTCGCGGTCCACCCAACTCCATTGGAGCATCAGGCTACGTTTAGAAGTTAATACACAACATGTTATAATATATTTTGTGAAGATTATATTACTTATTGGTTTGAATCCCACACAAGCATTTCTCTTTTTGGCATATTTGTTAAGGAAACAAAAATATTCACAAAAGGCATTAGCACGCACTAAAATGAGTTGTCTTAACTTATAGTAAAAATTTGATTTAAGAAATCAATTCATGGTAAATCTTTTTACGACGTTAGATTGTGTGAGGATTTTAGTTTAAGTTTCACATATGATCCTCATAATCTCATGGTCGCTGTTCTCTATGAGAACATTTTTGTACAAGTGATATTGAGAGGAGAAAAAAAATCAAATCTTGAACTTTGGATTAACCTCTTTTTGTAGTAGATTGATAGGGTTAGTATGTCAAAAAGTTAGTCGTTACGGAGAGGAGAATGTATAGGCGTGATTGTTTTCACCATGCAGTAAAACGCCATCTTCAAATAGTGTAACCTATAGATTGGTAAAATTACAAGATACAAGCTCCTTGCTAAAGTTGAATGGTAAAAATTTAAGATGGATAAAATAGAGTAAATTGTCGATTTGGTCCTTTAATTATATTCCGAGTAAAAAATTCATCCATAAACTAAGTCTTTAAACTCATTAAAAACTACAGATTTCATCTTTACTATAAGAATAAAAGCTATTCAATTCAAATTATCATTAATTTAAGTCAAGTGACTTGCACATGAAAATAATTGGCATGCACCGTTGGAAAAATGAATGAGCTCTCCAAGTCTCTATTAGGCTTTTAATGTGGCATTCGAAGTGGACTTAGGCCCAGTCCAATTGGCTGGGCTAGCCATTCCAACAATGAGTCTCTAGACATTGATTTCCACGGTAAAATCGCCAAATTTCCAATGACCAAATTTCCATCAACGAAAGCAAAGAACCAAAGAAACTGAAGGCATGTTTGGTATTCAATTTGTATTTTTAACTTAAAAACAGTTTTTGAGTTTCAAGCTAAGAATCTTTATTTGGTAAAACTATTTTTAGAAATTGAGCTCAAAACCAAATTGAAAAACAGCCTATATTAAAAACACAAAAAGTTAGAGTCTATTTGGTACTCTACTTGAATCCAACTTTTTAAATTCAAAAATAATTTTCAAGTTTTAGGCCTTAAAAACTTATTTGGTAAGACTATTTTCAAAAACTAAATTCAAGACTAACTAAAAAAATATAGTCTATTCTTTAAAAACATAAAAAGTAACTTTTTAAAGTTTTTAAACTTAAATTCTCATTTCTTTTCTCTCCCTCCTCCCCTCTCACTCCAAATCTATCTCTCTTTTCTTCTTTCTCTTTCCTTTTTTTTTACCATTTTTGGCTCTCCTCCAATCCATTTTCTTCATTCTCTCGGTTCTTTTTCTTACTCCTCTTCCTATCTATCTCGTCTGATCCTCTCCCTTCTTTATCTTTCCTTCAATTATCTCTTACTTTCTTTTCTACACTTTCCTCTTTCTCCCTCTCATGCGACCATCTCTTTTTAGATCTCTTTGTTTAGTTTAAGGAGGGTGTATTCAATTGAGAATTTGAGAGATTTTAATGGATTTATAAATCTATGGATTTTTATGGAGTTTAATTGATTTGTAGAGATTCTATGTAAAATTTTGATTCAATTCCTTCGAAATCTCTTGGGGGAAGGTGAGATTTGTGGATGCTCAAAATACACTACGAAATATCTTCAATTCCCTCTAATTCCTCAACTTTCTCAAATTCTTTAAAATCAAATTCTAATTGAATACACCTGGAATGTTATAAACTTCTTTAAAATTCTAATTGAATACACCCGGATTTCTAAGGATTTTCATAATCTATCTTAAAATCTTGATTGAATACACATTGAATTTCAGAGAATCACTTAATTTCCAGATTGAATACCCCTAGATTCATTAAAAGAATTAAAATCCCTCAAAATCTTAATTGAATACACTCCCCTAAGTTGTAAGATTTAAAATTTTTAAATCACAAACCAAACAAGTTTTTGAGTCTTAAAGAAAATTGTTTTCAAGAAATGTTGTTAAAAAATGTTTTGAGAAATGATAAAAAATATATGATACCATACAGCCCTTAGTTTTTCAGAGTTTTCAGGCTCAACACTCTCCACTCTCTCTCTCTCCTCTCTTCCTTCTCTGTCCCGATCTCTTCTCTTTCATCTCTCTCTACTCTAATACCACATCCTATCTCTCCCCTCTTTCTCTCTCCTCTCTCTACTCTCACGACAGATCCTCTCTTTCTTACCTCCGTCAGCGCCACCAATGAATTGATGGGTGAATTTTTTTTCTTTTTAAAAAAAATGTGAATATAAAAACAATTTTAAATTTTATACCAAATAAGTTTTGAGTCTTATTGAAAATTGTTCTTAAAAATGGTCTTAAGAAGTATTTTTTAAAATGATGAAATTTTTTAGTAGGATACCAAACAGGCCTTAACTACTTTTTTCGGAGAAAAAAAGACCCTTAACTACTAATGCTATGATTAAGGAAACCATTTAATATTGCTTAAAAATAAATAAATAAAAGCACTTAACCAAATTAAGGCTGCAGTTTTGAAGAAAATCTAAAGAGACTCCACCAATGACACAATGTTATTGTGCCAGCAGTTAATGGGCTAGTTGAGCACCTTCTTATGTAGGCCCAATGTGAGATTTGCTATTTTAAAAACCAAACACAAAAACATTTTGTTTGCAAATGCAAGTCATGTAACTTAATGAATATTTTCTATTGCACATTGAAGTTATACATTTGATAGATTCTCTAAGGTTAAATGATCTAACGGCCTTTATTTAGACGTATAACTTAAATGTGTACTTTTGATGTTCATTAAAAAAGTCTCATTTTGTCTGATTCTTCTTCCCGTTCTATTGTATTATGGTGCCCAAGTTAGAGCTCGGAGCCCAATTTTGCAAATGTTGGATTTTGTTGTTTCCAAGCTTACGTCTCATGGGCTTCTCTTCAATTCTTCCAGTCATTTATTCTACATTATAAACAAAACTTACTGACATACTATTAGGGTGGTGGATTCCATGACATTAATTTTTGTGATTATATAATTATTAATTGATCGTAGGTACAAAATATATATGTCTACCCATATAACTATTCAAATTGAAATAGTAATCTTAAGTAACAAACAAAAAACTTCATTTTGTCATCAATCAAAGATTAGGTGGTATAGAACACCAATGATTGATAGGGAAAACAAATTAATTCATAACGATTTAAACATGGTTGTTAAAATCTTTGAAGTGCGGTATAACGATGTTGATGATTAATGCCACGCACATGACTACTGGATATTAATTTTTATGTCGATCCAACTTGGATAAGACAGAAGCTGGGAAAAAAGATGTTCGTGAAAGTTGGCTGGGCAAGTTTTGCTAGAAATGGGACCAATTAGTGATGCCGATCAGTCTTCGTCCACCTTTCCAACATCAAGAAAAAGATATGCAGTGGGGACGACCGAGAGAGATATTAGTAAATAAGAGAAGCTGCCATTTGCCACTAGCTTCAAATGGTTCATGTATCATCTCTTGTGGTTATCTGTTTATATGGCCAGATCTTTTGGTGGAGGTCCTGTTTGGATTAATATTTGAATATTGTGCTTAGTAGAAGGGAAACCCAAAGGCACTAAATCAAGTCACATTTGCCCGAAGCCTAACCTTGAAGCCTGAGTGCCGGTTCAAAGACTTCTAAACCAAGACACAAGCCACGTGTCTATAATGGAAGTGACAAGTGATGGAGACTAACCTACTATCAGCCAAAAATCACTTTTTAGTGGCACTTCAAGTAAAACGATGATGACTCACTACCCTTCAAAAGCTTTCGGGCAAGAGTAGAACTAAGGGCAGTCAAGCCAAACTGCCTATAAAAGGGGAGGCAAGCATCTGAGATAAGGACACTCAACCAATCAAACAAACAAACATACAAACTCTGCTCTTAAGCCAGATTTGCATCCAGAAAGCTGAAATCAACCCAGATTCAGTCCTTTTAGCAATAGTTTCCTTAGAAAAGCTATCTTTTGTCTAGTATAAAAGCTCTGCTACCTCCCTTAGTGTTGTAGTATCGATTCCCTCGTGTAAACCTGTTTACCACCATCCCTTTTTAGTGTACAACCCCTATAAATTCAAAGAGAAGTGGCTGCAAGAGGTTCAACCTTGCCAGACAAGGTGAAATCTTGCCTGAGTCTCTTTGTTTGTCCTCTAAATTAGTAGATTTGTTGTTTAATGCACTCTTTAGCATGTATTCAAGTCATTTCCGCTTGTCTTCTATTTTAAGAGTCTCATTTGCATCTGAATCTGGTTAACTTAATAGATTTGTTTTCATTAAGAGCAACTTGGAATCAAACAAGTGACTTAAAGGGCCCTAGACTCCCTCCATTCGAACATACAAGATCATGAACTAAAATACTTTGTTTACAAGGCAAG
This sequence comes from Malus sylvestris, assembly GCF_916048215.2. NCBI lineage: Eukaryota > Viridiplantae > Streptophyta > Magnoliopsida > Rosales > Rosaceae > Malus > Malus sylvestris. The sequence continues at coordinate 11,239,762 of NC_062268.1, forward strand.
AAAAAGAACTTAATGCAAACTTAACCCATCTCCGACAATCCTTTGATAACAAGAAGTTTGAGTAACTGGGGGCGCAAGTAATCACTTAAAACACACTTATTTTGCATCTACTATATTGAGATAGTAGTGGCATGCCTAGCACTTTGTTAATTTTGATTGCGAGCCTCAAGGCCTATACCTAAGCCCTACAAAGGCACCTTTCAAAATTAACTTTATACTCTTCTTGTAGAACACCAACAAGCAAGAGCCTGACTACTAAACATCAAAGTGCCAATCCCTTGGGGAGCTGTGCTGAGGTCTAGAGACCTTCTCCAAAGAAATCTTTGCCCAAATAGACCCCATCGGTACAATGTAACAATTGGGAGGCAATAAGAGTCATGGGATGATGACGGTGGTTGTGGTGGTAGTGAGGCGTTGCTATTTCATATTTGCATGTGAGTTACATCAATGGGAAACTGACCATGATGACAGGACCACCCTCAAACCCTCATCTCAAAAGACATAAAATAGGGTACAAGTTGGGGGAAGTGAGAACAAATTGAAAAGGTTGTACTAAACTTCGGAGTATGACATGAATATGATGTATGAGATGTGTAGTCAGGAATCAACTAGTCATAAATGGCGTTATATAGTATACGGTTGCATACTAAAAAAAAACTAAATCATAGCAGTTAACATTTACATGTACTGCGTTTGTTGATCATATTGACGATTATAATAGCTTTGATGGAGATAAAACTGGCTCATATAAGCGACTTTCACACAAATTTACTCTTTATGCAAGATGCGATTAGTAAGTGTACTACGTTTAGTTTTACATTTTATTCTACTCTGTGATTAGTGTACGTTAGTTCTCAACTTCTCATTTTCCTTTTCCTCCAAGTGAGCTTTTCAGGAACTTGAAAAGATGACAATGAACTCCACCCACTTGGTGGAATGTAATGCTATTATCCCATGCATGTCGGAGAAAGCAGAAATCCTTTCTTGCTGGAAAGGGGAATGGAATTTTGATCAATTATTTTATAGATTATAATGATGATGGGAGACAAATGTCAATTATGCACGTCCACATAAGTAATTGTTATATAATATTGTACTTCTAACTAGAACTGCACTAGTTAGTCTAAGTACCAGAACCCTAATCCTTAAATCCTAATAGGCGTTTACGCTGCAGATGTACGTAGTTTCCCGTTGCTGATGAGTGCAAGTGATTGATGGCATTGCATGAGCCAAAGTGAACCCACCATATATAAGATGTACCAAAGCGTAAGTTAATCGGCCATCGATGCATGCGAAGCCCACATCGCATAAATAATACGACGATCGTTATCCATTTAAGTAGGTAACTACACTTAACATATTTCTCCAAAATACTAAACATATACTACTTTGTGGTAATGTTCTAAAAATCGACCAAGATAGCTTCTAGACATTAGGCAGTGACCAGCCTCAATTAGGGCCTAGGTGTAGGCGATATGCAACCGCATTTCTGGCCATCCCACTAAGGAGACAATAACTTTGTGGTGGCTGTCGACTTGAATCCAAAATGCTAAAAATGCAGAAGCACAAAGTTGTATAATTGACACTATGACAAGTGTCCAATTCAAATCTCTCAAACGTAGAAGGCAATTAACTTGGATCCCAAGTCAAATAATGCAATAAAAGGATAAGTCGTGCAAGCCAAGTGCATGATCCTGGAGTTTGATGACTATGTAACATGGAAGTTTACAGATAAAAAGGTAGCCAATATCAGCCGGAAGTAGTTGTGTCACACTAATTGTGAATTGAAATGCATAGTACCAATTAAATTCTTTTTATTTTTTGGTTGTATTTAACTTTTAGTTTAAATTGTTTACGTAGGGATCAAACTATTTGGATTCCACCAATTATTTATTATTTTCTTAATCCCTGATCTATTACTGACTTCATCAACATCCAACCATATCTTTAAATTGTACCATCACAATTTCAATTAAATTACTTTTTGCATGAATACATCTTATTAAGTAGTATAACTCAATCTGCTCAAATATCTGTCTTAAGGTTCCAACTAAATAAAAGTATACGTTATAGTGACAACTCAACCAACATGCAACATGAATTAGAGCTCCAGCAGCCACAAAGATTCAAGAATTTACCTTGGTTGCTTCAATGTATCCTCAATCTCCAATTTACGTCTCCACTAATTACAATTAACTCAAATCTAGCTCTGTAGATAGGGGCAGATGCATTAAGGGGCAGAGGGGTCAGTTGACCCCTCGAACTTAAGTGAATATTCAGGGATAACTTAAGTACTGACCCTTCGAACTTCGGTGAATGTCTATAGATGACTTAGGTGTTGCCCTTTAAAGGTTGGAGTTGCCCTTCATATATGCCTTTCAACTGCTTGATAAAATGCATTAGAGAGGTGTTGCTCCTTTACAGTCTAGTCCTAATATTATTTACCTCTGGCTTGTTTGTTGGTTGTGATTACAATGGTAGGCAAAAAAAAAGAACCAAGTAAAAAACTATCCAAAAATGCAAGGTAAATGAAATGGTGATCTCAGAGAATAACAAAACATCATCATTCTTGGACAAACATATTAATGAGATGCAATAATATCAAACATTGTTAGTGTGTTCAAGATAAGTGTGTTTCTTTGTTAAGCATTGACATGGGAGCAACCTTGGAACATGTTAGTTGCCCACGTAAATGAGGCATTAACATGTGTGTAGTATGTCTTTTCCAAATGACTTCAGACCTACCAAGACTCGATGAAATGACGATATACATGTTATTTCTGTTAAAAAAAATTACACGCTGCCCATACTATTCTTATTAACCCCCCTAATATTATTTCCTGGATTCGCTACTGTCTAAAGAGCACCCTCATCCGACCGCACCAGGGCTGTTCGTTGGTGCTTCGGAAGCCAGAATCAAGGGCTCTAAGGAAAGAAAGCTAAAGATGAGAGAGAGGGCTGACCCCCAAGAAGGATGGAATAGCACCCCCAAGAGGAAAATAAGGCCCCGAATTCTCCAGCTTCCCTTCCTTTTCTCTCATTTTTGTATTTTTTTTTCTCCAGCTTTTTACCCTCCTTTCTAGAGCATCTACCTCTCTCCTTTCATTTTGTTTTTATTTTTTTTATTATAAATTTTGGTTCCACATGAGTATCCAGAAACCATAACTTAAAATCAAAATGGCACTTTGGTAAATCTTCCAACAATGAAGGTTAAAATAATCACTTTGATCATAAATTGAATTACAAAGTCTAAATGGTAATCGTGTCATTGTCGAGTCAAATAATTAAAGGGTATCACAAGTTGGCTTTGGTTGTATTTTGATTCCAAGACCGCTGTAATTGACTAAGAGACCAAGATATATAAAGCTTGAGATAGGTTATTGATGCTCAACTTTGAAAACAACATGCAATAATTTCACAAGAGAGAATCGAACTCAGGATTTCGGAGTGCAAATGTTGAATGCTCTTTATGAACTGAGCAACAAGTCTCTTGAAACATATTATAATTAGCATGTGTTCGAACTAGGGATGGACAACGGTTATGGCTGACGGTAACCGCGGTTATTTATCCATAACCGTTTATTCTCATACCCGTATAACCGTTTATCCGTTGAGTAATTGTCTAACAGTTATACCCATACCCATAACCGTTTATAAACGGTTAACCATACTCATAATCGTGTACCTATTTAATCGTAACCGTTTAGTACCCGTTTACCCATTTATCATTTTTAAACTCGTTTATCCTTTCTTTTTTACCATTTACTCATTTTTCACCCGTCTACGTGTTTTTTACCAACTTGAAAATTAAAAAAGAAAAAATTGTCATAATTTTCTTTTTCTAACAATTAAACACCGTTATAGGTACATTTATCATACATTTCCGCATTTTAATTTTTTAAGTCCTTGTACCATTCCAATAATTGAAATAATATTTTACAGACAATATTTTTAACTGTTAGCAATGAAGATAATATAAAATTTGCTAAGTATTCTTGGGTTACGAAAACTGTTAAAATACAGTATTCTTGGGTTATTTAACTTGGAATGTCAAATATTAACATAATATATATAATGGACCATGCAATTTAAAGTGGTTAAGGAAAGTTATATTATATTAGCTATAGAAGTCATGCACTATAGTCAATAGCATTGATCTAAGTTTTGTTTGATAAGGAACATGGTTTGTGTTAATTTTACATATATAAAATAAATGGGTAAATGGTTACCTGTTTATAACCGCGATTAATACTTATAACCTCTCATTTAAATTTTGCGGGTAAACGGTTATACCCATAACCGTTTATTTATCTAAACGGTTATCCATAACCGTAACCATAAAATTTAAATGGAAGGGTAAGGTTACCCATAACCGATGGGTATTTGTCCAACTGTAAGTACAACATTGAATTTACCAAAAAACAAAATTTAAAGGTACAAAAGAAAGAAAAGCTTATGTGATCATTCAACTTTATTTATTTATTCATTTGAGTTTTCCAGTTTCTCCATATATCTGCAGCGACAGACAAGCTCCTCACAGGCAAAGCATAAGCATAACGGCGCAAACAAAGAAAACACTTGAAGAAACATATATCAGTTTCCATTAAAATTTTGAGGCATCCTTTAACAAGAGGAACATCGATGAGCAGCAATAATATGCCCGTGTTTATACATTTTTATGGGGCATGAAATACTATCTTCCTTTCTTCCCAGAGTAAAAAAAACTCAACTCAGAAAGCTACACAACTAGTCTTGTGTCCGCTTGTAAGGTTTCAGAACCAGTTTAATGCCGGATTGAGATGTTTGAACTCTTGCAGTAGTTGTTCATTGGCATACACATACGAGAGTGACTCTTCGAATTATCTAAATGGTAAGATCATGCGATCTGCGTGAGCAAAAAATGTTCCAATATAATTCAACAACTTCTGCCACCAATTATATGATCTTGTTTTATAAGCCAGCTAGGGCCGGGGGACCATCTATAGAGATGAGATAAGTATGCATCCTCTCTCATTAACCTGTTAACATCAGAAAAAAAGCAGTGTGTCCACTGAAATTAGTATGACAGTGACACTTATGGCATCAATGATTCAACCAACCAAACTACTTTTAACATATTATCAGTAAAAATGAAGAGCTAGAAGAAGAATTCAATTCAGTGAGACGCGCCCATGTGTTTCCGAACAGATTTGTCCATCGGTAATGGAGATCACATTGGTTGGAATATAGGCCGATACGTCTCCGGCTTGTGTTTCAATGACGGGTAAGGCGGTCAAGCTACCTGCACCTGTCTGGTCCGATCGTTTAGCGGACGGGAATGCAAATAGAAAACATCGCCTGGGGTGTAAAGTTTTTTTTTTTTTTTTTTTTCTTAAATCTCAGCAATTAGTGTGAAACCATTAATTATATATTGTAATTTATTTTGTCAAGTCTCCGACGTGAGATTCTTACATTCTTCAACAGATATGAGCTGCTATACTGCGCAACAAGAATATATGCGGCCAACCCCTTTAGAGAGAAGTAACAAGTTTGTGACCATTCACTTTCTTGAGAGATGGCAATGAAGATAAGGTGGGAAATGAACACAAAAAATTAAACCGAATTCACCACACAGCCCCTGATTTTGACAGCCACTTGCTAGGGTTCACAGAACTTATTTAAACAAATTATTCCTTTTAAGTTTGAAAAAGAAGTTATGCATGCTTCTTGTATAAAAAGTGATTATACGTTAAGTGCTTTTAAGTGACTTACTCATTTTTCCACTTAAAGGGTCATTAGTTGCAGCTCTTCCACCGAAAGGTCCACTGCTGAGACCATTTGGTGCCATCATCTGATTCTGTTGTAGAGGTTGGGAGCCAAATCTGAACATATTCATTGGCTACACAAAAATTTCAATATGATAGAAATGAAAATCGTTTGAGTTAGATAATTAACGACAACAAATTTTTGAGTCTAACAAGACACCGATGACTAATAATTTACTCAAGACTAAGAAGACAAACCTGAGACATAGTCTGCATGTGATGGAAGTTCATGAGACGCATGTATTGTTCCTGAAAAGAGGGATTTTGCATCTGGTTGTGGTAATCAATGGGATTCAAGACCGGTGGTTGGCACATTACAGTCTGGTTTGCTGCTGGAGCCATATTCATGCACTGATCAACGAGCGGATGCCTAGGTAAATGCATCGGATTGTGCATAGAAGGCAAGGCCGGCGGTCCCATTCCCATTCCCATTCCCATTCGGGAAATATAGTGCTGCATGCCCGGAAACATCATTGGTGCCATCCCGCTTCCCATCCACATTACCTGAATCAACAAGAAAAATTGTTAGTAGCTTGAGCTACGTACAAACAATATAGGACCAATTTCGGTTTTATGAGGGGACGTTGTACCTGCAGTTGCATCTGAAGTGACTTCAAGTACTCAATTGCCTCATCTAACATTGATGCTTTATCTGTCTGAAAAATCAAGGATCAAATCAGTAAAAGATATTTATAACTAGATAATAATTAAGAAACAATTAAAGGGGTTGTAAGAAAGTAAATTCACCTTGTTAGAATGAGGTATAAGCTCTTGCAATGCTCTCATTTTCTCGTTAATCCGATCTCTCCGTTTCTGCACAAATGGACAAGTTATTAGAAAGAAACAAAAAGTGACAAATTCCGAAACTTTGTAATGCTAGGAAACTTAAAAAATTCTACCCTTTCTGAGAGGTTATGGACTTCAGCAGCACGACTCCTCCTGGTCGATCCTGATCGATGCGCTGACTTACTTCTCGCAGCTGAAGCTGATTCAAGTTCAGCAGCCTAAAACATAAGTAAAATCCTATTAATCGCGGCAAAAATCATTATTACAAGTCATGTGTTGGAAAGAGGGTTTTAATTAACTTTTTACCTCACTTTGGCACTCCGAGTCTTCTGCCTCTCTACCCTTTCTCTTGTTGCTATTGACAACATTAGACTGGTTTCCTCCTCTTCCAAAACTACTACCAGAACCGCCAGAAGACGAAGTAAGCGTTGGATCAAGCGTATCCGTTTTCCCTGTCTCGCTCTGAGGCATTATCTTATGAACGTTGTCGTAGAAATGTCCAGCCGATAAACCAGTAGTTCCATCACAATTGCTTGAAGCCCTGCTCACATCAAGGTCATTTAGAACTTGGTTGCTACCAACGTAACTCGAACCAACCGTCATCACAGAACACTCCCTAACCTCCGCTTGCGCTAAATTTCCGGACTCTTTCCCTCCTAACTGTCCTCTAGAAGATCCTGCTGAAACCTTTCCCGGGGTTGCAAATTGCGAAAAATTAACTATTTTCCCCAAGCCTCCTTGATTTTGGTTCTGCTGATCAGTTGAATTAATGTATTGATATCTTGGAGGAGGCATTGGATTTTCAGGGTATTCCACACCAGCGGAGGACTTGCCATTAGGCCGCGGTGAGTTGGAAACAAGACGCGCGGTGTCAGAAGCATCAAACTTCACAACCTTCTCTCCCTCAAACTGTTTGATTGGTTTGTCAAGCTCAATTGGATCACAGGAAGGCAATTCAGAGAAAAAATGGGAACAAAACTCTTTGTCGAAAGAATCCTCAAGCGGGTAGTGGATAAGTGAAACGGTGTCATCATCTTGAATCAGATTACTTGAATTCCCATACAACCCCCCAGACCTTATTGATTGCTGATCATGTTTCTGAACTTGTCTCGATTGATCATTCGGATTAAAACTTGGTTTTCGATGCGTTTGGCTGTTCAAAACTACTTGCCCATTTCTCCACAAGAGCTCTACAAGTTCATGGTCTGGCCTGTAAAATATTTCCCCCCAATCAAGATAGCTCAACTGGAAGGCGAAAACTTTGAGAATAAGTAAAGAGAATACAGACCCTATATGTTTCTTCTGGTTGGTCAAGGGGAGATCAGACTCAAAGTTCCACTCGGGAATGCAAGAATTCATGTCTCTGAGCAGACAGAAATTGCTGCAAAACAAAGAAAGAAGACAGATTTAGAGATGATGGCAAATGATTAATACTACTATAATTAAAAAAATGCTGCATACTAAATATGGAACCAATCCTAAGTCCTAACCCCAAATATATAACTACAAAATTTAATATCATGTTTACTAGACCACATAAAGTTTGTGGATTAAAAAATTCAGAACCCAAATCAGACTCTTCATCATTAAAGTATTGATTAACATAAAAAATCATTAAAAATTGAGAATAAAATAATCCCTACCATAAAAATAGGCAAAAGATGGAGAAACTTCAATAGGAAAGTTGCAGTTGGAAATAGAGACATCATTCACCACTTAAAAGGAAAATATTATTAAGAAAAATAAGATAAGAAAGAATAAAGAAGATTATGACATGAAATTTTTTCTGCTTTTCTACAAAAGTAGAAGCCCAAAAAGCAAAAAGGAATTCTTTTATTGCATAGAGCAATACAAACCCAGAAGGGAAATGAGAAATAAAAGAAAACCCAAAGCAGAAAATTGAATAGAAAAGCACCCCTGATCAAAAGCACGGCTCTTGAACTGGAAACTGAAGGCTTACAGTACAAGCTCTAAACTGCTGTTGTCAAAAGCACTTCTTTTTCTCTCTCCCCCTCTCTTTGTGGTTGTGAGGTGAGCTTGGAGGGCAACAGGAAACTGGGAAACCGACCAAATTAATGAGACTTTTACAGCAGTTAGAGTTAAGACAGGGGCTTGTTGTCAGTGAGAGCAAGGATTGGCTAGTGACACAGAAAGCTACGTATTTCTACAGAAACCCATGCCATCAGGCCACGTGGCAGTTACCCAGTTGTGCTATGCTGAAAACTTGTGGCTAGGTCAGTTACTTGTAGAATGCAGGATGGTTTGGAAAATGGATGACTGGGATTGGTTATTTGAAGGCAGCCAAAATCTAGAACTTGAAGGGCAATCGATCTGTGATATGATAATGTGTAAGGGTGGTGCCACGTGTGCATTGGCAATAATATTTTATTGGACAATGATGAGGGACAAGATTGTCAGAGGCAAAGTTTTTGTTGACAGCTTGGCCTAAGTTGGCAAATTTTTAGATTGCTGGATGATGCAATTGCAAATCTGCACTTATCTTATTCTTATCTCCATGGAAGTTAGAAGCAAGGAAAAATAAAACCTACAAAGTCAACTTTTTTCTATTTTTTTAAAATCAGTTTCAGCTTTGAGTTCCATCTAAGAGTTCGAAAAAGAATTAGTCAAACGATATATGGGTCTGGTATAAGGCCAATTTTTGAATATAATCACGTGAAGAGTATTATAGAAATATATGATATCGGTTTGCATGGTACAATATCTGTGTAAGAGGAGGAAAGGTGTACCGAGAAGAATAAAATTAAAGATGGTATACCTTGAAGTTTGTCTGTATAAGCACCCCCCAACCCCCAATATATGTAATCAAGAATTTAGATTCGTTAGTCATTTTCTAAGTCACCCATCACATGAATTGTCATAAGTACATACATAATAAGTGATATAGAGTGATGAGGAATCAGAAATATATCACTGATTGCACCAAAGTTTTTCTACCTTGGAAGCCAGCAATTGCCATAAATATTGGAGGTAGCAGACCTATTGATCCAAGCCAAAATTTTATGGAGGATGGTGGCCAGTCGAATCTGCTAACAGATCATGTTTTATATTTTCATGTGAATCAACACAAGGACAAAACAGATTTCCACTTTAAAAACCTCAGCTAAAGGCAAGGTCCAAGTCTTTGGAGAAAACTGTTGGATTTTGGAGCAAAATCTTGTAGCTAATGTTCGCTTTCATTTGTAGGTAGTGCTTGTTGGCTAGAATTTTGTGTATGTAAGTTTATGCACAAGGCTACTAAGTACTCACAAAGGAGGTAGACACAGTTTTTTTTTTTTTTTAAAAATGAGTAGACGCGTATCATGTTTACTTATAGAAAACAGAAATTAAAATAATTTCGATTATTGACTACCATCTACTACTTGGAATTTTAGGAATCAGATCAACTGGAGGGACTAGGGATGGGCAAAATACCCATAGGTATGGGTAACCGCGGTTACCCGCCCATTTAAAGTTAATGGTTATGGTTATGGGTAACCGTTTAAACAAATAAACGGTTATGAGTATAACCGTTTATCCATGAAATTTAAATGGGCGGTTATGGGTATTATCCGCGGTTATAACGGGTATCCATCGGTTATGGGTAATATTCATGGTTATAATAGGTATCCATTTACCCATTTAATTTAATATATGTAAAATTAAAAACCCTCAGAGTTACAACAAAAATGATCAAATAGCAGAAAAAAGAAAGGGGAAGAAATCGAGGAAGGCGGGCCGTTTCAAATTAGAAATTTTACGGAAGCGAAGGTGTTGGACGGAATCAGGAGGAGAAATACTTACCATTGCGGAAGAGGACTTTGTGTTGTGTTGTGCTCCTCTTGCTCGGGCTGTATTTATATCTGCTCAAGGGGTTGCAGTGTCGGTTTGTACACTTGATTATTCTTAAGCATGATGGGGTTGTACTTTGTCATTAAAATGATTTTTTTTTAATGGGCCACTGGTGGCAAACTACAGTTATCTATCATTTCCGGGTCCAAAGAAGCTATGGAGAATTTCATCATGTTCATGGTCACAGTCAAATAGACTCACCAGCTCGGAGCATCAAACTTGAGACCTCCCACATCTTTTGTTTATTGGGGAACTGCAGTCCGTGTTCTTACCACTGGGCCACTTGGTCTTCCATGCTGGCTTACCACCAATTGTCCTCCTTTTTGAAAAAGAAATAAATAAAAATCCAAATTTTGATAACCGCTGCATCGGTGCTTTACACATTAAAATTGATGATCATTATAATTTTGATTAAAGGTTGTTTTGAGGCAAACATTTAGTTGGTGTTGTAAAGTCGTTGATAATGTGTATCAAGAAAAAAAAACATATCTAGAAAGGCTTTATGGACATACTTGATCAGAATGTCAAGCCACGGTTTAAGTTGCTCTTATTTACTAGGTATAGTCTCGGTAGTAAAATGAAATCGCTAGTGCAAGTGCGGTGAGTGATGTTGGCAAAAATCAGACGGACGAAAAAAAAGGGTAAATGGGTAAAAAAAGGATAAACGGGCGAAAAAATGGGTAAACGGGTAAATGCTTATGGTTAAATGGGTAAATGGTTATGGGTAAATGGATACACGGTTATGGGTATGGATAACCGTTTATAAACGGTTATGGTTATGGGTATAACCATTTATGTAATTACCCAACGGGCCAACGGTTATGCGGGTATGAACATAAACGGTTATGGGTAAAATAACCGCGGTTACCCGCCCACATAACCATTGCCCATCCCTAGGAGGGACTAATTGATTTCCTTCCCCTTCCTTCTTTCTTGGCCCTAATTCATTACTTCCCATTTTTAAGTACGTAAAAAACATGCTACTAATGAAACACAGTTTGACTTTTTAAATGTAAGGAGTCACTCATTTTTACATGTAAGGAGTCACTCATCCAATTTACAAAAAAAAAAAAAAAATACTTGAACACACGTAACATTGTGTGGAATGTAAAAAGTAATGCTCCCTTACAAGTAATGAGTAATGGTCTCATAGAGACTATTAGGGTGTGTTTGTTTGACCGGATTAAGGGGGACTGGACTGGACTAGATTAATTGTTTGTCCAGTCTTATGTTTGTTGTCCACACTGGACTAGTTTTAATGGGACTAATGGGGACTCGCCCCGACTGAACGCTTCATTAAACATTCTTAGCGAGACCCCTCAATTTCAAGCGGACTGCTAGTCCCGTTCTTTCCCCCGCCATTGATCCCTCGATGTCTCCCTTCTCCTTCACTGCTTTGCCCTCTCCCTTCTCCTTCGCACCTTCGCCACTCCCTTCTCCTTCGCACCTTCGTCCACTCCCTTGGGCCTTTACTATCCCACCCAAAAGCCTAAACCCATACCTCAAACAAAAACTGAAAAACAATCCACTGATTCCCTTTCTTTCTTCTTCGTTCAATTCACTCTCTCCTTTTCTCTCAGCAAAATTGCCATGGTTGCAACCACCAGACAACCATCACCAGAAGCTCGATGTCGATCTCCGCATTCGCGCGCGACCCAGACGCAAGTCGGGACCGAAAGCGTACCAAATGCTCAAGCACTTGCGAATCCCCACACAAATTCAAAACAAAAAGGAAAAATCACTACAAAACCCTAAGATTTTCCGAGAAATTCAGAGGAGGCACTGGGTGGAGAGCTCCGATGAATCCTCCGCGTGAATCTTCTACATAAGGAAAAGAGGGAGAAGTTAGGGATAAGTGGACGGAGGAAAAAAGGGAGACGGGTGGGGGGGGGGGGAGACAGTAGCCGGAAGAAAATAGGGAAAAGTATGGAGAGAGAGAGGAAGAATATTCTGGAAAAATGGTGAAACAGAATAAAAAGAGGGAGATGAGAGGGAGAATGGTGGAGGAAAAGATGAATAGGCTACAGAGATATAATTTTAGGAAAAAATAAAAAAAAAGATTTTGGCCTTCACGGAAGGAATATGATTCTAGAAACAAATAAAAAAAAAAGGTCGTACCCAGTGCACAAGGCTCCCGCTTTACGCAGGGTCTGAGAGAGGTGAATGTCGGCTAGCCTTACCCCCATTTATGGAGAGGTTGCTCCCAAGTCTCGAACCCGAGACCTACATTGCACCAAACGCTTCACTAAGCTAGTCCAGTTTAATCTAGTCTAAGTCAGTCCAGCTTAGTCCTTGAAGCTAGTCCAGTTCGAAATAGTCCGGTGCAACAAACGCACTCTTATTGTCCGACTTGTACGTAAGAAGCCAATTATTTTCTGACTCCATCGATTGAGGATCCAAAGTTTATGAACTTGACATTCATGTCACTTTGTTCTCAGAGGCCTGCTGCTGTCCATCTATGAACCTGCAGGCTATGATGTTTTCAGTACAGGAGTAGCAGGCCTATCATTTAGCTGCTATACTTTAATATCAAGTTAGAACCTTCCTTCCACTCTTTTTTTTTTTTTTTTTCTCAATGTAAAAATGTAAAGAAGTTAACAAAATGTTGATCTGATTTAATTATGATCGTTTAAACAAAAATATATTGGAGATGAGAAAAATTTGAAAGGGAGAGAATCCTACTTCATTTAGGAGAAAGGCTAGTTAATGCGTACTGTACCTATGTGCTTTTTTTCTTCATCGTCCAAGTTATATGTTTGAGATCTTGGATTTATTTTTCCATTTACAAGCAAATGTCTTTAGTTAAGTATTTATACGATAGTGTTTCAACTTATTGTTAAAGTCAAACTACATTATTTTCTTCCTTGTAAGTCATAACTACTCGTATCGGAAGACGAAAAACAGAGAACTGTCGATAGATGTTTGTTCTCCGCCCGTATCGTGTCCGTCTGAACAAACACTTACGAACTTGTTCTAAGACCACAATGACAGTATATGACTACGATTACTAGTTACATCAATGGTCAGCCTGCAATCACTTTTAAATTAGATATGTCAAATTTGCATTAGATGTGAAGATGCGTATACATATTTCTTGTATAGAAGAATTTACAGCCCAGATGCTTGTATAAGAATTTATAATTTTTCAACAGGGAAACCAGTAACAGGTTTTATCTTTGTAGCCAAAGCGCGCAATTCGGCTACTTCTTCACTGTTGAGCCTCCATCCAAGGGCACCTGCGAATTCTGCAGCCTGTTCTCCGTTTTTGGCTCCCGGGATTGGCACAACGTTGTCCTGGGCTATCAGCCAGTTTAGGACTACCTGTTAACAGGAACCCGACTCGCATTAAACCCCAACACCTATTTCTACATTTCAGAATTCTTGCCTGATATATCAATATGTGGTTTTATGATCTTATATCGAGAACATGAAACTACCAAGAGTTGGACCACATGTATATAAAACAGTGAAACAAAGAGCTGCTTTCAGCATGAACTGGAAGTTGCAACAGTATCTATGATGCATTTGATACTCGTATTCAAGGGTCCAAAATGAATGAACTACTAAAATACAGATCTTTTGGGGATAATTTTTCAGCCATGCTTCACACAGAAATGAAAACTTTAGGGCTTCTAATTGAAAAGGATAAAAGCTAGTTAAATTTAAAGAGCATCAACAAACCTGTGTGTTTGTTTTACTGTACTTTTCTCCTATTTCCTTGATCCGGTTCAGCAGAGGTTGGAGCTGCAGATAACAGCAGTATTTTAGCAAAAAAAAATGGAACTTAAAGTGTAGCGGCATTCAAAGTATTGATTATGACCTTTGTAAGAAATTCAGGAGTATAAATTTGTCCTCGGGGGCCACTTGGGGGATTTTCAGGTGTATACTTTCCTGTAAGAGCACCTGCATATGTATAAATAGTAGAAATGTCAATCTTCTCATCTCTTTTATCTCTGGATCGGACAGGCAAAACGTGACTGCTGTGACAACCAATCTAGCAAGATCTGCGTTTAAAGGCCATAATCGTTGTAACCGGAGTTGTGAAGAGATTACAAGTACTAATATAATATCCGAACAGACATCTTTTATCAAGAATCCCTATGTTTTTTTTGTTTGTTTTAGAATAACTACGTCCCTTTTGTATCGTTAAAAACTGTTTAATTTCTTAACCAAAAACAAGATGTTTGGAATTTTTTGTAAGGTATTTATTGGTTTGGTGAAAATATGAGTGCAAGTGTAGAACAACAAATAGACAACACCTCCTATTGCTAATAAGATATTTCACCCTTTACCATGCAAGACCGCCATTCGCCAACTATCCAGCGACAGTTGAATTCAACAAAAAGAAAAATACAAGCAAGATGTTGAAAAGATAAAGCACATTAATGCACAAGATATACAGAATTTTATGTGCTTCACTGTTTCATTTAGGCATATAGTTGGAAGGTGATAGCCTGAAAGGTGAATCTTTATGTGCACAACTTAAGTCCATAACTATCATGAAACATAAAATAAATACGATCGTAAAGTTGGAAGTTAAGAACTGCTTGACAAGGAATGCTCGAAAATTCAAAATTCAGATTAAAAGGCCGACTGAGAAAAGCGAGTAGGTCTGCCTTCCCCTAAGTTCTAACTTAGCAAGGATTAAGTTCACGCAGAGAGGTCTTGAATACTGTAAAATAAGAAGATATTATATCTTCTAGAAATTCTTTTATTAATTCGTAAGCTAACATATATGAGTGACGATAAGAACATGGTAAGAAAACACAAGGTTCCAACTTCACCTTGAGCAATAGGTGAATAGGCAATCAAAGTTATCCCAAGTTCATCACAGGTAGACTTAACTCCGTTCTCCTCTGGTGCCCTGTATATGAGGCTGTAATTCACTTGATTTGATGCTAGTGGGATACCTCTCTTTTGAAGTTTCGTGTGTGCCTCACGCAATCGCTTTTCTGAAATGACAAACTTTATGCGTCATCTTCTGGTTACGAGCATCTATGATAGAACCTTTTTTTCATGGTTTGAACTGCTACTTTTAACCAACAATATAAAATAGATAAGATATTGATTTATACCGCTGTAGTTGGAAACACCAACGGCCTTCACAAGGCCCTGCTCAACAGCGTCTCCAAGACCATCGAGATACCCTGAATTGATTTTCCAAATACCCCTCTTCAGAAACAAAACGAAAATATCATACATAACGGTTATAACCTCCTAATTATATTAGAAGACATATTTATTCAATGAAAAAATGGTTTTACTTATGAACAACCTTTATTTCCCCATATTCCAGGCCTGAAAAATGACACAAACACTTGATCAGATTTTGCAGTTACCTTAGCACAAAGAAGTATTTATACATAGAGCAAAGCCTCATAAGGGACATACCAATGGAGTTGATACAGTTCTACCGAAGAAAGTTCAAGGCGATTGAGGGAATCCTTAAGGGCGCCCAGGACACTTTGTCGGCCCAGCCTCCACGGCAAAGCTGCAAATTTGGTCGCAACAGCAACTTCTACTCCTGGATCCTTTTGTTTCCTTTCCTTGATAAATCTGTGCAAAATTCGGAGTCAGTTGTCTACTAATACTCTCAAAATACAGAAACCGACGTGATTATCTGTACTCTCTGTTGACTTGAAATTAGAATGACCTCTACAAAGAATTCCTACAATGTACCTTCCTAGTAGAGTTTCAGAATTTACAGCACCAAAAGAAGCCTGCGAGAATAGATAACGATGAATTTATTTGGATTTGCAACAAATTTTATGGAAATGTATTTGAGAGGAATAGAAGAACTATAAGACGCTTTTCTTACCCTGGAGCCGTACACTTCAGCAGTATCAAAGAATGTTATTCCGCCATCAACACTGACATCGAAAGCAGCTTTAGCTGCTTTCATTTTCCTGTCTACAGTTTTCTCCAAACATATTGTCATCATAAACACATTTGAGTAATTTCTAATTTCCCCTTATAAATATTAAAACCAATCTAAACAAGAAAACTGCTTTAAAAGATACAAATCATACAATAATTCATACAACCATTCGGATTTTATGGCCAAACCTAAAACCCCATCAATCCACCAGCAAAAAATTTCCATTGCTTTAGCATAAAGATGAACCATGAAAATACAACTCACTTTTCACGTTCAATCTGAAGTCATGATGGGCTCACACTTCACATTGTTATTGAAGGTGCAAGGAGTGAAGCTAAATTAGAAACACCCCTACATATGCTAAAAGTTTCTTTTAAAGTGATATTTTACTTTAACTAATATAAACTCAGGTGCATGGGAAGAACACATTCACACTAGCCTATATGGTTACACCGTACAACAACATCTGGGATGCTAAAAGTTAATATACAAAGACAATAAAGGCTCAAAATTTCAGCAAAACTCATCTGCAACTAGTACAGCCACAATCATCTATACATAAATAATATATATAAAAAGACGAAAAATGTGAAGATTTTGTAATACCCAAATTACTCTTCTACTATTGAAATTTCAAATAAATAAAATATTTATGGCTAAATTTTTTATCATATAATTTTATTTTTAGTTTGTACCTATTTATAATTTGTACAAATTTTTTTTTTCATTTTAAATTTGTACCCATATATTATTTTTTTGTGCCCATATTTTTTAAAGTTTTATTTGTGTTTGTACCATGTATACCGTCAGGCGACATTGTATATTTAATCAATGATAGAAAAATTACATATGGTATATTTATGTTTTATGCCTAAACTTTGTACCATATATTTATATTTTTAGTTTGTACCCACTTTTAATTTGCAACAGTTTTTTAAATTTGTAGTATTTTCTTTTTAGTTTTATTTTGTACTTTCTATTAGCGCCTATATTTTTTAAAAATTCATTTCTCCTCATAATTTTTTAATCTTTTATCTATCCCCTAATTTATTTATAATGTACTCATTCTTCTTTATTAATGTACCACTTTGTTATACGTGAAATGTACCAATTTTTTTAATACTTTGGATACATTATATTTTGCCATTTATTATTTCTTATTTTTACATAGTTTTTATTCATTTATTCAATCAAAATATTTGAATTTTTTTATTGTAACCGTTTCTAATGGTATTATAATGAGAGATTTTAAATTTATACGATTATAAATCTCATAAAATATTAAATAATTAATGTCAAAATTATAAAAATATAAATATTAATTGTAATATAATAAGGTGATCAAAGTCAAGACTTTGATTAAACTTTGAATGCCATTAAGGTTTTAGTCAAAGAATGTTAAGGATTAGAATCTCATCCAAAGTATCCCAAAAAACAATCACAAAAAAAAAAAAAACAAAAACAAAGACGTTGGCCGGTTACGTTCATTACTTTTCAAAATATATTTTAATAAGAATTAATAATATCTAGTAACATAATAAAGCACCGATTTGAAAACGAATTTTCAGTTATTTTATCATTTCAGTAATGTTTAAGTGAAATTTCAGCAACTTACCATCCCATTGGAAGTTATTCCAATAACTGGTGTCACCCCATGACCAAGCTCCAATCCCAAGCCTTGTCACCTTCAAATCAGAGCCACCCAATTTCACCTTATCATCCTCTGCGGTCACATTCTCAGAAGCAACAGCTCTAACCCTAGGAACTCTCCTCTCACTCAAAGCAGAAAAACATGCACTGCTAAGATGCATAGCCATGTTTCCCAGGAACTACCCAATTGAAGAAACACAAAACCAATCTAAAACAACAAATGGGTTTTCGAATTCGAACAAATTTATGATAAAAAAACAAGTCAAATTTCCAGAAAGTGGAAAAAAGAGTGATCTGAAAGTGAGGTTTCTGAAATTTAAGAACTCCAAACTCCAGAGAAACTTGGAGGGTCGGAGACAAAGATTTGTGGTAAATTAATAAGTTGTGACAGAAGTAGTTTGTGTTGTTGGGTGAAGAATTAAAGATTGAAGAGTTGGGACAGGTGAATTTTGTGGGGTGGGAATAGTGAAGAGAGACTTGGTCCTCACAGTGTACACGTTCGTGTTGATTTTTCACACGAAAAAAGGACGGCTGGAATTGCATGAGCCATCAGTCCCAGCGCGACTATCAACTGAAGTGATAACTTTAACTGGGCTCTGCCTAAATTTTTGACAACTTTGTCGACTGCCCGGCCAAAAGAAGACAACTTGGGTCAGGATTCTCTGTGTGAACTACAAGATTCAGTACTGTTTGATCCATAAGGAAGTTATGATCAAAGGGATAGGATTCTCTTATCTTTTTTTTCCTCTCCTTCTCTTCCCTTCTATTTGAACAATCATGGTTAAGTCACATTAATATCTTATATTAATTTTTTATAAATAGAGAAAGAGAAAAACAAAATAAAAAATGTAAGAGAATGGGATGGAAAGGAAGAGAAAGAGGAGGGAAGAGAATCCTAATCCATGATCAACAGTTAGACTCAGTTACAATGCTGCAACATCCCTTTGTGTGTTTGGACTTTGGACGAGAGATTCCAAACTACGGTAGAACTTGGATAAATAACCTCGGTTAAGTAATATATCTGACTGGTTTCGACTTAAAGATAATGTGCTAAATTAATAGATGGCTAAAGTTTTAAGATAATATATTATAAAAAATTCATATAGGTCTCACTTAATATATAAATTAATAATTCGTGCTGGTCGACACTCGGGGGTGACGAAGCCATTAAAAACATGCATACAGATAAAATATGTAATTAGAAAGAGAAATACTAGTGCATGAACGTGTTTAGAGCATACAACTAACCAAGAATAAAGTGAAAGAAATATTATAGAAAGGTACGAACCGAGGAATGTGTACTACACAAAGGAGACTCAAAGATGCCTAAGCGGAAGTGCCCTGATGTTGGGATCGTGTGCCTCGAATCTAAATCCTGAGGGGCGCAAAACCAAAATAGTGAGTGGACCAAAGTTTATAATAATAGTACTAATAATAAGAAAAACCATTTCCTTCATGAACATACTAACCCCCTATTTTGAAAACATATATAATACTACATATAGTAAGTTTTCTGAAATCTCTAGCATGCCATGACATCATTCGTAAAACAAGTACAAGTAAAACGATGCTCAATAACAGTGCTATCATTGCCCAAAGGAAAATCCATAAATCTTATCAATATTGTACTCTCTAGGGATATCATAGTTGCCTAAAGGCAGTACATGTCTATCACCCAAAGGTGAAGTTGTACGACACTGGGTTACGCCAATGAAGAAACCTGGTAAGCCTCATCATTCAAAGGTGAAGTTATACGACTCTAGGTCATGCCAGATAAGAAACATATAACATCACACACCGACACTAGCCCTGGGCTAGTGAAGCTGGGGATATATCATCAACTCCTCATTCGCCCGAAGGTAGTACATGTCCATCATCCAAAGGTGAAGTTGTACGACACTGGGTTACGCCAATGAAGAAATATGGTAAGCCCCATCACCCGAAGGTGAAGCTGTACGACTCTGAGTTATGCCAAAGAAGAAATATATACATAGATATCCTCAACTGTGTCATAGACGTCTACATACCCATGTTATGTGGATGTATTGTATGATAACCCGCTAGATAAGTACCAAAAACATATCTCAAAATCTCATCTCAAATTCAGAACTCAAAAGCTCAAAGTCTCATCTCATCAATCCATGATATCGCACAATCATAAATCTGTAAAATAAATCATATTTGAAAGCCATAAAAAGCGAGAATCCAATAATTTATATCCTTTAGTAAAACTTAATTTTGATATATCATAATTATTTCAAAAGCATTAATATAGAATTCACAAGACATAATAGAAACCATGCTCATTTCATAAAATATGCAATGCATGCAAACCTAACATTTTATAAAACCATGCAAGTTAAGAAGGAGTCCACTCACAAATATTTTGTTGCCCAGGAACCGCTTAAGCTAGTGAGGATTGAGTCATTTTCCACTGATGCACCTAACCACAATTAGGAACCATTTAGTAAAACTCTACTAAAACATTAGAATTTGAGAAAACAGACGGCGGATTTGGATTCGGCACGTTGAAAAACCTAAAGAGGCACCTCGGGTTTCCCCCATGTGCCATCGCACGAGTTGCCACAGGGCGGTGGCCCGGAAGGCCACTCCCGGTTTTAGGCGAATGGAAACCCAATTTTTTGACTTACTCTAAAAATTGCCAAACTTTTACAAGCAAGTAGAGCTCAATGAAAGGAACAACTTTCATACATGGGCCGAAGTTCAATTCGGCCAAAAAACACCTCAAATCACCCTCGATCCGTCGGAACCCTATAAATGGGTATTCATTTATTCGTCCTCAAATTGAACTCCGATGCCCTTGATCTTGTTTGGGGCTTGTTCCTGGGGTTTAAGGAAGTCCTTTAGTGGTGGTGGTGGTGGAAGGAATAAGCTTCAAAAATGGTCGATCACCAACAAAGGGTTTTCAAACCCGTGGGTACTGTGCACCACGAAATGTGGCCAAAACTCGTCGGGTTTGAGGTGGGAATCATAAGAAGGATTCTGTGGTGATGTTTACAGGTGGTGGTTGGCCGTGAAAAGCTAGAAAAACTTCTTGAAAGGCGTCAGAAAAGTGGCAGAACACCGGGTCAGAGACTAGGTCGCGACTGGAAACGGGTTGGGTGGTCTAGGGTCCAATTGGCTACTCCTCACCTTTCTCATTTCTCTCATTTCTCTCATTTCTCAGCTTTCTAATTGGCCATCCTCCCTACTTTCTTCTCTCATCTCTCCATCTTGGCCACACATGTGGCACCATCTCATTGCTCCATCAAATCTGGAGCCTTCTAGATGATGGTCAAATTATCATTTTGCCCTCAACTTCGTAGTTCCGTAAAATCCTCGTTTTAGCTTGAAATTTAATTTCACTTGTGCCCATGCGTTCGTAACACTGATTACTACATGAATATGCCAAGGAAACGGATCTTACGTGACACGACAAGACGGTTAACAAAAGTCAACGCATTTACCTCGAATGGCATTTTTTGTAATTTCACATTTAAAAATTATAAAAACTGTAATATTTGGGGACAGGTTGTTACAAATTAGCACTTGACATTATTAACATTTCTGGTCATGTTTGACAGAAAAGTCTAGGTGTTTATATCTTTTAAACAAAAGTTAAAGGAAAAAAAAGAATATTTAAACAAATAACCCTTTTAGCCATTTTAGATGCAAACTCAAATAGTCTTTGATTACATATGCAATACAACATTAGACAAAGGATCTTAATGTTCTACATTTCAAAATTTTCCAAGTTCAAAACGACGTCTCTTTGGCCTGATTATTATTTTTTTATTTTTAAAAAAGGCTATGCAGCCATCGCTACGCAGCAACAAGGAGCAAACTTGCTAGTTTTCCGATGAACCAGAAGGGTGGCCCATCGCTCTTGTGCTCGATTTCTGGCAAGCGGAGGTGCGTTCTATGCATGTAGCCTAAATCCACTAGTAACATGTCCTTGGTTAGAAAAGCAATTCAACATTAGATAGAGCGTCCCAACGTTTAGTAATGCCTTAGTTAAAAATGTATTTCAAATTTCTCTAATGTTTTGTACTATATTTCTGCTACTTAGTATTATGGTTTAGTCGTATTCTTCCACTTATAAGTAAAAGATTTTAGATTTAAATATCGAGTTCAATACTAATTTATTATCTTATTTTTTAGTTTAAATATATTGTTGTATTAAAAATATGTTTTGAAATGCAATTTTTATTTATAGCCCAAATCCATTAGTCCTGAATTATCTCGTATTTACCCACACCATTTGGAATACCAATTGGGGCTCCTCAATTCAAGCCCAGAAACCACTAAAATATTTTCAAGGTGCCCAAAGAATTATTGAGCCAACTCCACTACAAAATTGGAAAGAAAAACTAGGAAGATGTGATTATGTGAGGCCCATTCCATGCAGAAGAGAATGGAAACTGATCAGAGAAACTCCATACCGCCCAAAAATCTTCCTGAAATTTAGACCGCAAAAACTATTGTACTTTCTTTGTACAATCAAGTTTGAATCCATCGCTCGCAAAGTTTAGATTAGATTAATTAGAGAAGAAAAAATTAACATATCCAAGCATATAAGCCTCTGCACTTATCCCTTAAATTAGTTAATGATCTTTCATGCTATATCTGAACTGAACAAGCTAGTCTGGGACAAAACTGAAAACCCTAGCAAGGTTGAGAAAACTGGGTTTTTGCATAGATTTTCATGGCTGTTCTGATGCTTTTGAAAACCCTAGCAAGGTTGAGAAAACTAGGTTTTTGCATAGATTTTCATGCCTGTTTTGATGCTTTTGGTACGGTTTCTTGTGTGGTTTTGTGCTAATAAGATTTTGTGTCGCATGAGCTTTCCAACAGTATACCATACATTCATACGCGTCTGGCGTCCCCATTTAAATGACAAAAGAAATTAAAGCTCATTTGCCTTTGTACATTACAACTGAAAAAAATGGTGATAATTTTTCTTTTTTTCGGTAACGACTCCAGATCATAGATTAAGTCACAGGGAAAAGCAAGATACAGCAGATGTAATCTATATACTTGTTTCTATTGAATGTTTGTTGCAATACTATATACATGAAACCTTCCCAATCAAACAAAACGATATATCTTTGAGAACTGGCACGGGCCAATTGCCAAAACCGAGCATTGCTCAACCACCTGTTGAGAAAAAGTAGAAGTACCACACCATCCTGTACCCCATCGTTGCCAAGCTCACAATCTTGAGGAAGTGCCTCAAGCTTTCTCAATGCATACATTTAACTATGCGGCTGGGGCAACAGCGCCTGCATCATCGTCGTCGTCATCCCAATTATTCTTTTTGTAAACATAGAGCTGAGTCTTCATCAGGTCCTCCTTAACAACCAACTTGGAAGAATTCCAAGTCGCCATAGCAAATGATATATATTTATATATGTGTGTGTCTGTGTTTATAAATAAATATTAAATCGCTTAATGACCAACAATGGAACTGCTTACCTAAGAAAATGACCAAGAAACTAAATAAGTCATGTACTGCAGGTAGACCTTTATATTTTATGCTGGAGACTGCAGTAGTACAGTATATAGTATACATCTCTGCTTGTATATTTATATTAAGGAAACAAAGGAATAATACCATATCTCTCTGACAGAGACCTGATATTTTCTTATGGTGCGTTCTGCAATCTCTTTACTTTTTACTGATCTTGATGGATGCAAAAATCATGTACCCTTGGCTGGTAATTTGGCGCCCAAGGGAGAGAGTGATGACATGGTTGGGCTCCCTCCATTCATTTGTCTTAGTGGGGTGTTGGTTTTTACACGTTGGCTAAGCTCATGGCAAGTGTCTGCACTGCACATTCCATACGTGGAATCAACAGTCCATCCACGCTCTGAGGGACTATTGTCACCTCCATGTCATCGAACACGGAACTTGCTGAAAAAAATCTCATTTCTAATCAATTTCTACAACGGAAAAGCTACTGCACAGCAAACGGGAAATCCACAGTTTGCGCCATCCAATCTAGTCACATTAGAATATAGTTTTACATTAAGTGACTCAGCTACGTTTTAAAAGAAAAGGAAAATGGCTCGTCTATACAGATTTGGTCCTATTTTTTAGCGTTGTTATGTTTTAGGGTGTAGAATCAACATCCATACATGTTATAGCTTAAATTAAGATGCTAGTCTTATTGTATGTTTGGAATTCATTTTAAAATGATTAAAAACGTTTTTAATGAAAGTGCTTTTGAAACTAATTCTTATTAAAAATGCAAGTGAAACTTCAAGTGCTTTTGGAACCCAAAATTATTTTCACCAAAAGCGTTTAGTCATTTGAAAAACATTTCCAAACGAGCTATTATATCGGTTAAGTGATTGGATTTTAGGGTTTAAGTCTCAACTATTGGGTGCAAAGCCAAACAATTAAATCTGAAATTGAAGCTCTAAGGGTGATTTTATATCCTAAATAATCAATATGTTCAATAACAAAAAAAATCAGTTTATTTTTTTGTCAAACGATATATTTTGTTAGATTAGCTAACGACGAGACTTGAACCCACGTAACCATACAAGGATTCAACCTTTCAATAAATAATTTTTTTTTTCTTGATAGCTTCAATAAATGAGATTAAAGTAGTATAAAATTGATTAAAAGTACGATTTCTTGGCCCGATGTTCATCCTCTTGGAAAGAAGAAACATCCTACTATGAGAAATTTTTTTTTGGATAAATTAGGTTTTCATCCCTCATTTCTCCTTCTCATTAATTGAAATCTTATTCCTATTTTCATTTTTGGTCAAGGTCCCTGACTTTTCTTTATGTCATTATTTGAATATTAAATTATTTCCAAGTCATTATATGTCAATTTAAAAATGAAAAATTAATCTTTTTAGTGTTTTTTTTCTTCTTATATTTTTATTTATAATTTGAATAATTTTTTTTTTAATTTATACCAATATTCTTTTTAGTTTTAGTTTGTACCCATAATTTTGAAGTTTAATATGTACCCAGATTTTCAATTTAATTTGTACCCATAGTTTTGAATTTTAATATGTACCCATATTTTTAATTTAATTTGTACCAATATTTTTTTTGTGAACGTATACCATGCTAATTATATGTATTTATTTTATGTTTTAAAATATATCAATAGTTATTTCTTGCACTATATTAATAACTACGTGGGTATTTTTTTCTTGCTAGAACTATGTGAGAATAAATTATTCTATTATTGATTTTTAAGTAATTGTTATTGTAACAATATTATTTGGATTTGTTTAAATTTCATAATTTGTGGGATATTGAATGCATAAAAGCATTAGTTAAATCCCTTAAATGATGCTAGGGACCTTGATCAAACTATTTAAACAAATAAGGTTTCATTCTAACAACTAGGTTGATTAAGGACCGAAACCAAAATAACCATTTTGGGATACTTTGGATGCGGTCCCTAGCTATCAATATTCTTTGATTGAAACCTTGTTAGTTTTTAGTTTTTGATTGAGGTCCCTGACATTAATGTAATAATGTAAGTTACTATATTTTTTAAATTAAAAATTAAAAATTGAAATTTGTAATTGTTTGTATGAATGAGATTTTAAATAAAACCCATAATTTATGGGATTAAAAATAATAAAATATAAATTATACTCTCTGTTATATTGTGTGTGTGTGTGTGTGTGTGTATATATATATGTATGGGTACATTAACCAAAATTAACAAAAAAAGTTATTGTACCAAAACATGGATACATTCTCAAATCAATGAAAAAGAATGTACACATATAAGTTTAAATATGGATTAAAAAATTTGAATGGATTTTATATTAAAAAAGGGTACATTTTACATATAACAAATTGATATATATGAGAATGGGTACATTGATGATTAAAAAAATTGAAAAATTATATGAATGGGTACATTTAAGATTAAAAAATTGAGAATCTTTATATATATATATATATATATATATATATATATATATAACTAATAGGTACAAACTTAATTTAATTTAATTTTTTATTATTTTGAAAATGTTTGAATTGAAAATTAATTAGAAGTTTAATAGAGGTGTGAGTATTAAACCCTAAATTAATTACTAATTTTTATATTAAAAAATTATATAATAAACATGTAAATTCATTATATCATTAATGCTAGGGACTTGAATCAAAATTTGAGAACTAATAAGGTCTTAGTCAATGAACAGTAAGAACTAGGGACCGGATACTAATTTTTCCTATATTTAATCATATACATATATATACAAAATAAAGAGTAGAATTTGAAGAATATAAATCTAGGTGTGCTCTATTGTATCTGTATATTACAAACATACATGTATATATGTTTTATACACTCATAAACATAGTTCTATGGTAATGCTAGGAAGATCAAATTTGCAAACCAAATAACATGGTTGTTGATAATTAGATTATTACTTAAGTATTGATTATGTGCTTATTTCCTATTCAATTGCAAATTTGGTTTAAAAGTTTGATCTCCCTAGCATTATCCTAGTTATATATATATTCTTAAAATAAACATACTTAAATACTACAAAATTAATAGGCTTAATTGGATTAATAGTCTCCGCGGTGATAGGATAGTTAGAGGATAGCCCATGTGGTAAAAAAAAAACTAGGATTTAAGTCCCTATGGTAAAGTTTATTAGGATTTGTGCCCAAAATTAAAAATTTATGTCAACTTTTTGTTAAACATTAGCACGTGAGCCAGCCCCATGTGCTAACAATTAACAGAGAGTTCTGTTTTAGCCTAATATGTGTGGCTCACATGCTAATAATTAACAAAAAGTTGACGGAATTTTTAATTTTAGGCATAAATCGTAACAAACTTCACTACAGAGG
This sequence comes from Malus sylvestris, assembly GCF_916048215.2. Taxonomy (NCBI): domain Eukaryota; kingdom Viridiplantae; phylum Streptophyta; class Magnoliopsida; order Rosales; family Rosaceae; genus Malus; species Malus sylvestris. The sequence continues at coordinate 11,266,576 of NC_062268.1, forward strand.
CTTAAATCCTAGTTTTTTTTTTTACCAAATGGGTTATCTTTCAATTATCCTATTACCACAAATACTAATAATCCAATTAGACCAAATTAGTAATGAAAAATATAAAAAAATACTTACTAAAAATTAAGGAAAAACATTGGATTGCATGACTACAAAATTAAGTTTGAAAAACATGTAAAATGCAGGAATTTTGTTATATGTTCCAAAAATTCTAAGATCATATCGATTTTCAAAACTCTTAATACTATAAGGGGGTGTTTGTTTCCCCTCACTAAAGTTCACTGGACTGGACTAGACTAAAGATTAGTCTAGTCCCGTGTTTGTTTTCTGGCGGGACTAGTTTTAATGAGATTAGCCAGGACTAGCTTTCACTAACAACCTCACGTTCTTAGCGTGTCCCCCAAAAAACCATCGGACTAGCTAAGAACTTCTTCGTCCTTCTCAAATCAACTCCCTGACCTCGATTTCGACAACATAAGCTTCGGGTTCATCTCCGATGACGAACTCGTCGATTTCTTCATCTCCGACGATGACCTCGTCGACTGGGTCATCTTCGCCATCTTCTTCTCTTTTGCTGCTTCGCTATTGCCATGGTTATGGCTTTGAAGCTACTAATTTTGGCTTTGCCAAAGGCTTGCGGGTCAGCTCCTCATGACTGCTTCGCAATCTCAGTAAATCGATTTTTGTTCTGGGTTTTTGGGTTTTTTTTTTTTGGTTTCTAAGTTTTTTTTTTTGGGATTTACCCAATTGATTTTTGTTTTGAATTTCTGTAAATCGATTTACAGGTTCAATTGGTTACTGGAAGGCTTGCCTTTCTTTTTGGAATCTCTGAAGGCTTGGCGAATGGTTAACCAACAAATTCTCTTAATTAAACAAGAAAAGTAAGAGATTGATGCATTATTCGATGGAGAGAAAATGATGGAAAAGAGAAACGCGGAAGGGTAAAGGAAGGGGAAAGAAAATTTGCTTAGGTCCATTCATTTCCAAGACTTCACTGTCATTTAATTATTAACTTTTGTTTAATTTTTAAGGCAAAAAAAATTAAAAATGGCAAAAAAATATATAGTATGTGACTCAGTCCGACACTGCACCAAACGCTTCACTAAACTAGTTCAGCTTAGTCTAGTCTAAACCAGTTCAGCTTAGTCCCTGAAACTAGTCTAGTCCGAGACAGTCCGGTGCAACAAACGCACCCGAATTTTTTTGGATTAGAATAGAAAAGCTTGTTTCTGATCAAATCCAATGTATCGAAAATCAGCCCTATCTATTACATTATAAGTATAGTTCAAGTGATGGATATGGGGTAGAATTGAGTTTACGTACATCAAGATCTTTATTAACTACATGCAAATCAATTCCGTGTAAGAAATGCGAATCGAGATCTTATGGAGAGAGAGAGAGAGAGAGAGAGAGAGGGGAGAGAGAGTGATCTTATTAGGTACTCATAATAATTAAGTAGATATCACTAATTATATAAGTGCAATATTACATCAGTACGTATAACGTATACATGATGATCACATCAGTAAAGAAGAAGCTGTCCTTTATTAGGATGATATAGGGGAAGAGCACCACAGATAACCAATAGTACTTCTTCTAACTCAGATACCTCTGGTGCTTAATATATAAGCCACAGAGGAACCTTTTGTTTATTTACATTGTATGCAATATATATATATATATATATATATATGTACTTCCTCTATGTTTAAGGAATTGTTTTGTTTACAAACAGTTGTATGAAATATAGGATATTGATCCGTGAGTATAAGTTCATAACTGCATGCGGATATTCTTACTATATTTGTAAATTTTTCTCTTCAGCTCAAGACTCAAAGTTGATGAAGTATATCAAACCTTAAGCCACTGATCCCCATCCACAACACTAGTAACTATGCTGCCGGTGCCACATCTCCGTCGTCGTCGTCGTCATCGTCGTCCCCATCACTTTCTGTATAGAAAGAGGGAGTTGGGACTTGGTCTTCATCCATGCCTATCTTGGGAAAGCCAGGCTTCCTATTGCTGGTAACGATCACCATTGGAATAAAAAAGAGTAAATGATGGATTTAATTCGTGAAACTGAAGCCCCCTCCTTATTTATAGACTAGTAAAATAGAAATGGACATGATACACGTTAAAATGTGAGCATCCAATACGGCCTAGCATGTGAGACAGAGAGTACCACGTATTCGTTTTATATTGGGTGATGTGAGAGCACGTATGACTCTTAGATCTAACGTGTGAATAGCTAGCTCTAGTATCTACCATGTCGGAATATGTGAGCATCCACCCTAGTATCTACAATGTCGGAATATGTGAGCATCCAACTCTAAAACTAATTGACAATAAGTAAAGAGACCCAAATCTTCTAATTAAGCACTTAATGCCAGACTTCATCTCCAATGTGGAATGTACTCTCAACAACGTGATAAGACGAGATAAAATGTATGTGAGAGATTCTTATTTGCTCGAAAATATAGTATCGTTCACGCGTCATTAATGTCTTTGTCCAACATCACTCCACTTTATCATGCATTTACCAAAATTAAGTTTGAGTTTTAAAACTTCTCTTCCCAATATTGAAAGAGGTCTCAAGTTTGAATCTATCCTCCTAAAACTTTTAGTTTGGAAACATATCACTTCATAATCTCCAAAATATGTGAACCAAACAATCCCTTTTAATCTCAATCAATATACATATATGTGCATCAAAACTGAGGAAAAAAAAAAAGAGAAAAGGAAATGGCTAAGTTTTTCTTGTTTTAGTATGTATTAAAAAAATAGACAGTTCATTATGAAGATCTTAAGTTGTCATCAAAATTGTTTATTTGTTTGCTAATATGGATAACTAAATTATTTCTAAATGGTGATTTAACAAACGAATGATATAGATTATAACATGTTTATTATGAAAGATTAGTTGTTAATCACATTCAGAGTGAACAAGGAGGTGTGTCATGTGTGTGTGTGTATCCGCTTGCACGTTCTATTATTGAATCTCTATACACACGAGGACGGTTCACTAATAGAAAAGAACTAGAAAACTTAGCCTATTTCAGAAACTTTTTATTCCAATACTTTTTCCTTTCAATTCATTTGAAACACAAACTGTAAAAAAGATGATGTGTGATGAGGCAGACAGATAAGTCAGAGAATATGCACCATGAGTACTGAAAAGGAGAGGAAGGGAGGTCTGCAATACTATATATATATATATATACACACACATACATTGGTCAATATATACATTAAGCTTTAGCTCCACACATTTTGCCTAAAAGGCAGAGTGAGGGTGAGGGACCACACGTACGTGAGCTCAACTCATGGAAGGTGGCTGCACTGCACATTCCACGCATGGAATCAGCAATCCATGCACACTCCCTCGAGCTCTTTCCTCATGCACGTCCAGACAACCTGGAGTATCTGCAAGTTATTTCTATTTGTACATTTGATATCTTTGTTCCTTTTATTGACAACCATATGTAATCAATAGCATTTAAATACAATCTACGAAATCATATGTACCACACATGCATGTTCTGCGAATCAAGCAGGCCGCAGGCCAATCATGACTGTATATTAAACATTGTCATGCATGATTTATTAGGAACTTGATTTACATATATAGAACTACATATTCAAGTAACGACTTGGACACACACACACACACATTGATAGTGTTCGAGTGCTAAGCAATCTACACCACAATGTCTTCGGTCATGATCCAAATTATTTGTTCTTTAAATCATCATTTTAATGTCACACATACAAAACTAATAAGCAAATTCAAAATCGTCTCGCCATGTAATTGTTATCACAAAAATTTACATATTGTCTTAAAGGATATATTGTGTTAGTTTATCTGTTTCAAATCATGAGATTCTACATAAATAAAAAATATAAATAAAAGTACATAATACACATGATCCATGAACATTATGCATACTGTGTCATAAATCACCTTATAACTGGAATCACGATCAAGCCACTGAGAACGCCACGTACTTTATATAGTGCTTGTCCAGCTAGCTCAGTTATCGTTATTTTTTCGAAGTTCTAAAAAGATATCATGTGCTTTGGTTTGTCTTTGGTATCTAACATCACTCTTTATCAAATTGCACATGCTCAAGAAACAAACAAAAGGGGAAGACCAGTTGACCAATTGTTACCCCCCAGAAAATATTGGTCCTACGCTTACCAAATGGTCCTAAAAAATGCACTATATTACTATAGGTAATCAAATTATTTTGTCGAAGTTCTTATTGATCGACATAAAGGTTGGCCATACAACTTGAAAAATCTTCCCATAATTCTTTTGACCTCAATGATATATGGTTTACACTTAAAAGAAAATTTTGGTTGGACAGTGACATGTTTTGTTCGACCATCAAATAAAATGTTGCCTTATCATCATTTACTTACCCCTAAACTTTTATTAATAAAAATATTAACATCTATGTAATCAAAGAATCAATAATACCAATGGTATAAACAACATATCAATAATCAATAACCAATAACGTGTTATAACATTAAGTTATCGTACATATCAAAGTGTTCAATCAAGATTCTCCTTACGGCTAGACCTCTAGGCTCTGTAGTGTTTCTTTCATTGTACAAGAGGTCGACAACCAGCAACCAACAAATTGTCGACAGGATAGATGGATTGAAATTTGGGTTTGAATATAATATTCCTATACACGAACTCGTTTATTTTCGATGAACTCAAAACCGTAGAATCTTTAAATGGATTTTTTTGGTAATCAAACACGTCGGTTAACGAATTTCCCGTCGGATAACGGTTTTCCCGATTATAACATTATGTATTTATATATTGCATTATATTAATAATAGTAGTCTATTTAATCTTGTTTTGTTTAAAATCTGCTATTTAATTAATTATTTATATCTAAACTACATATTAATAGAACTCTCTTCGTCAACTAAAAAAGGGTGAAAAGACTATTTATTCTTCTACAACAACAACAAAATTAAGGGCAGCTGTTTTTTGTTTAAACATCACATATGGGTGAGTTTAACATCTCTAATTTAAAAAGAATAAAAAATTAAAAAAAAACCTCCCTCCCTCTCTATCTCTCTCCTCACTATCACATTCTCTTTCACTTTCTTCCTCTCTCTCCTTCAATTTTAAAAACAAAAATAAAAAATTTCACACACACACTACTATAATAGTAGTCTATTTAATCTCGTTTTTATTAAAAATTCGCTATTTAGTTACTAATATAATGCATATAATAAATAAGATAATACTAGCAAACAATGCCTCTGCGCAATGTTGTGGGATTGAAAACAATATAAAATTTTGTATATTACTATTTACATACAAAAGATTTAGTAGATAGTCCTATTAAAAATCGTACAAAATCTATAAACAATCAGATTGTGATACATAAGCTAATATGTGCATACCCCTCTTTACTTTGAACGCCCCTGCATACAACAACAACGAAATCTTAACTTACAAAATCACATATCAAATTAAATAAAAATTTCCAATAAAACTTAATCAAAAATTTCATCTGAATAATTATCAAATAACCAAAAAAAAAAAAAGAAGAAGATTAAAAGGGTCAAATGAATGAATTAGGAATTTAGGAGAAGACATGAATACTTATAAATAAATAAAAAACCAAAATCAATATTAACATTTTCTATACATGTTCATGGTTATCTACATAAGCATATTTGTTGATTTGGTAATGCTAGAGAGACTAAATTTATAAACTAAATTTGCAAACTAAATTATGTGTCACCAATTGAAATGAGCACATTTATCGTCGCTTAAGTCATAATCCAAATCCAATTATCAATTTTCATATTACTTAATTTACAAAATTTAATTTACAAATTTTATCTTCTTAGCATTACCCTAATTGATTTAAAAATTAAAGCAAAGGCTTTGGCCTTTTACGGCATACTAAATACCTCCCTTAGTTCGAAAAATAAAATGACTCTGCATCAGCAGCAAGCTTTGTTTTTCAGTCTTTTTCATCCTAATCCACCTTTTATGGCATATTGTTTTTCAGTCTTTTTTTAATAATTTTTTTTTTATCATAATCCATCCTTTTATTGGTCTGAGACATTTCATCTCTATTTCCTCACAAAATCTCCCTGATTATTCAGCCATTTATTTACATCTGTGAAATTCAAATTCAAACTCAGCAGAACGGACAAACCAAACTTAGATTAGGAAAAACCCTCAATTTCTCAAAATCCACCATATATTTTCATATTGATTGCCCAACGGCGAGGAATTTTCGAATGAGAGAGATAGAGACTTTTAGAGAGGAACCAAAAACACCAATCCTCTCCCTTTCATCTCAGAAACCAAAATCACTCGTCGCATGCCTCGTTACGTACCGGCAAGGAGAGGGTTCTTTTTTTGTTGGTTTGGTCGTCGTCCCAGCTGGGTCGCGGGGAGAGGAGTGAGAGGAAGAGAGAGAAGGGAGAATCAAGAAAAAGAATATAAAATAAAGGGAAGTGTTATTGGCACTTCAAAAATCTCATTCTACACTCTTCGTAAATGTATTTTTCCTTTATAATATAGAAAGTTAAGAGTGTAGAATGAGATTTTTGAAATGCTAATAATAATTCCCAAAATAAATATAGTACATATATATCTGATGGGTGTATCAGGATATAATCAAAATTAGTGTAAAGTTGGGAGGGTAAAATCGGTTAACCACTATTTTATGAACAGTGTTTCAGTGAATTTTCAACTTTAGTATATATTAAATTTATATTTTCAAGAAAATATTTATATTAATAATAATTGATAAGCATATAATTTGGGGTAGTGTTGAGTCCACACCCTTACTAATTTTTGTTTATTGATAATTTTTAATTCATTTGATCTGACGATTAAATATTAAGAGTAGGTGTGTGAAGCAAAAATAGGTGTGTGTGAATAACATCACCCATGATTTATACTATTAATGATAATAATGCATTTAATTATTAGCATGGACTTCCATATTTAATAATGCATGATTATTGATAACTCGTTTTTCAATATAATAAATTAATATTTATTTATTAAAAAATAAAAATGGTTTTGTTTTGGGTATGGGTTCGAGGCAGATAGCCCAACCATAACCCGAAATTGAAGAATTTTCATGACGGTTACCCATAACCGTAAAACATTCGAAAATGAATCCCAAAACAAACCATTTGGATCGGTTACCTGCAAAGATCGAACTCAATACCTCTTACTTACAAGTGAAAAAGAATACTATTAGACCGTAGTACTAAGTGACAGCTACTAATTTTGTGCTAGAAGTAATCTAAATTTGGACGAAAACCTCAAACCTTAATCCCTGAGAGTGAATTTGGACCCGTCCTTTGCACGTGCCTCAACCAACTGGTACAATCTTCCATTCTTTGACCTTTCTCAAGATTCGAACTTTCGGACATCTTCCAAAATTGGATTAACCGCTAGACTAAGATCGAGTTCGTTTGGTCTAATGCTGTTACTTTGAGTTTTATGGATTACAATCTCAAAACAAGAACTGATTAAATGGCAGTTGAATTTGGAACTTCTCAAGAACAGTACATATGCTTCAGTAATAATCACACGACCGACTGGTTTCTGTCCCTACAAACAGTGATATTCAATGTTTCTTACCCCTACATTCCCCTCTTTTGGAACATGATAATCCAATCTAACTCCTGAGCTATTGGGGAAGTAATATTTACGTTGCTAAATGAATCTATTCATACTTCTTCCGGTTCGGCTTTCCTTTAGGTATCTTGCTGAGGACACCGGCATCCAGCTTCCGGTAATTGTGTTGAAGCAGCCCGAGGACCTGGTATACAAAGCTGTCAACCTGATCATCGTATCTCTCATACAGAACCGGCAATGTGTGAGCAGCAACAAAACCTAACAAAGAACGAAGCATCAGTTCTCTTGCATATACACAAAACCAGATTACGCACCGTAAAACTTAGTTTTCAATTCCATGCAGAGAGTGATGCATAACGCAAAATGGTGAAAGAAAACGAAGCTTTTGTTATGTAAATGCAAAATTCGGATGACTATCAAATACTTTTTCTCCCGACCATCTTCATGGTTATCCCAAATTTTAAGCATCCTATTGACAGAACATGTGATGTATCAGATCATGCGGCAACAAGAGAGACTCGTTATCATTAGTGGTTGGAGCTCTCACCAATGTACAAAATGGTCAGCAAATTGCACCAGCTTCCTATCACAGCAGCAATCCACAAGCATCCTACAACCTGAGAGGATACCTCAACAGTTCAGTACAATCTTTAAAGACTAAGACTTTAGGTAAAAGTATATAAGAACAGGCTGGCATTCCTACGATAACTTAAATTGAGGACCTCATTTGAGGACCTGCATATCAGTCATCAGATCAACGATACATGGTTGAGATGCATAGTGAGTGAAGGGTGGATATGATGTACTTTAATCATATCTAATATAACAGCTAACATGCAATCTTCCAGTAACATTCACAACTTAGATCATATCCGTATAATAAATATAGAAAGAACAATAATAGTTGAAACATACCTTAAGGAATTGCTTCACATTTCCTCCATATGCCACATCTTGAACAAATGCCAACCCTCGATTAATTTGAGCACCAATTGAGACGGCAATATTGACGAATAAGTCCTCAGGCAGAACAAGTCGAGGTACTTTAGATGGGGAACTGCTGCCAAGGAGAAACAATACTGAGATCACAATATTCACCTCTACTGTACACAAAACAGGAATCAAGCAAAACGAAGAAGCTCAAAACTCAACATTGCAAAGTGACCTGCTAATCATGCCTGAAAAATTTGACCACAGGAACTGAACAAGCATGCCAACAACCAAAGCAAACCCCACAAGAGTCAAGAAATGATAATTGAGCCATTCGAAGAGCATCCAGACAACAGTTGCAGCAGTTAAAACACTAGCTGAAATTTTTTTGTTCCTCCACAACAAGACATCAGCAGCTACGTAATTCAACCATAAAAGAGAAGAATTAAATATAAGGAGACTTGGTGGAGGCAACAACTTATAATTGCATAGAACATGATCATTGCATGTAATGAATTATGAAACAGAATTATAATACATTTGCCTCCACCCAAAATGTGGTGGACAGGTTTCTGGCGTCCAAACAGCCGGTTGGACTGAGTGGTCACCGAGCTTGATGTCTCTTCCCCAAATAAAGAGCTAGATTTCAGTTTCGTATCAGCAAGTGTGCCCGCGATGTTGTTCACAAGGTCCTCGGTAGTTATTTTCTCAGGCATTGCTGCTACACTTCAAGAAAACAAACTCTAGTCAAGAGAGAAACTCTATACAGAAATTTTTTTTTATGAATTTGGAATTATTTAAAAGCACGAATAAAGAAATGAAATTTTCCTCGGTCTGCCTCCCATCCCCATCCTCCCCAGCCCAACCCCGCAAAAAAAAAAAAAAAAACAGATTTAGAAAAATCATCCCTGCTTAGATAGTGCATGCTATATGCATATGTCAATACATCTGTTGCCTCTGTATCTAACTTTTGCATAATGGAACAGTCACCACACAAGTTTTTCATCTGCCTTGCAGGATGCTCCTCGGTTAAGCACCCATTAAATGATTTACAAATAAAGGCACAAAAATGGTCATGCTAAAGCAATGTAACTAATAATGCAGGCACAACAAAAGGAAAAGGTAGGCAAGCACCTAATGCAGAACATTGCACTTTGTAGCCTCAAATAAAAGGAAACTGCTATCCATATGATATATTCTCTTTATACATGATCAGCAGAAAAAAGATTTGTGCTTATGCATCATTCAACCTTTATATACAAAGCACCAAATCCTCTAAGCTAACCAGATTCTCAACTGGATCATTGGGTCAGTCACATGAACAGACGTAACAGAAATTGCTCCAAGCTAACCACATTCTCTCAGCATCTAGACTCACATCCAAAAATTGTAGACCACCAAAAGGGAAAAATTCAGAAGAATATCTTGCAAAAGAAAATTTGGAAGATCACACAAACAAAATTTGCATTAAACAGCCTCTTTACCACAAGACCCATATTTATTTATAAAATTGATTTTCCTCAAATTATCAGTTCAAACCAGAAACTACCAACTGAAAGCGTAGAATAGAGTGGAGGAGTTCAAATGGCCCTCCAATGAAATCAAACAGATTACAAGGGAAATCACATTGACAGAAAGAAATTGTAGCCTAACAGAAACAACTGAACTAAGCAGGCATAACAGTTTTCACTCAACTAGCTCCAACACGATTGCTGCTCAGTAGACGATAAAAACTTTGTACTTGTTAACCACCATATCTCCAATTTATTAACCATAAATACACGAAAGTTTGTGCATTGAGCATTTGTCATGTGTTACTATAAGGACATCAACACGCCAAAAAAAAAAAAAAACTAGTTTCTATTCGCTCTGTGATCGGTACTTTATGCCAAGAAAGGGCAAGAACCACAAACTAAATGAAATACTGTAAACGGAAGTTTCCCTAAAAGATACTCCAAGCTGAACAATTTAACAATACTAGGGGGGAAAACCACCAATACCAAGACGTAATTTTGGAAAATGGAATCACAACAAACCATATAAACAAGTTCCAATTCACACAACTTTACCAAAGATAACAAAATTCTTCCCAAATTCTAATGACCCAGAAATTCAATTTCACATATCAACTAAAATCAACTTCCTCTAACAAAATCACTTCTTGAAAAGTGAAACTAAACAAAGAAATCACAATAAACTCAACCCCATTTCTACAATTCAAAGCATCAAAATTCATTACAAAAAATACAACAATTTGCAGAATTTAAGCCAAACGTAAAATAAAGCAATAACTAGAGAAAAGTAAAAGATGGGTTTTACCTGAGGAGATAAGATTAGAGCAAGAAAGAAGAAGCAAAGGATGATGGGTTCTTCTTGTAGATTATGAATTATGATGGCATATGAGTGCAGAGCACTGAAGTTGGAGAGGACAAGTAGAAAAAGAGCTCCAGAAACTAACGATAATTGGCGTGCAGGACTCGAATATTTGTTTTTCTATTAGAAAAAGGGATGTTAAGTATGCAAGCGCAGTCAAACGGTCGCCGCATGCATTTCTACCTTGAAGACTTGCAGTTGGTAAACTGTAAACTATATTCTTTTTTCTTTTTAATGAAAGAAAATTTCTGTTTAAATCATTATCTTGGTGCAAATAGTAGATTGTCTAATAGTTAGTGTATTCTTCTTCAATCGCGTTGAAATTATTTCTCCGTCTTTCAGTATAAATTAGTATAGAATATCGTTTGAAATTAAAACAATTACTTTTATCATTGCGGTTTAGCACTTTAGTTTAATGGTAGTTATCTATCCGACTCTCGTGAGTGGCGTTTTATATCAAATTTTTAGTATTAATATTATTATTTTTGATACAACGATATACATCAAAGAGAAACTAAATTGAAACCGCATTTGTCATTTCTAAAACTCAATTTCAAAATCTCTTAATTACAAATAAAAAGTAATATCGCTAAATTATAATTATCACTCACTCAAATTGTATTCTCAGAAATATTATTGAAGCCATGACAATGAAATGATGTTCACAACATGCATGTGGAACTTACTAAATAACAATTAGATTCACGTGAATATATTGTGAAAAAAAAAAAAATGGTTTTGTATGGTGTGCAATGGACAAGTGTAGGTTCACTACTTAAGTCCGATCCAGCGCTGAATTGTTTTTAACTTAACCTCCCCAATTACCTTGAGTGAAATTGGGTCGAATAAACCATACTAGATTTTAGGTGGAGTTTTATGTCCGGATCTCTTCTACCAAGGTCATTGGATCAAGTGATTCGGGGCTTTGAAATTTCATCCAACATTAAAAAATTATTATAGTTTTTAAGGGAATAAAACAGGTGGGTTGTTGGATGAAATTTAAAAAATCCGGATCACTTAATTCGATGACCTTGGTGAAAGAGATCCGGAGAGAATATATTCTCGAGTTTTATCTAAAAAAGTATCGAAGCTAGTAACCATGAATCACCTGATATAACTTGTGAGAATAAAATACCTACCTACACATACACACACGCACGCACATCACTTTTGAACAGAGTTTATTCATTGCTATTATATCCATATTAACGACTTGTATTGTATCGAGCCATACAACATGACTTACCAACTTCTAACTAATTAATGTCTACGTATGATTAATGGATACCGATTTAGTTAAATGGATGTTTGTTTAAACGTTAAATGTGGTAGTAAGTGGTAGTGTTTGGTGATCCTAAACGTATTAAGAAGCGCTTTTAACTAGAGTTGAATTTGATCAGTAACCAAGCTCGAGATGCCAAAACTGAAAATGGAGCCAACTCCTTCGGTTGAGCCATTTTTTTATGCCAACACAACCCCGCAGCCAGGCCAAACCGATCACATCGATCAGCCGACTTTGACGGTGCGGTTCGGCCGGCGACGGGTTTGTTTTTAGAAGGGAGTTTGAGGCCTTCAAAGGAAACCCATAACTAAATTGGTCCATTCCTCAGGCGGGCCCTCCTACAGAAAACATAACAAATGTCCAAAGTGCAAATGCATGACTTGGAAACAAAAAATGTACAAAGGCAAAATGAGAACAATGCCACATGTCACCAATGAAAACCTCTGCAACCTTATCCCACATCAAAATCTAATCTTCCAAGTCATCCAATTCCCTGATCCAATATCCAAAAATTAACCAACCATTTGCCTTCACGTATCACACAAAGAAACTTAACATATCCAAAAACCCAACTTTCCCCAGCTCACATTCTACACCACACTTGAGACGATCACAAAGAAGAGTGAGTGTGAAGGAAATGGCCTCCACTGCATGCTTTTTGCACCACCATGCACTAACTACCGCCGCTTCTGCCCGGTCATCATCGTCGTCACAGCGCCAAGTGGTGAACATCAACAAGCACAACCAGGTTGTGATCTGCCGGGCCCAGAAGCAGGCAGCCGGCCAGGAAGAAGAGAGCGGTGCTAACGTCTCACGGCGGTTGGCTCTCACAGTCCTCATCGGTGCTGCAGCCCTTGGCTCCAAGGTTTCCCCTGCTGATGCAGCTTATGGTGAATCGGGTATACACACTCACTCACCCTTACGAAACCTTTACGTAGTTAATTAATATACGAAATGTTCTCTTGTCAGACAATCTTTTCAATATGAACACTTGAATTGTTTGGTGTTTCTTAAAGCGTAGTACAAACTGACAGTCTAGCAACATAACACGATCTATGTATAATGAGCTCATTCTGCATTGATCAAAGTGACTTATAATTATTGATTGAATGCAACTGCAGCCAATGTCTTCGGAAAGCCAAAGTCGAACACAGACTTCTTGCCATACGTTGGAGAGGGATTCAAGCTATCCATTCCTGCAAAATGGAACCCTAGCAAAGAGGTTGAGTTCCCTGGTCAAGTTCTTAGGTACGAGGACAACTTCGACAGCAACAGCAATGTGTCCGTCACAATCACCCCAACCGACAAGAAATCCATCGCCGACTATGGCTCCCCCGAGGAATTCCTCGCGAAGGTGTACTAGCTTCTTCTTTTTTCCGATGACAATGTAAAATATGTTACAATTACATCGTCCAAGTACTTCCAATTACTAACAATTCAGTTATGGTGTGGGTTTTTCTAGGTGGACTACTTGCTAGGCAAACAAGCCTACTTTGGCAAGACTGAATCCGAGGTAATTAGTTGTATAACACACACAAAAATAATGCTAAAGTCTCCAAATTTGTTCACTGAATAACGTTATGTCACTAAACGAGGTTCATAATTGAACAAATGAAATATTGTCACATCACTTAACAAATAAAACTACGTGATCCTAAAAATACTCAATAGAAAAGCACAACGGTGGCAACTGTGTGAGTTCTTATGGAATTTGAATTTGAATATGGTATAGGGTGGTTTCGACCCGGGTGCCGTGGCCACAGCCAACATATTGGAGAGTTCTAGCCGAGTGATTGACGGAAAGCAGTACTACTACGTATCTGTGTTGACAAGGACAGCCGACGGAGATGAAGGAGGCAAGCACCAGCTTATCACAGCCACCGTGAAAGACGGCAAGCTCTACATTCTAAAGGCACAAGCCGGAGACAAGAGGTGGTTCAAAGGAGCAAGGAAGTTTGTAGAGAGCACTGCAAGTTCTTTCAGTGTTGCATAAGAATTTATTTGAGAGGGTTTGTGTAATGTAAATCACCTTAAGATTGTGAATTATCTTTGAGCTCTCTAGTTTTTCTTCTTCTTTTCTCCTCTCAAGTGTTTAAGAGTTGGCTATAACTGAGGAAATGGTTGAGCATATATAGTTGTTTCATGGAATTAAGAGAAGGACCATATCTCTTCTGCTTGTGTAAGTCAAAGAGATTACGGGCCTCTTACTCGAGTGGTTAAGAGCGTTTACCCTCGAGCGTCAGAGTTCCTATGTTCGTTCTATTGTTTCTATCGTTATGAAACTTCATAAATGGTATAGAATTTAAACACCAATTGCCATATGGAAACTTATACCGAGAGATTCAGAACAATTCTGAACAAACCAGACAGCAATTTCTGTTCCTCTGAAATCTGAATGCAATAGAATCCCTTAACGCATGAATAGCATGGAATGAATAACGCACAAACGTAAATCTACGAAAGAGGAAGCCTGCATCGCCAGATTGCCCCCATACAATTAGGGTTTACCGAAGAACGTACCAAGGAAATTTCTCGTGCACAGAAGTTCGGAAATCGATTCAAAGAAAACAAATCAAGATAATAAAATGAAACAGTAAATTTATTAATACTTGCTGCACAATCCACATGCTTGTTTGACATGAATGTCTGATTTTTTGAAGATGATAAAAAGGCATTTACACAAAAAGCAATGGTCAGAGAAAGAAATTATAACCAGAGATTAGCTTTTTCAAGTCTTTTTATCATGTTCCTCCATTACAATTTAAATGGATGCCATTGCTGTGTGCACCCCTGTGCTTCACCTTTTGCTCGCTCAGGCCCCATATCCGAATTGTACGGTCATCGCTGGCAGAGGCGAACATGTGCGGGTTTGCTGGATTCCAGCTGACACAATTAACAGCACCAGAATGACCCGGCAATGCCTCTATGAGCTCCCCTGAGCCTCTATGCCATACATAAACCTGCAGAGTGAAACCATCAATTAGCACTCTGAAAGGGGAGTGACAAGTAATCTTCAAAGCATTTATGTACACGTCCTCCTGTGATGTCCTCTTAATGCCATTGATCATGTTGACCTCACCGTACAGTGACAGTCCGAGATGATCCACATCATCCGCAATACACAAAGGCATGAATGAACAAATATCCAACAAAAAAGAATGGATTAAACTAACATATAAATGTCTGCGTTTTTAATTTAGCCTCCATGCCCTGGCACTGAGCGACTAAAGTGGTTCAACCCTCAATGTAAACAATACACACAAAAGAACAAAATAAACGTGAAGCCAGTCTCATATGTCATTAATGAAACTGCATCAACGGAACTACACTATCATATCTTGTACTCACAAAAAAGCAGGATGGAAGACATATAACTAATAACAGATTTAAACATGAACATTTATATGGCTGTTAACTGATATGTCTAGACATGTGATATTGATTATACGACATTGACGTTATTCAAAGGAAAACATAAGCAAAAAAATGCTTCAGCATCACTCTTCTATTTCTGCTTAAAAACTAAAAGCAAAGAGGGTTTAGGATTAACAAAATTCTTTACCTGTGAATCCTCACTACCGCTAGCAACAAAAGCTTCTTCAAGTCCACCAAAACAAGACCTGATAACAAATCGGGTGCGTTTGTGACCTTTGTACTTAGCGACAAGCTTGTTTTCACCTTCTATGTTCCAGAGATGGATTTCTTGGTTCAGAAGATTAACCAACAAGAACCTATTATCTCTTGATAAAGAAAAAGATGTTATAGTTTGATCTTCTTCAATAAATGTCTCAACTTTGGCTTCCCTGTCGAGGAGTAATATAGCATTCTCTCTACAAGTACTTATAAGTTGCTTCCCATCGCTAGTTATTTCCAAATCAGAGATTCTTAAAGTTCGTTGGCCTTTCCAACACTCCAGCTCTTTCCCATCTAACTCCCACATGCAGATACTCTTGTCACTGACACCAGAGAATATACATTTCCCATCTGGAAACCATCCACAGGACACCAGACCAACACCAGGTTTTTCATAAACATGGAGACATTCACCAGAAGAAACATCCCAAAGCCGGACAGCCTCCTCCACTCCACAAGTGAGGAGTTGATGGTCATCAGGACTCCATGAAACTGAGGAAACAGGTTTCTGGTGACCAGATAGTCTATGCTTTAAAGAAACCCCACCATTCATATCAACCTATACCCCAACAAGAAGAAGATTAGCGCATGATACTTCTGAGATAATAGGATCAAAATAAAAGACAAAAAGAAAGCGGTATAACGTTAAATAAGAATTACATGCAGAATTATCCAACCAAACTGATATTATCTTTTAAATTTTTTGTATTGCAACAATATAAAACACGCATACGTTAGCCTGGATTTGAGTTCAGATAAAACTTGAGCATGCCAGGCTCAGCCAAGTACAGTCCTTTCAAAAGTATGGTGAAAACTAACCGTATTTAATGTGTGTACCGTGTTATTTTCTTCTTTATGCAACTCAACATATCTATGAATGCATACGTCATGTACTTATCCCAAATGTATACATTCCAACCTCAAAGATTCTCCCACCCAAGATGAGGTTATGTAGGTCATAAACAGAAATTGTTGAACATACAAATCCTTATCTCGCAGCCATTAGTTGGAAAAGTGTCATCTAAGCTGCAGATACACACAAAGGATAACAATGTTTGAAAAAAAAAGGACAGAAATGCAGATACAAATCCTTATGTTTCATGCACTTGCAAACAATTTAATCTAGGGCACCACAGAATGAGTATATATTTAATACATGATGAAACAGAAAAGAAGCATGCAACAGTGTGAAAATAGATGGAAGGCCAGCATAGAAACTACATGTGAAGAAGGAAGCAGCA
Organism: Malus sylvestris; assembly: GCF_916048215.2. Taxonomy (NCBI): domain Eukaryota; kingdom Viridiplantae; phylum Streptophyta; class Magnoliopsida; order Rosales; family Rosaceae; genus Malus; species Malus sylvestris. The sequence continues at coordinate 11,283,677 of NC_062268.1, forward strand.
ACGAGTGATCAATTTCTATATAAGACAACCTTTATAGATGACCGCCGACACAAGATTAAGCTCCATATGATATTAAAGTTACCTCCCATATGATTGCTGATTGATCACTTGATGATGAAGCTAAGTACTTCCCATCGTGTGAAAATTGCAGAAACCAGACTTCGTCATTGTGTGCCTGTAATATCTGTAAAATCGGAAGTGATAAGAAAGATATAGAATAAACATGATTATCATGTACAGCCAAATTCACAGTAGCATTTATAAATGTAAGAGCGAGGTAATCCAGATTCTAGACAAGGTAAATAAAATATCTACCAAAAAAGCATAACAAAAGAGTACGATGAGAGAGAATGAGTGATTAATCTTCATTAACATAGCAAGTCATGGAACCAGAAGATAGCAACAATGCAGGCTAACAAAACCAAAAATAAAATCAATGAAGATGGAATCAAACATAGATTAAGTGGTGCCAGTTACAGAAGCACTTGATACATTGTAAGAAAACCATGGGTTGCACATTCTGTTAAATTTTAAAGGTTGGAGAATGAAACTCAGGCTTTACAGTTTTACCCGTGTGCCGAATAAAATACACACCTTCTAGTATTGTTCACCAATTTTATTCATGGTTTTGTGAAATGCTAAGGATAATACCACATACTTTTTACTGACTCCCCTCCATTTTCTATTTTGAAGTCAAACTAATTGGAAGGACTAAAAGAACAAGACTGGAGAAGAATCCTCTAACTTATCAAACAGAATGGCTAGTTGCTTCTCACGGTACATAAACCCCCAATAAATGAAGACTTATTAAATAATCTCAGCTTACCCTAGATTGTGACCCATTCACTAATATTACTTAACTTCAAGAGATTAAGATGAGATAACTGAGATCAAAATAAATGAAGAACAAAAATTTGCATACACCATATTATATATGACCAAATCAGTAAACTTGATAAGCACACAGCACTCTATTAAAGCTTCAACCAAATCTAGTTCCAACCTGTAACGTTTGAGAAGGAATCTGCTCTTTCCCACACCGATGATCAGTGTACAATGACATTTCCTCGTTCAAGGTGTTGTGAAAAATGCAAGCATCACGTTGTAAGACAAGGGCCTGTTCAACCAAATGTTCCAACCGTCTGTCAAGTATCATAAGTGTTGGGGGAAGCAATTTCTGCAAGTCCTCCAGTAACTTTGATCGAGACTTGGCCCGCACAATGTTCTTACCAGGAGTCCCACCAAATGAAGGAGAAACTATGCAGGAAGAAAGCTCGCGAACTCTACTACCATTGATGCAGAGAGGCACAATCTCAGTCCTCAATGTCTTCAACGCATCCATGTCTTTTTCTTCATCTAGAAGTTCAAAGTACTTCTGCTCCAATATCATAAAGGAGGCTGATTTAACAATGGTTTCATCAGATAGACCAATTTTTTGCAATGTGTCAACACTTCCATCCCAGTTTCCATCCAGAATTTGCTGCATAAAGAGATTTACGAAAGAAGAATGCAATGGTATCCCAGACTCTTCTTCCAAATGAGCACCACTTTTCTTATAGCCAAGAGAATATAGCGCCTTAGCTATTAGTCGAACAAATTCCACCCTCTTAATAACTCCTTTTGAACCAACAACCTGTTCGTCCCCTTCAGATGGTAGGGGCCGAGCCATCAAGTCTCTTGAAGAGCCAGCTACAGGCTTTGCACAAGATGAACCGTTGGAAAGTCCTCTCAATTCTCCAGCGGATAATTTCATGCGTTTTGTGGCTGGTTCTTCATCCCCCACACCTCCCATGAAATGTGCACCTCAGCCCATATATTAATACAACGGTAGAGAAGCAAGAAGTAAGTAATTTCAGACAGCCAGTTGAAGACAAGAAACAAATTCCTGGATACAGTAGAAATGGTAATGAATATCTAAAAGCTAAAGTCTTATCCATCACAACATTAACATCTCTAAGTTGAGCACACAAAAGAAAGAACCCAATCATATAATACCATCTACATAGAGCATTAAAACTTCTTTACAAGATCTGATTGGAACTAGAACCAGTAAATTTTTTACCGCAAATGCCTGAAAATTTACAATTTCAGCAAGTCCATTCAATGACTTCAAGGTTGAGTCAAAGATATAAGCAAAGGAATCATTAGTTGACTGGTCCATATTCTAAGATCAATAATGTACATCAATCATCAAACTACTGATACCATGAATCCTGAAGAGCTTAAGAAGAACACACCAAACTGATGATATACCATTTAAGGAAACAGAATCAGTCCGATTTCAGTCCATAATATGCTCAAGAAAAGCTAAAATTTACCAAGAAAGGGAAAGACATCGTTTTTAACACCTAAAAAAACACATCTTAGTGATAATAGATCAGAACCCAAATCAGAAACAATCAAAAGTAGCAGAATCCTACTATCTTAGCAATCAAAACAAACCGAAACACGAAATCTGACCTTGAAAATTTCGATATGCAAAACATATAAACACATAAGAACAAAAATCCAACAAGTTCAGCAAGAAATGAGAACCAACCAAGAGGATTAGAAGCCGTCACAAGATTAACCCAGATTAAGAAGCACAAACAAAGCAAAATCCAAGATACCTAGAAACCGATTCGGGGTTTGGGAACCGATTCCGATCAAAAGAAGAAGAACCCAATACAGAAACACCCTCAGAAGTAATATAGGCGAGCAAGCAGCAGATTAAGGCGATAATTATGATGAAATTATGTGAAAAAAGAAAGAGCAGATTGCAGATTTCAATGAATGCCAAATGGGTAAATGATTTGGGGATTTTGAAGGGATGAATAAAGCATATAGATATACCGGTACCTTTATCGTATAACACACTGAGAGTTCCTCTTTTGCGTGGAGGAAACCACCTCAATGGGGGTTATATGTTAAAGAGAGAGAGAGAGTCAGAGAGATGAGTCCTGCAAGTTCTACTTGTGCTGCCTTCACAATCTTCCAATTTTATGGCTCGTTTACTAGTTGTAATAAAAGTTAGAATTTGATTCTTGTTAATGACTTTTTACCTCTAAATTGCAGATTTGCTGTCTTGGTGGTAGACCACAGTTCAAATTTGGGCCAATGCCTTGGGCTGGGCTTTTAGGTTAACATATTTATTTTTTTAACGATAAACCGACTTTATATACGACTCGATACCGTCACTAGATTATATATACTTGAACTCAACTACATTTTTTAAGTTGAGTATGTGTTCTTTCTTATCTTCTAATAAGAGATTTCAGGTTCGACTCATATAAATAATAATATCAATGCTCAACTACTATAATTGTCCTATTATATATTTGTTGACAAATCTTCGTATTGAGTCTATTGAATAATATAAAGTCCTATATCAGAAATCTAACTTAATTAGTAATGGACCCCTGGGCGACCTATGAAACTTTAACATGAGAAACCCTATTAATAAATCACAATATGACCTTTACAATGTGAGTCATGAATTTCAGCTATACGCTTGATGAGATTTATTCATCGAAATCAATATAAACATTGTGAAAAACATATTTGCACATAAAATAACGTGTGTGAAGAAATTAGTTTACAATTTTTCTTTTTAGATATATTTTTTTCATCAGAATGCTTACATTTGCATAAATAACGAGATTTGAACTTAAAACTTCGGTAGAATGCGGTTAAGCTAAAGTCATAGCCAAAAATAAAGGGTTAGCGGCGCCCCCACCGCTCATGTAAATCAAAGCATAAAAAAAAAGTATATGCCGAAGAAGGGCCAAAAGCACTACTAACTTGCGAAACACACAGCCCAACTCAAAACACCACCATTCGCAACCAGCAGCAGTCGCCAACTATTCAGGGCAGAGCCAGACGCCGATACCCCAACCTTCCACAACTCCACCGACTTTCTCTCTTTCTCTCTCTATCAATCTTCTTCTTCTTCTTCTTCTTCCTCGAGCCTTTGCATTTCTGTAACTCAGGCCCAGATTCGGAATTTAACGAACAAAGAAGCAAAAAAGAAGAAGGCCGGAGCCGAAGGAAGGGAGAGAGATGGCGAGGAAGAAGAAACATACTAAAGTTGATGAACCCACAAAGAACCGATTACTTGATGCACTCGAGCGGTTCAACGCTTCAACTGATGAAGGTAAAGTTTTAATTTTTATTAATTTAAAGTTCCTGGGTTAAACTGTGTGCTAATCAATTTTTGCAATTGATTGCATTTTAATCCGTGTTCGCTTCCGTTTCTTGGTGGGTTTTTGTGATTCGAAAATACCCAGTCATTGATTTTGTTTTATTTTTTGAAAATCAGGGTGCTTTTGATGTTTGTATGAATGTTTGTTTATTTACTTTTTGAATAATATGGGAATCTGATTGCAGTTTACACATTCGAGGCCGGTCTCTCGAGCTTCGAACGGGCTTTCGTGCATGAACAATGCAGGAGATGGTCTATGAAATCGAAGAGTAAAGGGTGAGTGTGCTTGTGACAAAATGTGGGTTATTTCAATTTGAGAGAAGCTTACATGTTCCCGTATTTTTGGAACTGAAAGAAAAGAGAAAATTTTCGGCTTTCCCATCTGCACGGTCAGCATTTTGGCCCTTTTCTACTTGGTTTACTGATAATGAACCTGAACTCTGTATAGGAAAGGGGAACACCGGTGTATCTCTGTTTCCAAAATTAGAAAGAAGAACACTGATGTACCAAGTCTCAGTTCCTTGACATTTTCCGAAGGCACAAAAGAAGTATTAAGTGACTTGTTCGTACATTACCCACCTGGTGATGAAGTGGAGGACTTAGAATTGTCTGGGAAAAGTAGCAATAAGAATGAGAGTGCCCAGCGGAAGAGGGACAATACGTTTCGCAAGCCTTTGATGAACAAGGAAGAAATTGCAAAGAAAGTGGAATCACTTGCTTCTAAATTAAAGAATAACGCTAACTTGAGAAAGGTATTTCTGAGCTCACTGATGTTATACCCATAGTATCATTCTACACAAATTTTAAGTCATATTTTCAAAACAGTAGTCTCAGCATGACAAGGTTTTTGTGGCTTTGTGCATGCAGATTTTTGAAGACAAGTCCAAGCTTCCAATTATGTCCTACAAGGATGTCATTACATCGACAGTTGAATCTCACCAGGTTAATTTAAAAAAAAAAATCACATACTTGGTGCTTTAAAAGTTATTAGCAATTTGTAAAAAAAAATAAAAGTTATTAGTTATGATCTGATCCCATTAAGTATGATATTATTTTGGTTCTCCCTAGTTTAAGCTAGATATGTGATGTTACCTTTCCCGAACATGATGGGGTTTGTTACTGGGTACTAGAATCCCTGTTTTGCCTACATTATTGAACCTTCATTCAACTTGAATGTATTTCTTACATAGGTTTTGGGGCTTAATGTTTGTTCTATGTTTGAAAACAGGTCATTCTTATATCTGGTGAGACTGGGTGCGGAAAAACAACACAGGTTACAATTTCTTTGCTTTGTCTTCTTTATGGTATATTTATCACAATGTGTCTTGAACCTCTGTTTCAAAGGAATTTCATGTCATATCTTTTTCTCACAAATTTATCTGTGTTTTAGCAATGAAGTGTTTAGTTGTTTTAGAGCTTCATTTGTTCATTTACTTTTTAGTAGGACTTTTGTTGAAATCAATCAGCGAGTTGGAAAGATTGGAAATAAATGAAAGATAAGAAAAGCAACTTTGAGCTTGATAAGTAAGGATGTTTTACTGTCTTATGATATTTGTGGAGTGCATGTACTGGTCTTGCAAGAAAACCCTGTTTGGTTGGTAAGCTGATCATATAATAGCGAGATTTATATTCAGTCATGAATTTGGAGGCAGGTTTAGCTGATTTAGAACACTTAAGGAACGTGAACAACTCTGTTAGAAGTATAATTATGAGCTTGTAAATGCATAGATAAGGAGATAGTCGGCATACATAGTTGTGGGTTGAATGCTTAGACACTGATGCATGATAGGTGGAAGGCCAAGGCTCCTCAATTCTCATATATGGTACAGTAAGCTACATCGAACACACACACACACACACACATATATTTAATGTTAAACCTGAATCTGGCAAATAATTAAGGATAATGCTATTCACACACCACATTTCACCCTCCACACACTCTTGTTAATTTTTGTCCATTGATCTTCTATAATTCATTCGATCCGATGGCCAAAAATTGAGAAGAGTGTGTGAGAAGTAAAAATGGGTGTGTGGATAGCACCACCCATAGTTAATTGTTTGACCTGATTCTACAAAAGACTTGGGTCCTATAATTAATTTTTGGGTGATTGAATTAAACTTTGACACGATCTAGGCATTGTGTCTCATCAGGAGGCACGTTGATCAAATCTTTTTTTGGTGGTGTGGGAATTGACTCATTTATTAGTGACTGCTAAAGGAGATTTGGTTGATACTACTTGTATGACATGGTAGGGTACTAGGGTGGAAGTTAATTCCTAAACTTTTAATATATGTTAAATGAATATGGAGGATCATGCTAACATTAATTGGGTAATGAACCTATTGCTTTTGAAAGCTTGATGTTTTAATACGAGGGGTGTTGCTTGTTTGATATTTAGCATCAACCCTGTCTTTTCGTATTTCATTTTTGGTTGACCAACTTTGAATGGTTTTTTCTTATATGATTACTAACTTTTCCTTTCATGGAACTACCATTGTTCTTTAGGAAATACTGATTGCGTATAAAAGTTGTGGTTTGTTAGGTCTTAGGTGTATACTATGATTTTTAGGGGACTAAGTTGGATATAAGTCTTGATGAATGGTACATGTTGGCTAATTGACCTGAGCCTTCAATTCAGTGGTTACAATAAAATTACTATTAAAAAATAAATGTCTTGATGTTTGTCTAGATGAGCCATAGTGATGACAAAAAAATGTAAGTCAGTAGGGGTTGCTTGTTAGAACTATGAGGAGATTTGTAATCTAAAATGGTTTTGAATTTAGTAAGACAAGTTTACGATATTTAGTTAGGATTACAATAGGATTAAAACAGGCTCACTTTTAATCTTACAGCCTAGATACCTCTGAACTCGCACTTCTAATATTGTGGCTATAAATTCTAAGGTTACATGAAAATCTGATACAGACAAGTAGAGTTTGTTGGATAAAGGGAAGACATCTTTGTTGGGTGTTTTGGGATCAAGGAACACCTAGAAAATTGCATGGAGATGAGTGCCTACGCTTATGACATATTTTAGTTGATGTGAACTCTTACAAAACCTGCTCCCATGGCAAAAGTGGTACATTTACTTTGCAAAACTAAGCCCAGTGCATGTCCCCATCTGGAGTAAAAATTCATCAAGATTTTGAATGTTTATTTAGTGAATAGCATTTCAAAAAAGGAGAGTTGGAGTATCTAGACTTAACAATGTTTGTGGATGTGCATTTTCAAAAGTGCAATAATAATGTCATCATTGGGAATTGGGAGTTAAAATCTTGATCAGGTTCTTATATTCATTGGATTAATCTGTTTCTATGATAAGCTTTAGTAGTTACCTTGTGTTTATCAGTCATGTGAAGATGTATATGACATGCTTCTAACATTTCTTTGATGTTACCTTTACACTGCGCACTAGTTTTTTTCTGCTTAATATACCGTAGCATTGATATTTTTATGAAGGTACTTACCATCATTACTTTCTGTGATTATATTTGACGCTGTGTTTGTTTAAAATGTGGTTCAGGTCCCACAATTTATTTTGGACCACATGTGGGGCAAGGGTGAGGCATGTAAAATAGTGTGTACTCAACCTCGACGTATCTCAGCCACTTCAGGTTGACCCTTGAGACTATTTTTTCTGCATACAGAACTTTTAGGTTCTTTTTTTTTAATATCCTTTTCTCTTCTCATTGTAAACAAAAAAAAAGTTCAATGCTTTGTATTTTGGTGTCCAGTTGCTGAGAGAGTCTCTCAGGAAAGAGGAGAAAATGTCGGAGATGATATTGGATACAAGGTAATGCTACTCATGAGTTGTTTTAATGTGTAGTTTGTCTTTTATCTTATGAATGACCATTTTGTCTTACATTGTTGTTAGAAGGCAAGTTGTATTGTTAGCGGCCTTGTATTCAGTTTAGGTATATCTACTAGACATGACTGTCACTAGGGAACAATATACTCCTGAGTTTTGCAAGTCATTAGTCAGTAATCTGGAGAGTTTGAACAAATTAATCTTTTCATTGGAAATTAGAGGGCAGAACTTGTTGTGAACACCTTTGTTGGGTGTTTTTGGTTGGTCTGATTGTCAACATGTAAAGTTGGTTGGTTGTGTCATTCTCTGTTATTTGGTATTAAATATATTCTTGGGGTTTATATTAAACCAGGGAAGGTTATATTCCTTGTGATTATACATTTCTGTGTGGAAGTATGCATAGGGTCTATTAGATTCCAAGTCTTATCTATCTTGTCTAATAGGATTTTCGAACTACTTATAACTTGTGACTAATTAACCTGTGTACTTTTGGCAATGTTAGATACGGTTGGAAAGTAAAGCTGGGAGGCAATCATCAATTGTTTTCTGCACAAATGGAATTTTATTGAGGATGCTAGTTTCCAGAGGTGCTGATAGATCAAAAGCAGATGCCTCAAACAAAGATACCGAGCATAATCTTGCTGACATAACGACCATTATAGTGGTACTGTACTTTCTTCATGTGGATTTTTTAATTTCTTTCTGGAACCTAGGAACAGATTCTAGTAATTAGATTATAGGGCTGGAAGGTTCATATGTGCATTCATTCATTTGTATTAGGCATATGCTGTTGAACTAATTTTATCGATACCAGTTTAAACATGTGCTCTCATATATATGCTTCCTTGTTTGTGTTATTGTGGATTGCAATTACAATTACTGGTGTTCATTCTGTAGGATGAAATTCATGAAAGGGATCGCTACGCTGATTTGATGCTAGCAATTATCAGGTATCTCTACAACATACCAATTTATCACCATTGAGTTGTTTGCTTGTGTTAATTAGCCTCGATGTCTATATGCTTTTGGTTTGCTTAAGAGCTCAAATTAGAGTAACTTAAATTTGGGAAAAGCCAAGTATGAGTAGCAATAATACTATCAAATAGTCAAGTGGAGAAATGTTTGAGCGACGTGCTACCGTGTATTGTAATTCATTACTGGTGGACATTAACTCTAGAATGCAGATAACTCTTGCAAAGTTTATCAATCTGGAACTTTCTATTCTGTTTTTTCTATATTTATTATTTTTTTGTGTGTGGTTTATGTGCAGAGACATGCTTTCTTCACACCCTCATCTACATCTGGTTAGTTCAAACATGTCTTCTGTTTTGGTGATTCTCACCAACATTTGTACATTTCTCTTTTTTTAGGAACTTATATTAACTGGTGATCCACGGTCTCTTTCCTATAATTCTTAACCTAACAGATATTAATGAGTGCGACTGTTGATGCTGAACGATTTTCAAAATATTTTGGTGGCTGCCCAATTATCCGTGTTCCTGGGTTCACTTATCCTGTAAAATCTCTTCCTCAGATAGTGACTTGTCAGTGGTTTGAAAAAATACTGTGGTTTGTTAATATGTTGATCTTGTGGTTCTTTTTTTCAGGTTAAAAGTTTCTATTTAGAGGATGTACTTTCTATCCTGAAATCTGCAGAACATAATCACATTGATAACACTGTAGTAGGTTTACAAACTGAAGACCCTGACTTAACCGAGGAAGATAAGCTTGCTTTAGATGAAGCTATTAATTTGGCTTGGTCTAATGATGAGTTTGATCGCCTTCTAGAATTGCTTTCTACTGAAGGAACACACAAAGTCTTTGATTACCAGCATTCATTAACCGGACTTACGCCGTTAATGGTGTTTGCTGGAAAGGGTAGAACTGCATATGTTTGCATGCTTTTATCTTTTGCTGCTGACTGCCATTTACGGGCCAAGGATGGAACAACCGCATTGGAGTTGGCTGAACGGGAAAACCAGCAAGAAATTGTTGAGATATTGAAAGAGCATATAGAAAATTCTCTTTCTAACTCAATGAAAGAACAACTGTTACTTGATAAATATCTCCAATATTTCAATCCTGAAAATATTGATGTGGTTCTTATAGAGCAATTATTAAAAAAAATTTGTAATGATTCAAAAGATGGAGCCATCCTTGTTTTCCTTCCAGGGTGGGACGATATAAATAAAACCCGGGAGAGATTACTTATGAATCCACATTTCAGAGATTCTTCAAGGTTTCTGATAATAGCTCTACATTCGATGGTTCCATCTTTTGAGCAAAAGAAGGTCTTCAAACGTCCCCCTCACGGTTGCCGTAAAATTGTTCTTTCAACTAATATGGCTGAAACTGCCATCACCATAGATGATGTTGTTTATGTTATAGACACTGGTCGGATGAAAGAAAAAAATTATGATCCTTATAGTAATGTATCAACTCTTCAGTCTTCTTGGGTGTCAAAGGCAAATGCCAAGCAGCGAGAGGGCCGAGCAGGCCGTTGCCAGCCTGGAATCTGTTATCATCTCTATTCTAGACTTCGAGAAGCTTCATTGCCAAACTTTCAGGAGCCTGAGATTAAGAGAATGCCAATTGAGGAGCTCTGTCTTCAGGTAACATTTCTGCTCATTTTTTGAACCTCTTTGAATCATGACAGAGATTTCATACCTGTTTATTTACTGCATTGTATCAGTTCTCTGTTAACATTAGTACAAAGTCTACGTCTATGAAGAAAATACTTTTGCCCAAATGGTTGCATCGTTCTACTGTTGACATGTTAAAGTTCCACATAATTGTTATTCCCTTGCTCCTACCCCCTTTCCAAAAAGATTCCACTTCCAAAGAATTAGTAAAATGACGAGTTGTGTGATCATAAATAAGAATGATAGGCATATCTGCGTGTCATACGTAGGTGGGATGTTTTGCAATTGTTGAGTTATGTTTTAGTCACTTCTGTTCTTTGTTTTCTTGCATGCTGCTTGTATTAAACACACAAATTGCTTGCAGAAACTTGATTCTTAATATAAAGTGATTTGCATTATATGCGGTAGTAATATTCGAAGTGATAAGAGAACAAGTGTTGTTTAAATTTATAATTTGTATGGTTTTGCTGTACAAGAGTAGCTTTTAGGGCTAGTTTGGTATTGTTGTGCTTTAAAAAAAAAAAACTCTGCTGTGTTGTGAGAATAAACAGCTCTAAAATAAAATTGTTGAGTGTTTGGTAAACTTCTATATAAATTGATGTGAATATGTTAAATGACTAAAAAGGATATGATATTTAATGTGATATAATAATTGTCCAAGAGAATAATGTAGGGGCAATGATTGTAATTTTGTAAAATATGTGGAGGTATACTTGCCATTTGAAAATTTCATTAAATGGCCACTGATTACTATGCTTTGGAAAAAAAAAAAACATTTTTTTTAGAAGCATGGTAGACCCTAATTCTACTTTTCTACTGTCATTGACATCAGTTTTTTTTTTTAAAAGTACTTTTGGTTTTTGTTTTACCAAATACAATTGATGTTCTAGATTTTTTAACAAGATGCTTCATTTTTTTAAAAGCACCATAATCTCAAACCAGCCCTTTGTAATGTCTTAAAGCTTTGTGAGATTTTGGTTCTGGTTGACAGGTGAAGTTACTCGACCCAGAATGCAAGGTAGAAGAATTCTTGCGCAAGACATTGGATCCCCCACGTGCAGAGACCATACGCAATGCAGTTTCTGTTCTTCAAGATATTGGGGCACTGTCGCTCGATGAGAAACTTACAGATCTTGGAGAGAAGTTAGGCACTCTACCTGTTCATCCACTGACGAGCAGGATGCTTTTCTTTGCAATACTGATGAACTGTCTAGACCCAGCTTTGACTCTGGCATGTGCTTCTGACTACAGGGATCCATTTGCCCTGCCTATGTTACCTGATGAAAGGACGAGAGCTGCTGCTGCTAAATTCGAACTTGCTTCATTGTATGGTGGCCTTAGTGATCAGCTAGCAGTCATTGCAGCATTTGACTGCTGGAAGGCTGCAAAAGAAAGGGGTCAAGAGAGAGATTTCTGTTCTCGATACTTTGTGTCTTCAAGCACAATGCACATGCTATCTGGTATGCGTGGGCAGCTCCAAAAGGAGCTAAGTCGGCATGGGTTTATTCCCGAGGATGTATCAAGATGTAGCTTGAATGCAAGGAACCCAGGTATACTCCGTGCTGTTCTTGTGGCCGGTTTGTATCCAATGGTGGGTAGATTGCTTCCTCCTCTCAAGAATGGGAAACGAACTTTAGTAGAGACTGCTAGTGGTGGTAGAGTTCAATTGCACGTCCACTCAATTAACACTAAGTTATCATACAAGGCAAATCCTGGGGAACGTCCTTTGATTGTTTATGATGAGGTAACTCGCGGGGATGGGGGTATGAATATACGGAACTGCACTGTTGTCGCACCACTTCCATTATTATTGCTTTCATCAGAAATTGCTGTTGCTCCAGCCGATGATGATGATGACAATGACGAGGGGAGTGATGTGGAGTACATAGAGGATGGAAGTGATGAAGATGTAATGGAAATAGATCGTAAGTCAGGTGGACAACGCGAGGAGAAAATTATGTCGTCTCCTGATAAATCAGTCAAAGTTATTGTCGATTGTTGGCTTCATTTTGGGTCCAAAGCTCTTGATGTTGCTCAAGTTTACTGCTTGAGAGAACGCCTATCTACAGCAATCTTATTCAAAGTACTTCATTATTCTTTTACGGCTTACTTTGCATCGCAATTTGCAGTACCTCACAATAATTCATTTATATCCCGAAACCTTGTTGATTTCCAATCTGAGTTTCTGTTCACTTTGTTGTAGGTTACGCATCCAAGGAAAGATTTGCCTCCTGCTCTCGGGGCCTCTGTCTATGCTATCGCATGTGCTCTATCTTATGATGGTCTATCTGGGATCACATTACCGGAGGAATCTGTGGAGTCACCGACTTCTGTGCTGGAGAGTCGAGCATACTTGCAATTTCTTATCAGCGGTAACTCACATGACCAACACATCCTCCGACCACACTCTAAACCAACACGTAACACAGGCCATAAACTTTCTTACTCTCCCAAACCATGTGAGGGGCATGGAACATCACTTATGAGCCATAACGCACACCAAACACATCAGTCTGCACTTGTGAGCCATGGGACACACCAAACACACCTCAGTCCACATGAGAGGCCTCCACCACAAGGTACTAGTGTACTTGCCGCTAATGGAGCAGTGAGGTCTTATGTGAAAGGAAACAAAGCAGCCAACTTGAGTGGCCCTTCAAGTCACAGCGTTGGACCACCGCTTCATTCGGCTTCCATGACTGCACACCAGAAGCCTCCATCAGAAGGTACTAGGTTACCTGGCATTAATGGAGGGGCAAAGGTGAATGAGCCATTAAGTCAGACTGTTGGCCAACCAGTTAAGTCAACTTCGAGGAAGAAGCGTAGGAATGGTGCCGGGTAAGCGGTGATTACTAATGAATCTAACTGCATGTTGTAGGCTGTTAGATGGGCGTAAGCTGGCCGCGTAGAAGGCCTAGCAGTGGTGGGTATGGCGGATGTGGTTATTGATCAACCTACAGATTTGCATTGCCCTCTTTTAGGCCCATGTTATGAATTCTGTCATTTTATAGGATGTGTAATATACCTTCACATTGATCGTTCTAAATCTCCCGACATGTATTCCTCCAGGAAATTCTTATTTGCCAACATTTTCCTGCGAACAAATGAACGCATCCGAACCGTAGGTTCGATTTTATTGTTAGAAGATCGGTGAAAGCGAAAATGTTTTTGGTTTGATTAACAGTTCATATAAGTTTATATCAGTAACAAGCTTGAAGTGAAAATCTTGGTTAAGAGGAAGCCATAAAGTTCTCTTATTATTGAACGACATGGCCAAATTTTGGTGGTTGTCTCTCTGAACTGTAGCAATGCCAAACCCTACTTGTTGGACTACCTATCACAAGTCATCGATCAAGAGCAAGTGGACTATTGCAACAATTTGGAAATAAAAAAGCGTTTTATCTACTCTGAGATATCTTTTAGACCAACCGAAGGGTCTAGAGGGCCAAAGGGCTTGTGGCCCCACTAGACAAAAAAGGGCCAACAGGCCAGCCCAAATGAGCTAGTCGGCCCTGGGCCGGGCTGGAATTCAAACAACCAACGGTAACTAGCTGATGTCATGCTAACGTCAACTAGTCGTTATTTTTGAATTTTTTTTTTCAAAATTTGTTTAAAAAATTAAATTTTTTTTCCCTACAACTTCCTAAACCATTAAACATTACATAACATTAAGCAACATAAAACACCATTGAACACTATTTAATAATATTAAACAACATTAAATAACATTAAACAACATAAAAATTATACAACATAAAAAAAAAACATTTAACAACATGAAACTTAAACAACATTTTTAAAAACATTTAACAATATAAAACTTAAACACCTACTCCATACTTCTTTGGGTCCAAAGATGTGCAACAAGATCCTGTTGTAGGTACTTATTTGTGGCACGGGAACATATCATTCTATAGCGCCTCATGTACTCATTTATAAAGATACTACTAGTTCTTGGATTGAAAGGTAAATTAGGCACATCATATATTTTTGCACGAGCCCTTCTTGACCTATTTGGATCGTCTTGATTGTCATCGGACTCTCCATCAGTATACCCATCTCACTTATCCTCCACAATCATATTGTGTAATATGATGCAAGACATCATGATGGAGTCCAAATTTTCTCGACTCCACCCTCTTGCCGGTTCGCTGATGATCTTCCACTGTATTTGTAGAATACCGAAAGTTCTCTCAACATCTTTCCGGTATGCCTCTTGGTGTAAGGTAAACAACTTTTTAGCTTCATTCGCAGGGTTTGGAATTGATTGGACAAGTGTCGCCCACTTTGGGTAGATGCCATTTGCCAAGTAATACCTCATATTGTACTGACAGTCGTTAATGTAGTAGTCAAGTTGAGGTGATTTACCTTCCGTCATGCTATTGAAGAGGGGCGAACACCCAAGAACTGTAATGTCATTTTGGGATCCATGGACTCTAAAGAAAGCATGCCAAATCCATGTGTCATACGAGGCAACCGCCTCTAACACAACAATTGGCTTTCTTGACATTCCGCAGAAGTCTCCTTGCCATCCGGTGTGATAATTCTTCCAATCCCAATGCAAGCAGTCTAATGATCCTACCATGCCCGGAAACCCACAGTATTCAGCTTTGCGAATGAGCCGATTCAGATCTTCTTGATTTGGCTCACTGAAGTACTCCTCTTTGTAAGACTGAACAATTGTGTTATAAAATTCAGTAAGAGTATCAAGGCATGTAAACTCAGACATAACATATGTTTCATCAAGTGAATCAGCTGAGGAGGCATAGGCCATCATTCGGAGTGCAACAGTAACCTTTTGATGAGGTGAGAAATTAGGACGGCTTGCTTTGTCCCATTTTTGTCAAAAGTATGGATTAACCTGTTGGACATCACAAAGTAAACGCTTGAAGACATGACTCCTCATCCAGAAGCGACGGCTGAAACCCTCTTTTGTGTACACCGAGTTGGGGTTGAAGTAGTTGTTCATCAAATTGGCATGCATCATCGCTCTGTTTCGTGGTTTGTAAGAGCGATCAGCAATAGAGCCACCCCATTAAGGTTGTTCCTTAGTTGGCTGACACACCATGGCTACAGTCATGGCTGCCATATATTATGTGTTGCGCCATGCTTCATCTTCTACATTAGACTCCTCATCTTCTCGCCTCATCTGCGTCCATTTTTCTTCCAATTTGGAATTGGATGAAGACCCCCAGTTGGAATACGAAGAGAATCCAAAGTTGAAATTCATTGCAAACTTGAATTGAAAGAGAATTAATTCAAAGGTGTGTGAATTATAGCCCAATATCCGCCTTATTTATAGCCCATAAAAATTCAAATCCAACGGCTAGCTGACGTCACTTAGCCGTTGGATTTGAATTTAAGTTGTAGTTTTTAAATAATAAATTATGTTTGACCCTATGATCCTTTGGCCTTCGGTTAGAGATGATTTTTTGTGACAGGGCTAAAACGAGCCCTATGGTCCTTTGGCCCTCGGTTGGAAATTGCCCGAAAACCGTCTTCAATCGAGGGCCAGGCCAAAGGGCTCGTGGGCCCTACTGGACAAAAAAAAGGCCAAAGGGCCAACTGGCTGGCTAGCCTAATTTCATTTTTTTTTGTTCTTTTCCATTTGCCCAGCCTACTTTAGGGTTTAGGGTTTAGTTTTTTTTTTGTCCCAGCACATTTTTTGTTTTTTATGCCCAGCCCACTTTTTTTTTTGGACATTTTTTTTAATTTCTAATTTTTCCTACATCATTTCTCACATATTTTTCACTATTTCATACTATCTTACATCATTTTTTTTCAATTCTTCACATTCCATACTATAGCCATTTGATCCTCAGTTGGAGATGATTTCTTGTGACAAACTTTGGCCCTCGGTTAGAGATGGTAAGAAATATGGCCATACACTGTTCATTAAAATATTAATTTCTTGAAGACCTAGAGGGCTGAAACGAGCCCTCTGGCCAACCTTCGGTTTGAGATGGCCTAAGAAATATGGCCATGCACTGTTCATTAAAATATTAATTCCTTGGTGGGCCAGAGGGCTAAAACGAGCCTTTTGGCCAGCCTTCGGCTGGAGATGGCCTTAGGCAACAACATATGTCGCGTGGTGAAAGAGAGAGAGAGAGAGAGAGAGAGAGAGAGAGAGAGAGAGAGAGAGAGAGAGAGAGAGAGTTAAAACAATTACACAAATAATCTTTTTGAGCCAATTGGCACCCTTGCTTATCCGCTACAAAACTGAAAATGCAACATTAACCTTATCACTTAGCATGTCAATCTTAGGAGAAAAACTTGTGCGGGATAGTCCGACCGCATTATCTATAGAGTGCCGCTTAAAAACATTGAATCTCTTATATTTTAACAACATTTAATCTTACGCGTCACTCAGTATGAGAGCTGACCTAGTCAGACAACCTTACAAAAAAACGAATAAAAACGATAAGAATGAGGAAAACAAAAGAAGCCAACAAAATGAGGATAATCATAGTAACCAAACTTTGTCCCCATTATGCTCCATACCAAAATAAAAACAACCCCAATCATGCAAAAATTTGCATACCCTTGGAGATGGCAAAGGCAGAAGGAGATAAAGAAGGTAGAATTCCATTGTTAATTGCAATGAAAGGCCACCCCAGGCACAGGCAAATCCACCCTGGCCCGCTCCTTATCCTACACCCTCAAACTCGAGAAATTTTTTAGTGTGATATGAATACGATCATATGCACCAAATATTTATAATATAATTAGTTGAAAAAAAAATATTTAAGTTTTTAACTAATTGTATTATATTATACTTGATGTACCTCAAAATTTTATCAACCTTTCCTAATATAAAGTTTCTCATTTTTTTTACAAGTAATGTTCAAGGAGAACAAAAATAAAACTCCTTAACTCGAGTGAATAAGTAAGCACCTTAACAGAATCATTAAGAAAAAAAAAGAAGTTCAATATCATTTCGAACCAACGTTATATTAATTTGTCATATGAATAATAAAAAAGTCAGTATTCAATATTTTAAGGTTGTTGTTAACTAAACATAAGAATAAAATAGTTAAAGTGGATTCTCGTAGGATTCTTTTGTAAAGATCCTGAATATCCTTCAATCATATTCGTTTATCATACATCGTGCGGTCAGTTTTTGTCAGGTATCGTTTATATTAAATTTTATATAAAAAAATTTACAATAATTTTTTATTACACAATGTACAATAACTAAATATAATTTAAGGATTCCTAAAATCCCCAAAAAAAATCTTACGAAGATCCTCAGTCTAAAATACTAGCTGCCTCAAATGCTCAATTACTTACATCATCATATGTTTATTGTGGGCTTTGACGTTGATACTTGTGCCCACTATACTGCAGCTGCTAAGATCAAACAAAATAACTTGAACTTGGATTGTCTGCCCTCCTATTTCGGTGCCCTCTCCGTGCCCTCCTGTTTTGTGTGGTCACGGTTAAGCCACGTCAATATTTTATATTATTTTTTTATAAAAATAATAAAACAAAAAGAAATAGTAATATAAAATGTTGACGTGGCTTAACCGTGACCACAAAAACAGGAGGGCACGGGGAGGGCACCACAATTAGAGGGCAGACAATCCAAGTCCAAATAACTTTCTTACTTGTTACTTGTGCTAAATTTATTATTGATTTTTTTTTGTCAAATTATTATCGATTTATTCTATCCTATCAAAATAAGAGAAGTCCGAAGTGTAATAGAGATAAGTAAAAGAATGCCAAAATCTTGTAAATCACATAAGTGATCTAATTGTTAGAAATAAATTTCACGTTTGTATTTCACACGGCACGTTTTGTATTCAATTTTAAGCATTGATGAATCATACGATAGAGACATGGAAAGTTGAAATGTCTCTATTAACCTTCTCAACCTTCAAAAGAATGGATTGTGGTTGAGAAGCCACTAATCCCTTGCCAAAGAAAGACAAAGCCAACGTCATCTGAAACCAACTTGACAACGTAATAAAGTAGCCGTAATATGAATGGTTGCTATTTTTCAACCAGAAATAATTGCAGCCGCCGCAATGATTGATGCTTCCTGATAGGTTCCCATGTCAAGTGAACGCGTAGTCAACTCACCCGGGGCTGCCCCCCTCCCTGCACCCCATAAACCCAAAGGAAAGAGGAGGGAAAATCCTTAATATCTTGAATAATCACTATTTTATTCTTAGTTTTATCTGATAACATAAATTAATTTTGATTATTATATAAAATTTTAAAAATTTTAACGAAAAGCAGCCGGTATTGTTTACTTTAATAAAAAATCACATTTTTACACTAAAAAATCAATTCTAATACTATTCATTTTATTATTTATTTTGTTTTTATTATTAAAACTCAAAATTTTCAAATGATTTTTATTAGGAATCCTTAAATTATAGCAATAGTCCCTGAACTTTACTCAAATTGGAGCAATGATCCCTCAACTAAAAATCCATTACCATTGGTCCCTCAACTTATCAAAATGTGTAGCTATAGTCCTTTTCATTAATTTCTTCAAAATTTTGTCAAAATATGTTATGTTGGAATAACCATTTATTTAATTAGGGTCCCTCAACTCATCAAAGTGTGTAATTATGGTCATTTTTGTCAACTACGTAAAATTTTTTGTCAAAACGAGTTATGTTTGAAGGACCATAGCTACAATTTGGATAAAGTTAAGGGACCATTTCTCGAGTTGAATTAAAATTGAGGGACCAAAGGTAATGGATTTTTAGTTGAGGGACCATAGCTACACGTTTTAATGAGTTGAAGGACCAATGGTAATGGATTTTTAGTTGAAGGACCATTGCTCCAATTTGAGTAAAGTTCAGGACCATAGCTACAATTTACTCGTTTTCTTTAAAATTTTTGATGGTGTTGAGTATGCTGACCAGTTAAATTTTGTCATTAAGAACATCCAGTTGTGTTTAAAGTTTGTATTATTACTTGTCCAGTCAACCGTTTGCTCTGACCAGTTGGATTCACAGCACTTCCTTTTTCGCTTTCAGAGAAGAGAGAGAGAGAGAGGGAGAGGGAGGGAGAGAGACCGGGTTTGTGTTATATTCCTTCAAAATCTTGTTAAATTTCAGGGCATCATCTTAGAAACCTGAAGCTTTTCTTGGTCAATTCTCAGGTCTTTCAAGCTTTTGTTTTCTTTTTCAAAAGGGTGTCTTTGTAAGTAAGCTTAATCCTTTTTTCTTGGAATTTTGGTCAATATTTTTTCTAGGTTTTGAACTTTTGATTCATATTTTTGTTCACTATTGAAAGTTCGAAGCTTTGAATTTAATGGGTTATGAAGATTCAAGCCATATCTCTGCCTGGATATGGATGATTCATTATCTCCAGCTGAGCTAGTTACCTAGCTTTCTGTAGAAATAGAAATTAATCCTTTTGATTTGTTTTTTGGATTTTGGTCAATATTTCAGCAACTGGGTAATTCCTGAAATTAAGCTTTGACTTTTTGAGAAATTGGTTATTTGGGTTCAGATTATTTCTCTTTCTTTTGCTAGTTTTGAGCATTTTACTGTGTTCGGAGAAATTGGGTAAATTTTGATATGATTTCTCCATAGGATTATGCAGTTTGTGGAGGAGAATTAGCCCGATTTCGGGTTCTCTTAATAGGGTGATTGGGGTTCGTGAATTATTTATTTATAGCATTGTTAAGCTTAGACAGGACTGCATAGATTTTGGAAGCCATGGATAATGTCAATGAACTGTCATCATCCTTGAGCTTTGCCTCCTCCAATCTGTCAAATGGGTCTAGTAGTAACCATGCATCTGCCTCAGCCAGTTCCCCACCCGCGCCGAGTATTGAACATTACTTGAGTCTATGCAAACTGAGTGATAATCTTGAGAGGCTGTTACTTGATCCTGAGTTTGACTACAGTGATGCTGAGATTGTTGTTGAGGGTAACACCGTGGGTGTCAATCGGTGTATATTGGCTTCCCGTAGTCAGTTTTTTCAGGAGCTTTTTAGGAAGGGGAGTGATGATTCGAACAAGGAAGGTAAACCGAGGTATCTCATGTCTGAATTGGTTCCAAACGGCGGGGTTGGCTATGAAGCCTTCAAGGTTTTCTTGAACTACTTGTACACTGGGAAGCTTAATCCATCCCCTCGAGAAGTGTCCACGTGCGTTGATGATGGTTGTCCGCATGATGCGTGCGGCCCTGCTATTAATTATGTTGTGGAATTGATGTATGCTTCTTCCACTTTCCAGATGAAGGAACTTGTTCAGCTTGTTCAGGTTTGTTCAAGCTTCCATTTCTAGTGTTTCTCTTCTGCAAATGATTGTTCCATTCAATTATTTGTGTTCTTATAAATATGAATGCAGGGCAAAGTTGTGACAGCTTTTTAAGTTGAATTGATTAATTAAAATTGTCTGATTAAATTCATGCAGTAATAAGTACTGCTTTATATTAAAAGAAAATGCTTTAAGTTTAATCTTCATAGCACCTGCATTCAAGTTTGGTATGTATGATTGAAACTCCCAAATCGGCAAAGATTTTGATAGTTACGATCTAAAAACACTGCAAATTCAATTTTTCGTTCCGCAGAATTGATGAAACCTGGAATGTGATGATGAAATACTAACATATGTGGATTAAGGTTGCCCTCTCCATAGTTTTATCTTCTCTGGCAAATTATTTTCTGATAAAAATTGAAACCCTTGAGCAACTTTCTTTCTGTCAAATGTGGATTAAGGTTGCCCTCTCCATAGCTTTTTACGGTGCTATACCTTTTACAACAAGAATGACTGCAATTTTTCTTGTAAACTTTATTTGGTTTTCCTCTGTAGTTTTGGTAGGATGATAATGTCTAAATAATTTACAATAGGATCCTTGTCCTTTGCTTGTTTGTGCTTTTCCTTTTTCAGTTGTTTTTTAAATCTTAGATTTGAACGTGTTCGCAAGCCTTCTCAAGTTTGAGATTTCAACACATTTAGTATAATCTACATATATCACACGTATCTAGCCCTGCAGATGTTACTTTTTTCATCACTTTGTTTTTGGGGGAATCAGTTGCCTATCTGTTCTTTATTACCTGTTTAGTGGCATTTTTATTCAAGTAAACAGCAAGTTAGTAATGTTTATTTAAGGTTTCCCAACACTAGCCAAAGTTTGGGTGTTTTTATGCTGACGATTTCCACCAATTTATGCAGCGCCGTCTTTCAAACTTTGTGGAGAAAGCCCTTATTGAAGATGTAATACCAATTCTTATAGCTGCCTTCCACTGCCAACTGAGCCAGCTGCTCTCACACTGCATCCAGAGGATAGCAAGGTCCGATCTTGACTACATGGCTATAGGGAAAGAGTTTCCGCATGAAGTTTCTAATGATATCAAATCGCTCCGTCTCAAATCTCACGAAAATGATGAATCAAGTATGATGGAAATTGAGTTGATAGAGGATAAGAGAATCAGGAGAATCCACAAGGCATTAGATTCTGATGACGTTGAACTAGTTGGACTTCTTCTCAAGGAATCTGATATTACGTTAGATGATGCTTATGCTCTCCACTATGCTGTTGCATACTGTGATCCTAAGGTTGTTAAGGAGGTTCTCAGTCTAGGCGAGGCTAACCTCAATCTTCGCAATTCCCGAGGGCATACTGTACTTCATGTGGCAGCCAGACGTAAGCTGCCAGCAGTGCTAGTTCCTCTTCTGGACAGGGGAGCCTCTGCCTTAGAAACTACTTCAGATGGTCAAACTCCTGTTGCAATTTGCCGGAGATTGACTAGACCAAAGGATTTTTTGGAGAACACAAAGCAGGGACAGGAATCTAACAAAGATCGATTATGCATCGAACTTCTAGAGAGAGAGATGCGGAGAAACTCAATCTCTGGGAACGTATCGATCATATCAGAGGTGATACCTGATGATTTGCACGTGAGGCTGGACTATCTAGAAAATAGAGGTGACCATTCTTAATTTTTAGATTAAATCACTCCCTTGGATTACATTATTGAGTTCAGACCATGGATTGTGAAAGTTTTATTAAGTAAAAAAAGTGAAAATTACTGGCACATTAAGCTGCCTAATTTTTAATGCCATCAAGACATATACGCTCAGTGAGTTTTGACTCTTGTCGTCGAAAAAAATGACTAACAGCTTTGAGCTTTCATAAATTTGCAGTGGCATTTGCGCGGTTGTTGTTTCCTGCTGAGGCCAAGCTTGCTATGGAAATGGCTGATGCTCATTCCACATCAGTGTACACTGGCCTTGCGGCATCAAGAGGATCAAGTGGGAACTTACGAGAGGTTGATTTGAATGAAACACCCTCTGGACGAACCAAAAGACTACAAATAAGAATGCAAGCCCTTATTAAAACTGGTATGACCATTTTACCTCCGCGACATATATCCCAATCCTTCTGTGATTACATGTTTCCTAGACGAGTGTTATAATGTGTTTCAAACTTCAAGCGTTATTCCATGCCTAATCTCTTTGAAAATTACAAAATGCTTTCGATATGGTTTGTCATCTAACTTCCCTACTACCATGCTGAAGTTACTCCTAAAAGGATCAAGAGTCTTTGGAAAACTGTATTAAGTCTAAAGCTAGTTTAGCAAAGAGCATTCGTGATGATCTTGGGCCAATTAATAAGTTACAATGTTACTTCAAATGGTGATGGCAGTGAAAATGGGGCGGCGTTTCTTCCCCAACTGCTCGGAAGTCCTTGATAAGTTTTTGGACGATGAGATGGACATGGCTGATTTCATCCTCGACAAGGGAACTCCGGAAGAGCAGAGAATCAAGAGGATGCGGTTCTTGGAACTTAAAGACGATGTACAGAAGGCATTTTGCAAGGACATGGCTGAAAATAACCGGTCGGTTTTATCAGCATCGTCGTCATCGTCATCTTCTCCGAAGGACGGGGTAAATCACAAGGTCAGGAGAAGGTGTTGATTATATTTTTTTAGTAAGCTGTTAGATTTTCATAAACTTTAAGGTGTATCTTTCCTTCCACATGTATATTTAGGAGACTATTTTTCTGGCTCTCTCCTTATCAAACAGATATGAATCTGTAATTCCTAGCTTAAGGTATTTGGCTTGTATATTGGTCATAAAAAATTCAGTGTTAACCTTTCCACGAAATAAAATTGTAACTCCAAATTTTCTTTACAAGGAATACTTAGGCCTGTTGATTCTTTGTATGACCCGTTAATCAGACATATATCGACACGAAAATAACGGGTTAATCCGTTAACGATTCGAGTTGTTTTTGGGTCACCTGTTAAGAACTTGTTAACGAGTCGGATCGTTATCGGGTCAGATGTTAAGAATCTGACAAGATATCGTTCATTAGATCTAGACATTAGGCATGGTAATTTCTTGCATGACCTATTAACTCGACACAAAAAGACACGACCTGTTAACAAGTCGGGTCATTATGGGGTCACCCTAATACGAATTTGTCAAGATAACGGGTTTGACACGATCCATTAAGATAATTGATATAATATGAAAACGACACGAACACGACAAAACACGACTTGTTTCTAGACTTAGGAATATCATTATGATACTGCTCATGCGCGTGTGAGCAATTTACCGTGACACAGGAAATGACAATTTATATATTATGGACAAGTGTTAAGTAACCCCATCCTAGATCATAGATCAATAAGAAGCTAATAATTAATCATGTAAACCAATTATGGAAGCAAAATTGAGCCTTATCCTCTCTAGGTGCACAAACATTAATATGGAACCAGGTCGTTTTAGAATAAGAAATGCTAAAGGGATGAGAGAGTCTGTCAAAAATGGGGGTCTCTCAAAATGGGACACTCTCAAAAATAGAATTCTCCATAAACTTTCTATCATCTTATAATTTAACGTCGAGTAATGTTAGAGAGACTAAATTTATAGACTAAAATTTGTAAACTAAATGACATGGAAGTTAATGATTGAATTATTACTTAAACATTGATAACATGCTCATTTCCTATTGATGACATATCATTTAGTTTGCAAATTTAGTCTCCCTGGCATTACTCTTTAACATCATTAAGGTGGCAGAAAGTTTAGAAATAATCCTATTTTTGAGAGAATTCCCATAATATTTGTCTTTTAAAGTATGCTTTAATCATGAGACAATGGACTGTCTTAGTGATTAAGACATTAACATACAATATTGCTAAATAATAAAAAAAATAAATAAAAATTCATGTACGAGACAAGTGATGTGGTTGACCTACTGGATTCAAGAATTGATCTTCGTTCAGAAGAAAATTTTGGATAATGGAACCCCAACTACGTTATCAATTCATTGAGGGGAAATTTTTATTTGTGACGGGAACACAAGTGATACACCACGTGTTTTACTTAATAGGAATTGTGGGAAATTTTATTTTTTAAGTTATTAACTTTTTAGCATACATATCCTACCATTTGTTTAGTGACACGTGATATACCATCCCATATATCGATCACATTGACAAATCTCTCCCATTTAAGGCGCCCTGTAATTTAATTCAACCCTTGATCCGAAAACTGCTATAATAAGACAATCCTATCTAAATTTCTCGATTTAAAAAAACGAAAGTCCAATTGTTATGAGGGGCCCATCAATTTTCCAATACTTCAATTTTAATATAAAAAAGAAAACTTCCCATTAAAATACTTAAATTTGTTCGTTTCTTTGGTTCTGGAAGTTTCACATGAGAAGTTGCGTTGCCTTGCGCAGCGATTCATCAGCTTGCTTGGGCCCGAAGCCTGATTGGGTCTCTTGCCCGCTCCTCATCGTCTCTTTTAACTCGCCACTGCTTTCTCACGTTTCTATCGTCCTTCTTTCCTTCTTTGCTCAACCCCCTCTGCCTACCCTTTCCAATTTTTCATCAACTTTTTCCACCAAAGGAGGCGTCTTTTGCTGATTGCTGCTCGAAATTCGACCTCGGTGTCGATTTTCGGAACGTTAGAGCAATTGGGTTGCTGGGATTTTGGTGCTTCTGAATGGCAATCCAATCGTACGACATGTTGCTGAAGAATTTCACACTCTCCAGCCCTTATGTTCCCTACACGTCGATGATTGTGGGTATTTTCGCTTGCAAATTGGTACGCCCTGCTTCTCTCGCTAAACCCTTTTGCTAATTGTTTCGATGGAAGCATGTAATGTGTAAATTTAGTCTCTTTTTCTTCAATTTTTGGTCATTTTTGTTGTTATTTTTCAGGTTTATGATCTTAACCACTTGCTTAGTGCTGCTTACTTTAAGAGCTATTCTAACCTTTCAAAGATGCAACGCATTGAGTGGAATAATCGGTGATTTTTTTTCAGCCTAATCTAAATTCTTGCTGATTATTTTTCGGTTTTTGTTCATTCACTCATAACCCATGTGTGTTGTGTTTTGTTATGCTGATTCTGCAGGGCTATATCAACTATTCATGCCCTTTTTATCACTGCTATGTCATTGTACTTGGTATTTTGGTCAGATCTTTATTCTGATCAGGAGCTTAAAGCTTTCGTTACGCTGCAGAGTTCCCCACTGTCTACATTTGCATTGGGAGTAAGTTTTGGACATTTGCATGTTTAAGCTTCGAATATGCTACTGCTTTTCGATATTTCATGTTCAGACTTGGATTTGCTATTAGTTTCGATTTGGGGTTTTCTTGCATGTTTGAAATTTCAAGTAATAATCAACTAAATTGATATCACTGGCAAATTGATGTGTAAGTGCATTCTAATTTTGAAGTCATACCAATAAGTTTAACCTCAATCGTATGATTAGAAATTTAGGCATTAGAGAAGCCAGTCATGCAAATAATACGTAATTCTAACAGACGCTATGCTGCCTTTTGGTGGTGTCATTGTGGCAGGTTTCAGTTGGGTACTTTCTCACTGACCTTGCGATGATCTTTTGGTTTTACCCTGCTCTAGGTGGAATGGAATATGTAAGTGCATTCTGGTTTGAATTGTTCGTCATCGGGATGAATTCTGTTACCGGTGTTGGACAAGCAGAACCTAATTTTACGAAGTGAATGACCTTGTCAATTTTATGGTGATCATATTAATCTTTCAGGTGGTTCATCATCTTCTTTCTATAACATCGGTAGCATATGCTATGTTGACTGGCGAGGGACAGCTTTATACCTACATGATTCTTATCTCTGAGACAACTACCCCCGGTATCAACTTGAGATGGTATGCATTTCTTACAGGAAATCCATTTTCAAAAGCTATGATTTCGTTCCTTACTGTTGATGCTTAGTATTGTTTTGATTGTGAAGGTATCTTGACACGACTGGAATGAAGCGGTCCAGAACATATTTGATTAATGGGGTTGTAATATTCATTGCTTGGTTGGTGAGTTAGATATATCTGTAATGTTTCTATGACTTCCATTGTGTTCCTTTTCTTTAATTTAATCTGCTGCGTTGCGTTTACGAAGGGAAGACTTTTTGACAAATCTTTCTGGATTCGACTTTCCTCGTACCTTTGATCTTAGACATGCTTACGCATTACTCTGTGCAGGTGGCGAGAATAGTCTTGTTCATGTATCTGTTCTACCATCTCTACCTGCACTATGAACAGGTGCGGAGCAGCTGGTCTGCTGACCTACAATGACTACATCTTAGAAGTTTAAGTTTCAAATTGATTATTTAATTAACATGCGATATGCAACTAGAAATATATTAAGCCTGCATGAACTTGTTTAACAGGTTAAACAAATGCACATAATTGGGAGACTCTTAGCTTTCGCAGTGCCACCAATGCTAGCGGTCATGAATGTGATGTGGTTTTGGAAGATTTTGAAGGGATTGAAGAAGACATTAGCAAAGAGGCAGTGAAAGATCTTATTGATGGGTGACGTTGGTTCAAGAAGCGACTGAAGGTCTAAAGCGATTTGCGGTTTATCTGGATGTATGATACGCCCATTCTTGTTTCTCTGTCCCCACTTCTAGCATGTAAATGGTTTCGAGACCGATAATGAATACGTTTAGGGGTTCTGATTCAATGTGAACCCAAAAATATAGCAGATGTTCGAGAACCCTTCTGTTTTTCTTAGTTCCGTGCTTGGGATGGAGCTTGAATTAGTTTTTCGTTTTCATTTTTATCTCAGCATTGTGAGCAGGGAAGGGACAAGCACTGGTGTACTTCGCACCACCTTGCCAGTCATGAACAGCAGCGCCTTTATGTCACGTGCTGGTAAAGAAGTGGCGGTATTCTGTCTGGAACCGCATATGTATATATAGTTCATATGTTATATTATAATACGTGGATGACCACATGAATAATTTATTACTATTCACCCAAAGAAAAATCAGATGAGTTGTTATTATTCATATGAAGAAAAACGAATGAATTACTATTCATGCATAATATTTCACTATTTATTTGAGGAAAATTTGTAAAGTGAATAGTGTTGCT
Organism: Malus sylvestris; assembly: GCF_916048215.2. Classification (NCBI taxonomy): domain Eukaryota; kingdom Viridiplantae; phylum Streptophyta; class Magnoliopsida; order Rosales; family Rosaceae; genus Malus; species Malus sylvestris. The sequence goes on from NC_062268.1 coordinate 11,311,660, forward strand.
ATTGTAATATTTTGCCTATAAGATGAGAACATATGGAGGAAGGAAGAGGAGAGAAGAAGAAGAAAGAGACGAGAGAATAACATACAAAGGAAAGAAAGAGGAGTTATGGAGGAAAGGAAGAGAAGAGGAAATAAGAGAGATGCGGAAGAAATCACCAGTAGCCAGGTTAGAGAGGAGAAAATAATGAGAGTTATTTTGTACTTCAATTATTTTAGATAATAAAAGAAAGTACTACTGTTGTTCTGAGGATGTAGACACATTTGCCAAACCTCGTAAATATTGTGTTTTATTTACTTTATTCTACTGTACACATATCGTCGATTTTACAAAATATTATCAGCACGAGAAGCTCTCGTGTCAATGGAAAGCACACGCCATAAATTCGGTGAAGCACTACCTACCTCTCATCTCTGTTAGTTGGAATCTCACAGATAAGAAAATATTTTCATTTCATCTTTATATCTATGTATGACTAATTTTCTTAAAGTAAATATACATTTGGTTATATAACTATTATCATTATTATTGGCAGAAAATCTGACAGCCATATAAACAGCCTTTGAACTCCAACTTGCTGACCTCGGAAGTGCCATCGTCTCAGATGTCTAAAACACCAACCCAGTTTCTAATTTCGCAGAAAACTGGACAACCATCTTATGAGTACCGAAACTCCTTTTTCAGTAGCTCAGATCGAAATTGTTTCTTCACGAAAGTTGATCGGTATCCTCCTATCCATATCATACTAAAATTTGAGCTAAATCTAATGGTTTGATCTTCTCATAAGTTGCAGACACTACTCTTGACTTCAAAACTTATGGGAACCGTTTCGACTTTTTCGAAATTCACCGGAGGAGGAACACCAATTGGGACTTGTTGATGCACAAAATCAGCAAGAAGTTTGGTACAACAGAAAATGTTAAGTTTGTGACCTTCGCTAGATTGCTCCGGTCACTAGTGTGGATAAGTATGTAAATGGATAGGGATAGGGAAGCAAACACAAGATGTACGTGGTTCACCCAGATTGGCTACGTCCACGGAGTACATAGGTTCAAGCTCTCTTTTAGTGAGTACTAGTGAATGATTTAGTACAAAATAACATTAGAAAATATTGTGAGAGAATGATCTCTATTTATAGAAGAGAGTTTCTAGTTTCATTCTGACATTGACACATGTCGTGTTGTGATTGGCTTCTGATGTTGACATGTGTCGCGCTATGATTGGCTTCTGATGTCGACACGTGTCGCGCTGTGATTGGCCTCCTGGTTGGAGGGAAACTCTTCTGGGTCCTTGACGGTATACGTTGACCGGTACTTAGTAGTTTTGGGATTGGTCAAGTATGGTACAAACAGTGCTCCCCTAAGTTCTCGAGTGAGGGAAGCTCCTCGGTTGGGGACTTGCAAGATCCAAGCCATTGAGTGATCACGAAACTTCTAAGTACTGAAGTGTGGTATCATTTTCACTTGCCTTATCTGTCTCATATGTAGATGTGGCATCTTCTCTGTAAGTACTTTTCCTCCATCCAGGGGTGGTATCTTTAACCGATGAAGATGCACAAGGTAATGTATCAATTTCACTTGAAGCTTACTTGTAGTTTCGGGCTTGGTCAAGTGCAATACAAACCCTATAGTAGGAGTCCTCTAAGTCGCCGAGCTAGGAGATTTGCTGAAGGAGGTAACATACAAGGTAAACAATCATACTTCCAAGTAAGCAACCTGGATTGGAGGTTCGACTTCAGCTTCTGGTTGATTGTTCTCATTCTCCTTGTGTCATAAACAACAACAAGGATAAAGAGAAGCAAATGGAGAAGAGATGATATGAGATACTTTTGCTTTTGAAGAAGTAACTTTCCACAGACTTATTCTTGAACTGGGTTGGAGGGTTTTCTGGTTTCCTCCAGAGTATAAGGCCGACTCAAGAATTTGAGGGTCAAAACAAATTCATCAAATCTAGAGTACATTCGACCCTGATGATATGGGATACTTTTGATGTTAACAAAGTAGTGGATGTATCGACACGTATTCTGTTACGCTTGTCTCCACATGCTTCCTTGTATCCTTCTCACTTGCCCTATCTGTTCCTCAGGCAGATATGGTATCTTCTCTGGAAGCATAAGATGTTGAAGATGAGTACTCGAGAGCAATGCCAGGTAAGTAATCAGGCAAGAGGTTCCAGGCAGTCAGTTCCTGACTGGAAGCTTGATTCCAAGTGCTGATTGATTGATCTCTTTTTCCTTGTCTTGCAGGTAAGAACAAGGCCAAAGGAAAAGACAGGGAAAAAGCATGATATGAGATACTCTTTCTTTTAACCCTGATGATATGAGATACTCTTGCTCTGGTGTGGCTTGTTTGCAGAGGTATTATCGGGAGGAAAAGAAGCTGAGTATTTCGAGAGACTCTACTGAGAGTGCCTTCTAGGATGTGAAGAAAAGTTGAGCATTTTTTTTTATTTGCAGGTTTGCTTGGCTGTGGAGGATAGAGGTCGACATATATAGGAGTCTTCCTAACAACAAGTAGTAGTGTTATTCCTTTACCCTTCTTGGTTATAGCAATGTAGTGGGAGCTGCAAGCTTCACGTGTTTTAACTTTGTCAGAGCATTTTGAAAAAGTGGTCTGTGGTATCTGGAAAGCTGATGTTGTGTGTGAAGATTGCAGACAAGCTTTATCCAAGGAAATCTAGCTCTCGAAGGTCGGAGAGCAGTGCCTCTTCGATTTTTGAACAAGCAATCCTGTCGGGGATCTGGCTCTCGAAATTCAGAGAACAATGCCTTTTTGATTTTTGAGAAAGCAATCATGTTGGGAGTCTGACTCTTGAGATTCAGAGAGCAGTGTCTCTTCGATTTTTGAGAAAGTAATCCTGTTGGGAGTCTGGCTTTTGAGATCCGGAGGGCGGTGATGTCTCTTCGATTTTTGAGCACGTAATCCTGTTGGGAGTCTGGCTCTTGAGATTCGGAGAGCGGTGCCTCTTCAATTTTTGAGAAAGCAATCCTGTTGGGAGTCTGACTCTTGAGATTCGGAGAGCAGTGTCTATTCGATTTTTGAGAAAGTAATCCTGTTGGGAATCTGGCTCTCGAGATTCAGAGAGCGGTGCCTTTTCGATTTTTGAGCAAGCAATCTTGTTGGGAGTCTGACTCTTGAGATTCGGAGAGCAATGTCTCTTCGATTTTTAAGAAAGTAATCCTGTTGGGAGTCTGGCTCTCGAGATTCGGAGAGCGGTGCATCTTCGATTTTTGAGCAAGCAATCTTGTTGGGAGTGTTTTCTCGAATGTGAGTAAAGGTTGGGCATTTTTGTTAGTCTGCCTTGCCGCGGAACACGGAGGTTGACACACATTGGGACTTTCTAGTTATCAAGCAGTGATGCTATACCTTTACCCTTGTGGGTAATAGTAGGGTGGTTGGACCTTCAAAATTTATGTGTCTAAACTTTATCAGAGATTTTTGGCAAAGTTCCTGTGGTACCCGAGGAGCTGATGTTGCGTGTGGAAAGTGGTGCCTCTTCGGAATCCAGAGAGTGGTGCCTCTTCGATTTTTGAAACAACGGCCCTGTTGCCTTTCTTTTATATGGACACCAATTGTGTGCAAGAAGTACATTCAGATAGTTATTGCTTGTAGGAATTTTCCCCTTACTTTAGAGATATATTGCACCTCATTTCTCCTTCATCATTTCTGAGAATGTCTGGCCCATCTGACCGTCGTTTTGACTTGAACTTTGGTGAAGAGGCAGCCATACCTTCTCAAGACAAAATATGGCGCCTATCATTCTTATCCCCTACTGGTCCTCTTACCATTGGGGACTCTGTGATGAAGAATGATATGATCGCTGCGGTGGTGGCCAGGAACCTTCTCACTTCCAAAGATAACAGACTACTTTCCAAATGGTCTAATGAGTTGGCTGTTAAGGATTCTTTGGCTCTCAGTGTTCAGTGTGCAGGTTCTGTGTCTAATATGGCCCAACACCTATTTGCTCGAACCCGCCAAGTTGAATCATTGGCGGCTGAAGTGATAAGTCTCAAACAGGAGATCAGAGGGCTCAAGCATGAGAATAAACAGTTGCACAGGCTCGCACATGACTATGCTACAAACATGAAGAGGAAGCTTGACCAGCTGCAAGAATCTGATGGTCAAATTTTACTTGATCATCAGAGGTTTGTGGGTTTGTTCCAAAGGCATTTATTGCCTTCGTCTTCTGGGGCTGTACCGCGTAATGAAGCTCCAAATGATCAACCTCCAGTGCCTCCTCCTTCTGGGGTTCTGCCTAGTATTGAGGCTCCGACTAATCACCCTCTGGTTCCTCATCTTTCTGGGGTTCTGCCGACTACTGAGACTTCTCCTGAGCAACCTTTGTGAAGGCTCCCTCTTGTTTGTTTATTTTGATTCATGTATATGTATATATTTGTAACTTATCGGAGATATCAATAAACAAGCTTTGCTTCATTTCAACGTATTATGTTAAATACATCAACGCCTTCTTCACTAAGTTCTTTGAATTTTTCCTTTTATTGAAGCTTGTATGTTGAAACTTTATGAATGAAGCATGTAGGTTGAGGTAGTGCTCCCTTAATTTCCCGAGTGAGGAAAACTTCTCGGTTGGAGACTTGAAAAAATCCAAGTCACTGAGTGGTCGTGAGACTTTCGAGTATCAAGGTGCAGTAGCATATGGTAGGAGTCCCCCAAGTCTCCGGTCGATGGAGTTGACGAATGAGGCATTTCCTTTCTAAGTGGTAGCCCAAAACTCCTTCTTCATATATATTTGTTATGAAAGTTGTTAGGCCCAACGAAGAGGAGGCCTAGGCAATTTTTTTTTTCGAATTTTTTTTTTTAAATTTCCGAATTTCCTAAGAAAAAAAAAAATATATATATTTTAAAGCTTTGTAGGTTAAGCTTTGGTGTTAAAGCTTTGTAGGTAAAGCTTTGAGGTTGAAGCTTTGTTGGGTACCATGAATTGATTTTGCTTCACACTATCTTGATCAAGATAGTGTGAAGCTTTTGTGTTGAAGCTTTGTAGGTGAAGCTTTTGTGGGTGAAGCTTTTGTGGTGGGTGAAGCTTTTGTGGTGGGTGAAGCTTTTGTTGGTGAAGCTTTTATGGGTGAAGCTTTTGTGGGTGAAGCTTTTGTGGTGGGGGAAGCTTTTGTTGGTGAAGCTTTTGTGGGGGAAGCTTTTGTGGTGGGGGAAGCTTTTGTGGGTGAAGCTTTTGTGGTGGGGGAAGCTTTTGTGGGTGAAGCTTTTGTTGGTGAAGCTTTTGTTGGTGAAGCTTTTGTGGTGGGTGAAGCTTTTGTTGGTGAAGCTTTTATGGGTGAAGTTTTTGTAGGTGAAGCTATTGTGGGTGAAACTTTTGTAGGTGAAGCTTTGAAGTTGAAGCTTTGTAGGTGAAGCTTTGGAGTTGAAGTTTTTGTTGGGTATGATAGGATTAAAAGCACACCACAAGGTAGCACACAAATGTCCTATCGATTTTCCTTATTAAAGCTAAGATTTGTCAATTGTAGCATATGAAAATAAGGATCTTTCCCGCAGAAGATTGTTTTATCTAACTACTTAAAACGTCACACAAAATGGGCTGCTGTCCATACTGACCAGCCACCGAAAAATAATTATTAGACTGACTTACGCTTATCTAAAGTGTATGAAATTTTATATGACAACACTAGACACATAGAGCTACACTCACAAAACTTTTTGGGATTTTTGGAGTTGATTTGCTATTTAAATTAAATTGAACAAAAACAGGACATAAACAAATTTTAAATAGTTCACAAATTAAGAAAAACGAGTTAGGGGAGTTGCTATTCACCACCAAATAATCATGCAAACATGTTATGTTTCATTCAAATTCCTTTTATTTCCGGATGAAGATGCTCAAGTTGGCTCAATGTTAGAACTTAACCTATTACTCTTTCTTATGTAGTATGTTAAGAGAATGTCGTTTTCAACTTAACTTAGTCCCTAGCATGCAATCTAGAATGGCGTGTTCATAGATTTAACAAGTAGAAATCATTAAGAACGAAAAGAGTTTGAGTCATCACAAGGCATCGTAAGTACTGGCGTTGTCTTACTTATCCTAGAAATTGGTTCACATGTTAATCGCAATTAACAAGTACTACTCCAGAACATATGTAGGTCCTCATTCGACAAGGGCAGGCACACAAATATTCATAGCATTAGAATCCTAGATATGCTTACTAAGTATGCATCCATAGAAAACAAATAAAGAATTCATCAATGAGACAAGTAGTGAAACAATTTTCATCCATTCATAAAAGTAATTCAAATGAAATGTCATAACAAACTTGCAATCATATTCGGGGCTTCAAAACAGCCCCTAACTACTAAAAATTTAGTTACACACAATCCTTAAGTTAAAACAAAAGATAGACATGAGTTTGAGAAGATAGAACCGAAAGAAATTGACCGAGGCCTCCTCCTAACTTTCCTTCCTTCTCCAACGCTGCTTTTAAACCAATTCTTGCTGCATCCTTTTCTTCTCCTTAACTCACCCACTAATAGCCATTTAGTGATGACAATAAGTGAGAGGAAATGGTAAAACAATTGTAACTCTTTGTGTAGCCCTTATGCCAATTACTCCCTCTTAATCCTCATCTTTAATTCCATTCCCTTTTATATTTGAATAAGTGTCAGCTGACTTGTTCTTGGCTGCATCAGTTTTGGCTGCTAGATTTATTGGGTTTATTCCTTCCATTGCAGTTACAAACTGCTTAGCCTCTTGGTAACCTTTCAGTATTAAAACGATCATAACCTTTTCTAGACAAACGATAGTAACAATCCATGAAAGGCTCCAGAAAATAGGTATCTGTAGCTTTCCAAGCCGATAAGGTTCATTAGCTAATTCATTCTGAGCTGTTCGCAACTTGCTTCCAAAGTCAGCTGATCTGCACAGGCAGTTTTGACAAATTTGTCACTTAAAATCCCACTTGTGCTATTTTTCTTTTCTTTGCTTGACAAATCCCACAAAACACAAAAACAAAGTAAATAGCTCAAAAATATAAGGAACTAACTAAGAAAAGGCAAGTGAATTTGGTGTAAAATATATATAAATATGAGCTTATCAGGGAACCATGAATTGATTTTGCTTCACACTATCTTGATCAAGATAGTGTGAAGCTTTTAAGAATTTGTAGTTGTCCTCCATTGATGAAACTTTTGTTAGTGAAGCTTTGGAGTTGAAGCTTTTGTTGGTGAAGCTTTTGTTGGGTACCATGAATTGATTTTGCTTCACACTATCTTGATCAAGATAGTGTGAAGCTTTTGAGAATTTGTAGTTGTCTTCTATTGATGAAGCTTTTGTTGGTGAAGCTTTAGAGTTGAAGCTTTTGTTGGGTACCATGAATTGATTTTGCTTCACACTATCTTGATCAAGATAGTGTGAAGCTTTTGAGAATTTGTAGTTGTCCTTCATTAATGAAGCTTTTGTGGTGAAGCTTTGTTGGGTACCACGAATTGATTTTGCTTCACACTATCTTGATCAAGATAGTGTGAAGCTTTTGAGAATTTGTAGTTGTCCTCCATTGATGAAGCTTTGTTGAATTTCCCAATTTTTTTTTTGGGAAACTAGAAATTTTGCTTCCACACTGTTGAGCAAGAGATTGTGATGCAAGCCACACCTTGTAGTAGTCGAAGGTTTGGATGAACCATATAAATTGAATTTTCTTCGAACAGTCTTGAATTTGCTTCGAAGGTTTGAGAATTGTAGTTGCCCTCTATTGATGAAGCTTTTGTTGGCACCATAAATTGGTTTTGCTTCACACTGTCTTGATTAAGAGTGTGTGAAGCTTTTTAAGAATTGCGGTTGAACTCCTTTGATGAGGCTTTTGTTGGCACCATAAATTGGTTTTGCTTCACACTGTCTTGATCAAGAGTGTGTGAAGCTTTTGAGAATTGTGGTTGAACTCCTTTGATGAAGCTCTTGTTGGCACCATAAATTGGTTTTGCTTCACACTGTCTTGATCAAAAGTGTGTGACGCTTTTGAGAATTATGGTTGCCCTCCATTGATGAAGCTCTTGTTGGCACCATAAATTGGTTTTGCTTCACACTGTCTTGATTAAGAGTGTGCGAAGCTTTTGAGAATTGTGGTTAAACTCCTTTGATGAAGCTCTTGTTGGCACCATAAATTGGTTTTGCTTCACACTGTCTTGATCAAGAGTGTGTGAAGCTTTTGAGAATTGTGGTTGCCCTCCATTGATGAAGCTCTTGTTGGCACCATAAATTGGTTTTGCTTCACACTGTCTTGATCAAAAGTGTGTGACGCTTTTGAGAATTATGGTTGCCCTCCATTGATGAAGCTCTTGTTGGCACCATAAATTGGTTTTGCTTCACACTGTCTTGATTAAGAGTGTGCGAAGCTTTTGAGAATTGTGGTTAAACTCCTTTGATAAAGCTCTTGTTGGCACCATAAATTGGTTTTGCTTCACACTGTCTTGATCAAGAGTGTGTGAAGCTTATGAGAATTGTGGTTGCCCTCCATTGATGAAGCTCTTGTTGGCACCATAAATTGGTTTTGCTTCACATTGTCTTGATTATGAGTGTGTGAAGCTTTCTACGAGTTGTAGTGTTTGCATTGTTATAGAGGGGAAATGTTTGAAGCATATGCAAGATGGCTGAATAGCTTGATCTTCGTATTCCATGCACTGAAGTTGTTGTTGGCTTGCAATAAGACTTTGTTGGTGACTATAACTCTTGTTGGGCATAAGTGCTCCCCTAGTTAAGTTGTCAAGCTTGAGGGTTTTTGATTATTTGTGAATGCTAGGAGTTCATATGTACAAGTTGTACCACTCGTCTTCTGGTAGGTGGAATGAATGGTGAGTTGCTTTCATCACTTGGTTGGTGGTATGAAGGTGAGTTCTTTCATCACCTTTCATCACCTGGTTGGTGGCATGAATGGCAAGTTACCAAATGATATTAGAGTACGGGTTGTACGTTTCATTACCTGGTTGGTGGCATGAAGGAGAGTACGGGTTGTACATTTCATCACCTGGTTGGTGGCATGAAGATGAGTTCCTTATTCACTTAGTTAGTGGCATGAATGGCAAGTTGCCAAATGATATTAGAGTACTAGTTGTACTTCATAACCTGGTTGGTGGCATGAAAAAGAGTACAGGTTGTACATTTCATCACCTGGTTTGTGGCATGAAGATGAGTTCCTTCTTCACCTGGTTGGTGGCATGAGTGGCAAGTTGCCAAATGATATTAGAGTACGGGTGGTACATTTCATCATCTGGTTGGTGGCATGAAGGAGAGTACGGGTTGTACATTTCATCACCTGGTTGGTGGCACGAAGATGAGTTCCTTCTTCACCTGGTTGGTGGCATGAGTGGCAAGTTGCCAAATGATATTAGAGTACAGGTTGTACAATTCATCACCTGGTTGGTGGCATGAAGGAAAGTACGAGTTATACATTTCATCACTTGGTTGGTGGCATAAAGATGAGTTCCTTCTTCACCTGGTTGGTGGCATGAAGGAGAGTACGGGTTGTACATTTCAACACCTGGTTGGTGGCATGAAGATGAGTTCTTTTTTCACATTTCATCACCTAGTTGGTGAGAATAAGGGCAAAGTGTCGAGGCACATTGTAGCAAGTGTCGAAGAGATAAAGTATGTTAAACCCTGTCGAAGCACAATTGGCTTATGTATGGATGTGTTGGAATGTATGATGTTTATGTATGAATGTGTTGGAATGTATAATGTTTATGTTGATTGATATGAGTGATGCTTATGAATGTTTTGCTATGCATGAAGGGATCCATGCTTTTGATATGTGAACCATGTTGGTTGTAACACTTAGTATCACATACTTTGTGTCAAAGTACGCATGTTGAAGCTCTGAGTTAGAGTATAAGGGTAGGTCAGCGTAGACCAAGTGTTCCAGTGTTAGGAACGCAAAAGACTCAGAAGAAGTTGTTTGAATTCCCTCTTCTTTAAATATTTACCGAATGGCTTGTGTGACAAAAAATCTTAAGCGGTTGAGAGTCAAAACATTTATAATGTGTATGCTTTCTTATAATAGCATTTCCTTCAGTACCTAGTCCTCCACTTTGAAAGAGTGAGGCTTGGCCCTATAGTCATAATAGTCAACGGTACGTTCACCCCTGGTTGTCTTGATACGAACTTTTATCCCTCTTGTTGTAATGGGCTTGCTGAGAGTAAAAATCCTTCTTCTTACCAAGAGACAGATATGTTTGGTGACTTTGCGAGTAGCTAAATGAGGCAGGAGATGATGCAATGGGTGTCTGAATGGCCAATATCTCCTCACTTGGTAGAACTTGACTTCCACTTCCCATTTGTTGATAGGGGTTAACCATATGTGGGTTCCCTTGGTATGTCATTGCTTCGGCAGATGCGTGGTTATAAGCCTGTGCCATCACCTCAGAGTAAGTCTTCCAAGTGTTGACATTGATAATGTACTTGAAGAAACAATCACGTAGGCCTGCCGTGAAGGCCTTGAGGGCGGTCTTGTCATCTACCTCAGCGCAGTGAGAATACTCATGGCTGAAGCAACCGGCATACTCTCGTAGTGACTCGTCCAGCTTCTGGCGAATAGTGTACAAGTCATCTGTAGAATGCAAGTGATTGGTCTGGAAGATGTGTTGAGAGACAAACAGTTTCCTTAATTCCTCAAATGAGTCTATTGTCTCAGGTGGAAGATTGCAATACCAGTTTAGAGCTTCGCCAGAGAGGGTGGAGGGGAACAGAAGACATCGCTCTTCGTCGGTGTGCATCCGATATGCCATGGTGGACTCATATAGGTTAAGGTGTTCAATTGGGTTATCCCTTCCAGTATAGAGTTGTAAACCAAGCTTTTGTTTTGTCTTCGCTTGAAGGAGGTGTCAAAGATCCTTCTTGTGAGAGGGTCATGCCTGGGTTGGTTCCAGTTAGGTATCTCGGCCTGACGTTCGGCCTTCAACTTGTTTACTTCCTCAAAGAGCTGTAGGACAAGAGGGTCATGAGTGGAGTCATGTACCACTGGAATTTTCTTTTGTAAGTCTTCATCGCCTCTTGGAAGTAGGAAAGTTTGAGCAAGGGTGTGTGGTTTTTTCTTGAACTCACCGTATTGACTTCTAGGGTGAGTCTGTCGGAATACCTTAGAGTCCCCCTTACCTTCATGTTCCTTTGGGACCTGTCGTTCCTTCTCTAGATTGACAGCTGGCCTGGGTCGTGGGAGGGGACCGAGTCTTTAAAAAACCCTTGGGTCATTGATCTTCGAGCATATGTGGATGGGATTCTCTCGACGTTGCTTTAGCAAGTCTCGGCAGTCACGACAAATGGCTTTCGATCCTTCCAACCCTTATGCAAGGAGGTGTCTTCCTTCACTTCTTCTACTTCGGGTTGAAGCATCTGGGTTGAGAGAAGTCTCATGTTGATAAATATTTTGATGATTAGCTCACTCCTCATCAGGGATACCCATGTCCAAAGGAGGTGACCCTCAGTGTTGGGGGGCACCCAGATGATGGTTGATGTCTACAAGGGCAATGAGCTCGCGTGTTTAAGTACGCCTAGTTTTGTGGAGCGTCTCAAAGAGCTTCTCATACTGCTCCTGGATGACCTCATTCTTTATTGCTATTTTGTTGTTCTGAGCTTCTAACTCATTGACTTTAGCTTGAAGAGCAACCTTATTTCCTTCATTATTTCGTTGCTTCGCACTAGGTCCGGGATGGGTGTTATTCTGTGTGCTGTGGCTTCCTTCGCTCCCCATGTTGGAGAGGGATGCCTGGTCAAAAGAGAGTGTACGAATGGTGGAAACCAGCTTGGCAAAGCTGAAGAGAGTGGGAATAAGTGTCGTTCCCACAGACGGAGCCAAATGTTGATGCACAAAATCAGCGAGGACTTTGGTACAACAGAAAATGTTAAGTTTGTGACCTTCGCTAGATTGCTCCGATCACTAGTGTGGATAAGTATGTAAATGGATAGGGATAGGGAAGCAAACATAAGATGTACGTGGCTCACCCAGATTGGCTACATCTACGGAGTAGAAGAGTTCTCATTAATTGTGAAGGGTTTACACAAGTACATAGGTTCAAGCTCTCCTTTTATGAGTACTAGTAAATGATTTAGTACAAAATGACATTAGGAAATATTGTGAGAGAATGATCTCAATTTATAGAAGAGAGTTTCTAGTTTCATTTTGACATTGACACGTGTCGTGTTGTGATTGGCTTCTGATGTTGACACATGTCGCGCTATGATTGGCTTCTGATGCCGACATGTGTCGGGATGTGATTGACCTCCTGGTTGGAGGGAAACTCTTTTGGGTCCTTGATGGTACAACGTTGACCGGTGCTCAGTAGTTTCGGGATTGGTCAAGTATGGTACAAATAGGACTTATTGTTACTATTACTTCCTGGGTAACTAAAAGAACTTTGAATTGTGAAATGAAAATAAAATAAAAAGGATAAAACAAAAAAAAGTGGCAGACAAAGAAAAAAAATTGAGACTTAATCATTGCCTTTTCTGTTTTGGCATATTTATGTGAATGATGCTGGTTTAAAGCCCTATCACAAGTTCTATTTATTTATAGTGGGTGGAATTATTACCCTTTGCTTTAAAGCTTTGATATTTATGTGAATGATGTTGAATCAAAGCCCTTGTTACAAGCTTTATTTACTTAAAAGTAATTTATTTACCATGACAGGAATTACTGCATATTGCTTTAATTTATTTAGTGTACTACATTTTATGATGAGTATATAAAAGGACCCGAAGTTCCTTGATCATATTAGAACCTAAAGTTTCTTGATCCTCATCATATAAAATGATTGGACCTGAAGTTCCACCATAAAAACAAAGATCAGACCTGAAGTTCCTTGATCATCATTATATATAAAAAAATTGGATCCAAAGTTTGTAACGGCCCGTCCCGAAATATTTATTTTCGGGAAATAATATCGGTGATAGGCCCAAACTAAACTTTTATTTAACTACCATTAATCACAATTCTTTACTTAAATTCCTTAATTTCTCATAAAACTATAATCATGTTTTAATAATACCAAAACCTATGTTTAAATTACCAATTAAATCTCCAAATTTCTTCTATTAAATCAACTTCTCAACAAAAGGTTAATTCTTCATTATCCAATTATGAGTTACTCACAAATTCTATAACCCAACTCATTTCACAAAAACATAAGGTAAGTTTTGTAAATTAATCACCCAATTCCTCTTCTTAAACTAATTTCAATGAAAGATTAATTTCAGTTATTTTAAGGTTGCATCTAACTCCAGTTAGACTGGCTACGTACCCTTGAACGGGATCAAGCCTTTCGTAGTTCACAGTTTATTCTTTTATCCATTTTCAAAAATATTCTAGTTATGGAAATATTCAACATTAGCTTTCACATATGAATTACATCAATTGGGTACCAATTACGGATTTAAAATATCATAATTTGCATAAAAAGACAGCGTCGGCCTACTGACCACGGGCCGCCGTGGGTGGCGGTTTCCGGTGATCGGAAACCCCAATTTCTGACTAACTCTAAAAATTACCAAATTTTACAGGATTGTAGAGTTCAATGAGATGAACAACTTCCATACCTGGGCTAAAGTCCAATTCGGCAGGGAAAAGCCCCAATTTCACTCAATTCCTCAAGAACCCTGTCCTCAATTCGTCACCTCGAGTCTAACCATGGTGGTGGTCGACAATGGTGACTTCACAAACGGGAGATCGCAGACACGAACCCATAGCACCCATCGGTGCAAGTTTCACTAAATTAAAGCATATTTCCATCAAAATTGGGATGGAATTGATGAAGGGATCGATTGGTGTTGAAAGGAAGGTTATTTTGGTACTGTTCCCGTCAGCAACAGTGGCTAGAATTGAAAACAATGGTCAGGTCGGGTCGGCGTGTTGAAGGAAAGTTCAGTTCTCTCATCTCTCCCATTCTCTCATTTCCCTCATTTCTTCCCCTTGATTGGTCCGTGTCTTTCCATTTCTTTCCTTCCTTTTCCATCATAGCCACACACGTGGCTTCTCAGATCCTTGCTCCAGCAAATCTGGAGCCTTCTAGATATTGGACAAATGACCATTTTACCCCTAACTTCAATCGTTAATAATTTCTTCATTATAACTCTGTTTCATGAACGGTTTTCGTCTACACGCTCTTATGGCCGTCCTCTATCCAAATATGTCAACAAATCCGATAAAATACGTCCTTGTATAATTACGTTAAACCAGTTAGAGGCATTTTCCTCTTTTCTACTTAACGATAAATTTTACTACGTATGTTTGTACCATACTTGACCAATCCCGAAACTACTGAGTACCGGTTAACGTTATACCGTCAAGGACCTAGAAAATTTTCCCTTCAACCAGGAGGCCAATCACAACGCGACACGTGTCGACATCAGAAGTCAATCATAGCGCGACACGTGTCAACATCAGAAGCCAATCACAACACAACACGTGTCAATGTCAAAACAAAGCTAGAAACTCTCTTCTATAAAAGGAGATCATTCTCCCACAATATTTCTTAATGTCATTTGTACTAAATCATTCACTAGTACTCACTAAAGGAGAGCTAGAACCAATGTACTTGTGTAAGCCCTTCATAATTAATGAGAACTCATATCCTCTATGGACGTAGCCAATCTGGGTGAACCACGTACATCTTGTGTTTGCTTCCCTGTCTCTATCCATTTGAATACTTATCCACACTAGTGACTAGAGCAATCTAGCGAAGGTCACAAACTTAACACTTTCTGTTGTACCAAAGTCCTCACTGATTTTGTGCATTAAGATTTGGTGCCGTATGTGGGAACGACACTTATTCCCACTTTCTTCAACTTTGTTAAGCTGGTTTCTACCATTCGTACACTCTCTTTTGACCAGGCATCCCTTTCCAACATGGGCAGCGAAGGAAGCCATATCACACAGAATGACACCCCTCTTGCACCTGGTGCGAAGCAACTAAAGAAGGAACAAAAGAAGTTCGCTCTTCAGGCTAAAGTCGATGAGCTGAAGGCTTAGAATAACAAGATAGCGATAAAGAATGAGATCCTCTAAAAGCAATATGAGAAGGTATTCGAGATGCTCCACGAGGCTAGATATGCTAAAACACACGAGTTTATCACCCCTATGGAAGTCAACCATCAACTGGGTACCCCAAACACGGAGGGTCATTTGCCCTCAACATGGGTATTCCTGTTGAGGAGCGAGTTACTTATCGAAATGACGACCAACATGAGACTTCTCTCAACCCAGTTGCTTCGACCAGAAGCAGGAGGAGTGGAGGAAGGCACCTCCTTACAGAAGGAGTGGAAGGATCGAAAGTCGTCTTTTGCGACTGTCGAGACTTCCTAAAGCAACGTCGAGACAATCTCATCCATGTAAGCTTAAAGATCAATGACCTAAGGGTCTCTGAAAGGCTCGGTCCCTTCTCATGTCCCAGGTCGGCTACCAATTTGGGGAAGGGGAAACAAGTCCTAGAGGAACACGAAGGTATAGGGGACTCAGAGATGTTCCGACAGACATACCTTGGAAGTCAGTACGGTGAGTCTAGGGAAAATCACATGCTCTTGATCAAACCTTCCTACTTCCAAGTGAGATGGTGATTTACAAAAGAAAGCTTCAGTGGTACATGACTCCACTCATGACCCTCTTGTCCTACAGCTCCTTAAGGAAGTAAACAAGTTGAAGGCCGAACGACAAGCTAAGATACCTGATTGGAACCAGCCTAGGCCTGGCCCTCTTACAAGGAGGATCTTTTACATCCCTTCCAAGTAAAGACAAAGCAGAAGTTTGGCTTGCAACTCTATATTGGAAAGGAGGACCCAATTGAACACCTTACCTCTTTGAGTCCACCATGGCATACCAAATGCACACCGACGAAGAGCGATGTCTTCTCTTCCCTTTCACCCTCTCTGGCGGAGCTCTAAACTGGTATTGCCGTCTTTCACCTGAGACGGTAGACTCATTTAAGGAATTGAGGAAACTATTTGTTTCTCAAAACATTTTCCAGATCGATTGCTTGCACTCTTTCGATGACACACTATTCGCCAGAAGCCAGACGAGTCATTACGTTTGTATGCTGGCCGCTTCAGCCATGAGTATTCCAGTTGTGCCAAGGCAGATGACAAGACTGCCCTCAAAGCCTTCACGGCAGGTCTACATGATTGTTTCTTCAAGTACATGATCAATGCCAACACTTGGAAGACTTACTCTGAGGTGATGGCACAGGCTTATAACCATGCCTCTGCTGAGGCAAGGACATATCAAGGGAAACCCCCCAAGACCATCCCCTATTAGCAAGTGGATAATGAAAGCCAGACCCACCCAAATGAGAAGACCTCAACCTTCCAAACGACAGTGGTGCCTCCCCCTGCCTTACTTAATACTTTGCCAAGTTAACAGACATATCAATCTCAAGGAAAAAGGAAAGATTTCCATCCTCACCAGTCTCAGCTTAGTAAAAGGAGTAAGGGACACTGCCGTGATAACCAAGGGTATCACCACAATAATCCTCGACCCCAGGCAGTTAACACAGTGGGTCAAGCACGTGTCAGGACAGGCCCTACCCCGAGGTATGAGGCATACACACCTTTGAACGCCACATGCGTGGCCATTTACCCCAGCATAGCATACCTGATACCGAAGCCAAAGTCGAGGCACCCGGATTACAAGCCCACGAAAAACACAGGCACATTTTACTGCTACCACAAGCATAACGGCCATGACGGCGAGAAGTGTATCACTCTTCGTGATCATATTGAAGCTTTGGCACGTGAAGGAAAAATTGATCAATTCCTCATTCACTCTTCCAGTGGTAACCGTAACCAACGCCAGGTGAATGTGATATATTCCATAAGTGGTGGCACACTCACATCTAAATCTTCCAACAGGGCCATGAAAAATAGTGAACGAGTTTTAAGGCCTAGCCACTAAGTGTTTCACGTGGAAGACATCAGGGGAGGCAAGTATCAAAAGCCTAATTGGGATCCAATATGTTTCTACCCTGAGGAAGAAAGAGGTATCATCTACCCTTACAATGACCCACTGATCGTGGAAGCTCACATAGCCAACTTTGAAGTACAATGAATCCTGGTAGACACGAGGGCTTCAGTCAATATCATGTTTGCTGAAGCTTTCAGGGCACTTAATGTAGCTGAACACTTGCTCGATCACTTAATTTCTCCTCTGATAAGCTTCTCCGGTGATATCATGCAACCTTTAAGGAGCATACACTTACCTTTCACCATTGGTACATGCCCTTACATAGCTACCATTACCACTAACTTCCTGGTGGTTGATTGCCCAACGGCATACAATGTCAACTTCGGAAGCACAAGCATGAATGATCTCAAGGCCATGGTATCCACACATATGTTGTTAATGAAATTTCCAACCCCCTATGGCAATGGTTACATCAGAGGAGATCAACTTAGTGCACGATCATGTTACAACACTTCGGTCAAGCAACAACATTTGCCTGTGCCCAAGGAAACCCTTTTTATACATGACTAAGTCATAAAGACCAGCCCAGATAAAGCTAACTTGGATCTTCACGGTGGTAACAGTCAACCCGACGATCCTCGAGATGACCTTTTCACCCAGCAAGCACAACTCGCTGAAGAGTTGAAGAAGGTCTCTATCTCAAAAGTTTATCCGAATCGCATAGTAAAGATTGGCACCACCTTGTCACCACTTATTCGGTTGGCATTAATCTCTTTTTTTTGTAAGAGAACACTAAGGTCTTTGCCTGGTTATACGAGGACATGTCAAACATCTCTCCAGATATCATTTGTCATCACTTAAATATTGACCTCAAGACCAAGCCAGTGAGACAGAAGCGAAGATCTTATGACGCTGAACGGTACGAGGCAATGAAGGCAGAAGTCGAAAAACTCAAAGGCATAGGCTTTGTCCGCAAATTCAATTATCCAACGTGGGTAGCAATTGTTGTCCTTGTTAAAAAGAATCTGACCAAGGAAAGTCTCCTGCTCCAAAAGGTCTTGTGGAGAATGTGTGTCGATTACACCGACCTAAACAAAGGATGCCCGAATGATAACTTTCATCTTTCTCTCATAGACAGACTTATAGACTTTACGTCAGGGTGTGAACTCCTGAGCTTCATGGATGCTTACTCAGGATACAACCAAATCTTTATTAGATGCTTACTTCGCCCAATGAGGACTTGATTTGATCCGCCCAATGCCTGTAGGGAAGGGTAAGGTTCGCTATGCAATCGTTGCAGTTGACTATTTCACAAAGTGGGCCGAAGTAGAACCCTTGGCAACCATTACTGAGGCAAAAATAGAAGACTTTGTATGGAAGAACATCCTTTGCAGATTTGGCATTCCCAATATGATAGTCACTGATAACGGACGACTGTTCGACAATAATAAATTCAGGATGTTCTACTCTAAGTTCAACATCAACTTATGTTTTGCCTCCCAGCTCATCCCCAGTCTAATGGACAAGTTGAAGCCATCAACAAAATAATCAAACGAACTTTGAAAACCAGTTTGGACAATGCTAAAGGTTGTTGGCTAGAATTTGTACCCCAAGTTCTTTAGTCATACCGCACTTCGTATCGGACGTCAATAGGAGAAACCCTATTCTCACTTGCCTTTGGTACAGAGGCAGTTGTCCTAGTTAAGCTTGAGCAAGCAACGTTCCGAGTCCAAAACTACGTGCAAAGCGAAAATGACAAACAACTTACCGTCAACTTAGATCTAGTCGAGGAACACAGAAATCAGGCTCACTGGAGGAATGTCGCCTACAAGCAGCGCATCTCCAACTACTATGACTCAAGGGTCAAACCTCGTTTTTTCAAAATGGGGGACTAGGTATTGAAGAAAAGATTACTTTGCGACAGAGTCCCGAGTGAAGGAACACTTAGTCCAAACTAGGATGGACCGTTTGAAGTTGTTGGCATCAGTCGTCCTGGCTCTTACAAGCTTAGAAGCTCCAATGGCAAGGCCCTTGGCCATGCATGGAACGCTGATCACTTGAAGTACTATTACAAGTAAACTCACATTGTACAAGTGTTAAGTTTCAGCCGTTCGGCATCCTATGTAACGAAGACCATTTGACATGAATTCAATAAAAAGGTGATTTAGACTGCTCGATCCTAATCCTCTTACATTCCTAGCAATGAAACATTCGGGTTCAAAGCTTGAACATGAATGCTTCCAACATGAAACAAAGTCTAAGTATACAAATAAACGAACAGCTTCACAGTATATTTGTTCAATCATACATTCCAACACATTCATACATAAGCCAACTGTGCTTCGAAAGGGTTCAACATACTTTGTGTCATTCGACACTTGCTATAATGTGCCTCGGCACCTTGCCTTTATTCTCACCAACTAGGTGATGAAGGAACTTACCTTCGTGCCACCAACAAGGTGATGAAATGTACAACCCGTACTCTAATATTATTTGGCAACTTGCCACTCTTATCACCAACCAGGTGAAGAAGGAACTCACTTTCGTGCCACCAACCAGGTGATGAAATGTACAACCCGTACTCTAATATTATTTGGCAACTTGCCACTCTTATCACCAACCATGTGAAGAAATAAATCACCTTCGTGCCACCAATTAGGTGATGAAATGTACAACACGTACTCTAATATTATTTGGCAACTTGCCACTCTTATCACCAACTAGGTGAAGAAGGAACTCATCTTCATGCCACCAACCAGGTGATGAAATGTACAACCCGTACTCTCCTTCATGCCACCAACCAGGTGAAGAAGGAACTCATCTTCATGCCACCAACCAGGTGATGAAATGTACAACCCGTACTCTCCTTCATGCCACCAACCAGGTGAAGAAGGAACTCATCTTCATGCCACCAACCAGGTGATGAAATGTACAACCTGTACTCTCCTTCATACCACCGACCAAGTGATGAAAGCAACTCACCATTCATTCCACCTACCAGAAAACGAGTGGTACAACTTGTACATGTGAACTCCTAGCATTCACAAATAATCAAAAACCCTCAAGCTTTACAACTCAACTAGGGGAACAGTTATGCCTAACAAGAGTTATAGTCACCAACAAAGTCTTATTGCAAGCCAACAACGGCTTCAGTGCATGGTATAAGAAGATCAAGCTCTTCAGCACTTTTGCATCTGCTTGATACATTTCTCTTCTGTAACAATGTAAACACTACAACTCGTAGAAAGCTTCACACACTGTTGATTAAGACCGTTCGAAGCAAATTCAATTTATATGGTTCATCCAAACCTTCGACTACTACAAGGTGTGGCTTGCACCACAATCTCTTGCTCAACAGTGTGGAAGAAAAATTTGTATATATTGTCTCTCCCACATTTTCAAATTTCTAGTTTTCCCAACAAAAAAAAAAATTGAAAAATTCAACGGAGCTTCATCAATGGAGGGCAACCAAATTCTCAAAAGCTTCACACACTCTTGATCAAGATAGTATGAAGCAAAACCAATTTATGGTGCCAACAAGAGCTTCATTAAAGGAGTTCAACCACAATTCTCAAAAGCTTCACACATTCTTGATCAAGACAGTGTGAAGCAAAACCAATTCATGGTACCAACAAGAGCTTCATCAATGGAGGGCAACCATAATTCTCAAAAACTTCACACACTTTTGATCAAGACAGTGTGAAGCAAAACCAATTCATTGTGCCAACAAGAGCTTCATCAATAGAGAGCAACCACAATTCTCAAAAGCTTCACACACTCTTGATCAAGACAGTGTGAAGCAAAACCAATTTATGGTGCCAACAAAAGCTTCATCAATGGAGTGAAGCAAAACCAATTTATGGTGCCAACAAAAGCTTCATCAATGGAGGACAACTACAATTTTCAAAAGCTTCACACACTCTTGATTAAGACAGTGTGAAGCAAAACCAATTTATGGTGCCAACAAATGCTTCATCAATGGAGGACAACTACAATTCTAAAAAACTTCACACACTCTTGATCAAGACAATGTGAAGCAAAACCAATTTATGGTTCCAACAAAAGCTTCATCAATGGAGGGCAACTACAATTCTCAAAAGCTTCACACACTCTTGATCAAGACAGTATGAAGCAAAACCAATTTATGGTGCTAACAAAAGCTTCAACACTAAAGCTTCACCTACAAAGTTCCAACTCCAAAGTTTCACCTACAAAGCTTCAACACAAAAGCTTCACCTACAAAGCTTCAACTCCAAAGCTTCAACACAAAAGCTTCACCTACAAAGCTTCAACTCCAAAGCTTCACCTACAAAGCTTCAACTCCAAAGCTTCACCTACAAAGCTTCAACACAAAAGCTTCACCTACAAAGCTTCAACTCCAAAGCTTCACCTACAAAGCTTCAACTCTAAAGCTTCACCAAGCTTCACCTACAAAGCTTCAACACAAAAGCTTCACCTATAAAGCTTCACCTACAAAGCTTCAACACAAAAGCTTCACCTATAAAGCTTCAACACAAAAGCTTCACCTACAAAGCTTCAACCCAAAAGCTTCACCATCAAAAGCTTCAACACAAAAGCTTCACCCTCAAAAGCTTCAACATAAAAGCTTCACCCACAAAAGCTTCACCTACAAAAGCTTCACCTACAAAATCTTCACCCACAAAAGCGTCATCCACAAAAACGTCACCCACAAAAGCTTCAACACCAAAGCTTCACCTATAAAAGCTTCACCTACAAAGCTTCAACACCAAAGCTTCACCTACAAAAGCTTTACCTATAAAGCTTCAACACAAAAGCTTCAACACAAAAGCTTCACCTACAAAAGCTTCACACACTCTTGATCAAGATAATGTGAAGCAAAATCAATTCGTGGACCTAACAAAGCTTCAACCAGCTTCACCTACAAAGCTTCAACACTAAAGCTTAAAATATATATATTCTGTTGATGCACAAAACCGGAGGTCTTGGAACAACGTAAATCCGACCGTGAATCTGCATGAAATGTAAATAACATAAGATGTATCGTGGTTCACCCCAATGTTTGGGCTACGTCCACACTGATTGTGTTTCTCTGACTGTATGTATAGATTACAAGGGTGATGGGGAATCCCCCAGAGAAAGAGAGTGTTGTTGTGTTTATAAGGGTATTGCCCTCTGTTGGGTTCCCACCATCCTCTTTGTGAGGGGGGAAGAGTCTTATTTTATAGAATAAGGGGCTCCTCTTTTTACATAATTATGGGCTAGGTAATGAGGCCCAAATGTTGAGGCCCAATGTGTCAAGGTCTAAGGCCCAATATGTGTGGTACCAACAGTTGTCCCCCAAGTCTTCAGTCAAGAGAGTCTTTTGGCTAGAGACTTCAAATCCAATCCATGTACGGGCCGAAGTGGCTAGATCTCTTGAACTAGTACTCAACCCAAGGTAATGCTCAACATAAAACAATACTCGGTTAGAGGTATCACACGTTACGAGACTGCTCGGCTGGAGGCGATGCTAGTTGCGAGGCTGCTCGGCTAGAGGCTATGCTCGCGGTGAGCCGTTTGCTCTGCTGGAGGCTATGCTCATTGCAAGGCGGCTCGGCTAGAGGTTATGCTCGCTGTGAGGTGGCTCGGCTTATGGTATTCCTTATTGCAAGTATCTACTTTATGTCGACATGCACTCAGTATGAGTTGATTCTTAACATGACTCGGGTCTGCTTGTCGAGTTCGCATATTGGGTCTATGTGTCGGATCCGCAAGTCAGGTCTTTGAGTCGGGGCCATACGTAGGGTCATCGAGTTGGGACTATCTGTAGGGTCATAGAGTTGGGTCCGGGCACATATGTGTCCCAATAACCGAATGTCCAAGCAAATAGGTGTCCGGTCAGACAAGAGATTACCATGAGCACGTGGCTCATCACTCTATAAGTTGGTGGACTTCTTTAATCAGCAACAATGTTGATCAGTGGATCTAGTTACTCAATAATTCATGACAATAAATGACAGTATAAGTATGATCGTATTATGAATAAATCAAATTGACAAAGTTTGTCAAGGCAAAAATATTGTACTATGTGCCTTCTATAAATAAATAATTTATTCAGTTGTGTGGTAAATCACATGTTGTAGACATAATTTAATGGTAGTCACAATATTCTAGGCCATGAATAAATATTGCACAGGTATTTGGGTTAAATATATGTCACTAGCGACAAATAATGGAAAACAATATGAGTATAATAGTCTTACACATGATGACTATAAGGATAAAGTATATGTGTATATATATGTAACTTTGTATTATGGAGTGTGGATCGTGCCCTGATAATGAAAAGTGACAATATGTGATGTGGTCACACTTCCTACTTTGGGAATAATCATGATAAAGTCGTATTATGATGACAAGCATAGACGTACAGGTTATATGGTATCAGCAGCCTGTGTTGGCATAGAAGTAATGATGTGACAAAAGATTATCATCATAATAAAATCTTTGAATAAACATATATCTGTATACTTGCATTGTGTAGTGTGCCTTGAGTCATTAAAGTTCATCCCAACATTTTAAATAATGAATAAAGTATTCAGAAATAATTAAAGTTATGTTTATTTTAAACGAAAGTGGCCGACACTTATAACAAATATCATAATATAATAACAATAGAATATTAGACAAATGATGGAAACATAATGATGTTTGCTGAAAAGGAAAAGTAAAGCTCTTTTTTTTTTTTGGCAGATGGCAGACAATATCGGAATAATAATAAAATTAATAATAGAAAACTTATCTTCTTTTGGCAGACAATATTAATAACATATTATTAAAAAAGATAAAGTTCTTATCTTTTCATTTCATGTTCGGTTGTGGGTTGTTCAATGGGATTTGAGCACTGGCGTTGTTTCTTCCATATTACTACATGAAGAACTGAATTGCCATTTTTGTCCTTCACATTCAAAACGTAGTCCTTCTCATTCCTCAGTTCCATGACTGATTCAACCCAAGTTTTAACTACTTCAAACTGGTAGTTATTAACAGCAAGGTGCAACGAAGTCTCATGTTTTAGAAGCCTCAGACAACCTCGAATCCATCCTAGCAGATTATGTTAAACTTCTTGTGGACTCTCAAGCTGCTACCATGGCTGTGTTCTGCTGCTTCTGCTTCATCTGAGAAGAAGACCAGAACTTGAAGAGCTACAAGGCACAGCAGAGCTTAGAGCTTGAAAACCATTTGAAATTTTGAGCAAGTTGTGCCAGATGTTGTTGGCCATGGACTCAGCCTTGTTGCTCCAGGAGTTGAAGACGCAGAGCATGGATCCATTTTACTGGTGTTGTTGGACTTGTCAAGGGGTTTGTACTGGAGGTAGGGATTTTGGGCTTGCTCGGTTCCGGCAGCACCCTACAAAACTGCTTTTTTGTTGTCCGGATGGCTAGTTGGGACGGCAGGGTGCCCCATGACATGAGTCCCCCCACTGCTCTGATTTTTCTTCCTCGCTTGGAGTTGGTGGGATTGACGGAGGAGATGAGCCGCTTGATGAAGATGGAATATCTTGATCATGAGTAACTTGTTTTGGTTCTTGGGTTATGCAGATTCACGATGGATATTGTGGTGAGGTTTCACAGTGATGAGATGAAAAAATGAAAGAGAACCGACATAGCTTTTTGTGTCGATTCCCACAGACAGCGCCAAATGTTGATGCACATAACCGGAGGTCTTGGAACAACGTAAATCCGACTGTGAATCTGCATGAAATGTAAATAACATAAGATGTATCGTGGTTCACCCAATGTTTGGGCTACGTCCACACTGATTATATTTCTCTGACTGTATGTATGGATTACAAGAGTGATGGGGAATCCCCCAAAGAAAGAGAGTGTTATTGTGTTTGTGAGGGTATTGCCCTCTGTTGGGTTCCCACCATCCTCTTTGTGAGGGGGAGGAGTCCCCTTTTATATTATAAGGGGCTCCTCCTTGTACATAATTATGGGCTGGGTAATGAGGCCCAAATGTTGAGGCCTAATGTGTCAAGGTCTAAGGCCTAATATGTATGGTACCAACATATTCGGAAAAAAAATCGAAAAAAAAATAAAAATTGCCTAGGCCTTATCTTCTTTAGGCCTAACAACTTTCATAACAAATATATATGAAGGAGAAGTTTTGGGCTACCACTTAGAAAGGAAATGCCTCATTCGTCAACTCCCTCGACCGGAGACTTAAGGGACTCCTACCATATGCTATTGCACCTTGATACTCGGAAGTCTCACGACTACTCAGTGACTTGGATTTTTCAAGTCTCCAACCGAGAAGTTTTCTTCACTCGGGAAATTAAGGGAGCACTACCTTAACATACATGCTTCACTTATAAAACTTCAACAAAAGATAAAATTCAAAGAACTTAGTGAAGAAGGCTTTGGTGTATTTAACACAATACGTTGAAATGAAGCAAAGCTTATTTATTGATATCTCCGATAAGTTACAAATATGTACATATACATGAATCAAAATAAACAATCAAGAGGGAGCCTTCACAAAGGTTGCTCAGGAGAAGTCTCAGCAGTTAGCAGAGCCCTAGAAAGAGTAGGCATCGGAGGTGATCATTCAGAGCCTCAGTACTGGGCAGAACCCCAGAAGGAAGAGGCACTAAAGGTTAATCATTTGGAGCTTCATTACGCGGTACATCCCTAAAAGACGAAGATAATAAATGCCTTTGGAACAAACCCACAAACCTCTGATGATCAAGTAAAATCTGACCATCAGATTCCTGCAGCTGGTTAAGCTTCCTCTTCATGTTTGTAGCATAGTCATGTGCGAGCCTGTGCAACTATTTATTCTTATGCTTGAGCCCTCTAATATCTTGTTTGAGACTTATCACTTCATCTGCCAATGATTTAACTTGGCGGGTTCGAGCAAATAGGCGTTGGGCCATATTAGACACAGAACTTACATACTGAACACTGAAAGCCAGAGAATCCTTAACAGCCAACTCATCAAACCGTTTGGAAAGTAGTCTGTTATCTTTGGGAGTAAGAAGGTTCCTGGCCACCACAGCAGCGGTCATATCATTCTTCATCACAGAGTCTCCAACGGTAAGAAGACTAGTAGGGGATAAGAAGGATGGGCACCATATGTTATCTTGAGGAGACATAGCTGCCTCTTCACCAAAGTTCAAGTCAAAACGACGGTCGGATGGGCCAGACATTTTCAGAAATGATGAAGGAGAAATGATGTCCAATAAATATATGAAGTATAAAAATAAGGGGAAAATTCCTACAAGCAATAACTCTCTGAATGTATTTCTTCCACACAATTGGTGCCCTTATAAAAGAAAGGGTAACAGGGTCGTTGGTTCAAAAATCGAAGAGGCACCACTCTCCGGATTTCGAGAAACGGATTTTCCTGAGTAAAATATGTCGACAATCTCCACACGCAACATCAGCTCTTTGGGTACCACATATAACTTTGCCAAAGATTTCTGACAAAGTTTAGACACTTAAATTTTGAAGGTCCAGCTACCCTACTATTACCCACAAGGGTAAAGGAATAGCACCACTACTTGATAACTGGAAAGTCCATATGTGTGTCAACCTCTATGCTCTGTGGCAAGGCAGACTGGCAAAAATGTCCAGCCTACACTCACATTCGAGAAAACATTCCCAACAAGATTGCTTGCTAAAAAATCGAAGAGGCACTGTTCTAATCTAGAGAGCCAGACTCCCAACAGGATTACTTGCTCAAAAATCGAAGAGGCACAGCCTTCCGAATCTCGAGAGCCAGACTCCCAACTGGATTACTTGCTTAAAAATCGAAGAGGCATCGTTCTCCGAATCTCGAGAGCCAGACTCCTAACAGGATTACTTGCTCAAAAATCGAAGAGGCACCGCTCTTCGAATCTTAAGAGCCAAACTCCCAACATGTTTGCTTTCTCAAAAATCGAAGAGGCATCATTCTTCGAATCTCAAGAGCCAAATCCCCGACATGATTGCTTGTTTGAAAACTGAAAAGGCACCGTTCTCCGAACTTCGAGAGCCAGATTTCCTTGGATAAAGCTTATCTGCAATCTTCACACGCAACATCAGCTTTCCAGATACCACAGACCACTTTTTCAAAGTGCTCTGACAAAGTTAAAACACGTGAATCTTGCAGCTCCCACTACATTGCTATGACCGAGAAGGGTAAAGGAACAACATTACCACTCGCTATTGGGACAATTCCTATATATGTTGACTTTTATCCTCTACAGCCAAGCAGACCTGCAAATAAAAAAAATGCTCAACTTTTCTTCACATCCGAGAGGGCACTCTCAGTAGAGTCTCTTGAAATACCCAGCTTCTTTTCCCCCCGATAATACCTCTACAAACAAGCCACACCAGAGCAAGAGTATCTCATATCATCAGGGTTAAAAGCAAGAGTATCCCATATCATGCTTTGTCCCTGTTTTTTCCTTTGGCTTTGTTCTTACCTACAAGACAAGGAGAAATAGAACAATCAGGCAACACTTGGAATCAAGCTTCCAGTCAGGAATTGACTGCCTGGAACCCCTTGCCTGATTACTTACCTGGCATTGCTCTCGAGTACTCATCTTCAACATCTTATGCTTCCAGAGAAGATACCACATCTGCCTGAGGAACATATAGGGCAAGTGAGAAGGATACAAGGAAGCATGTGGAGACAAGCATAACAGAACACGTGTCGATACATCTACTACTTTGTCAACAACAAAAGTATCTCATATCATCAGGGTTGAACGTACTCTAGATTTGATGGACTTGTTTTGACCCTCAAATTCTTGAGTCGGCCTTATACTCTGGAGGAAACCAGAAAACCCTCCAGCCCAGTTCAAGAATAAGCATGTGGAAAGTTACTTCTTCAAAAACAAAAGTATCTCATATCATCTTTTCTCATTTTTCTTCTTTTTATCCTTCTTGCTGCCTACAAGATAGGGAGAATGAGAACAATCAGCCAGAACTCGAAATCAAACTTTTGATCTGGGACTGATTGCTTGGAACTTTGATTGCTGACCTTGTCTGTCACCTCTTTCGGCAAATCTCCTAACTCGACGACTTTGGGGACTCCTACTACATGGTTTGTATTGCGCTTGACCAAGCCTGAAACTACAAGTAAGCTTCAAGTCAAATTGATACATTACCTTGTGCATCTCCACCGGTTAAAGATACCACTCCTGGATGGAGGAAAAGTACTTCTAGATAATATGCCACATCTACTTATGAGACAGATAAGGCAAGTAAAGACGATACCACACTTCAGTAGTTTGAAGTTTCGTGATTACTCAGTGGCTTGGATCTTGCAAGTCCCCAACTGAGGAGCTTCCCTCACTTGGGAACTTAAGGGAGCATTGTTTGTACCATACTTGACCAATCCCGAAACTACTGAGCACTGGTCAACGTTATACCGTCAAGGACCCAGAAGAGTTTCCCTCCAACCAGGAGGCCAATCATAGCGTGACACATGTCGACATCAAAAGCCAATCATAGCGCGACACGTGTCAACATCAGAAGTCAATCACAACACAACACGTATCAATGTCAAAACAAAGCTAGACACTCTCTTTTATAAAAGGAGATCATTCTCCCACAATATTTCCTAATGTCATTTGTACTAAATCATTCACTAGTACTCACTAAATGAGAGCTTGAACCTATGTACTTGTGTAAGCCCTTCACAATTAATGAGAACTCCTCTACTCCGTGGATGTAGCCAATCTGGGTGAACCACGTACATTTTGTGTTTGCTTCCCTGTCTCTATCCCTTTGCATACTTATCCACACTAGTGACCAGAGCAATCTAGCAAAGGTCACAAACTTAACACTTTATGTTGTACCAAGGTCCTCACTGATTTTGTGCATCAACAACGTAAATTATAAAATTTCTGAAAACAAAACTTTAAAAGTTCTCAATTTAATTTTTTTTCATAACCATAAATCGATTTATTTTCGATTTTTCTTCACACATTCATATATTTAAATGTTCAGTGTTTTACAAAGTTCCTCGATCAAATCAAAACCAAAAGTTTTTTAATCAAATGAGTGAGCAGCAGTTCCTCAATTTAATTAAAATGACGGCCATAAGCGCCTTTGTCCATAAACTATTAAACGAGGGCCAAAAGTTTCTTGATTCATGTAAATGAGGACTATAAGTTTTTTTTTTAATCCATGTATAGATTAAGTATGGGTATGAATTCCAAAAATATGAACCTGAAGGTTCTAGTGACGTCGATTTTGAGAATAAATTTCGAGTACATATGAATAATGTTTTGATCTGAAGTTCAAAATATGAATAATGTTAAGAACATGAAGTTCTAACATTTTGTGTAGACATGTTATATGTGTTATGGGTTAATTATTGCAATTTCTATCGTACCTGAATTTCTTCCTTTTGGGAATAAGAAAATGGTAAACTTAGCAAAATCCGATTTTGTGACCATTGACATCTTACACAAGAGATACTTTCATGAATTCATAATGTCCGAGAATTCATATGGAAGCATATGATATTAGAAACATTTATACTTAAAGGCTCATTGAATTATATTCATGGAACTAGGTGTTTCCATCGTTTCCCCATTAATTCATTAATTATGGAACCAGAAGTTTCTATGGGTTCCCATATATAACAAGCTAAAGTAGAAGCTTTTAGACATGTATAATATACATACACATGAGTTATAACTATAAAAACAAACAAATTGGGTGGGGGGGGGGGGAGGGGCTTCCCAAAGGTTGCTCATGTGATGTCCCAGTACTTGGTAAAACACCAGAAAGGAAAGACACCAGTTGCCTTAGGAATCTAACCACGAATCTTTGGTGATCACTTTGAATCCAACTTTTGGATTCCTGCAGCTGGTCGAGCTTTCTTTTCATGCTCGTTGAGTAAACATTTGCAAGTTTATGCAATTCTTCATTCTCGTGCTTGAGCCCTCTAATTTCTTGTATAAGACTTGTCACCTCAGCCATTAATGTTTTGACTTGGCGAGTTCGAGCAAGTAGGCGTTGGCCCATGTTGGATATAGAACCCGCACACTGAACACTAAAAGCCAAAGATTTTTTAATACTTGAACAGCCAATTCATTAGACCTCTTTGAAAGTATTTTTTTTTATCTTTGAGAGTAAGAAGGTTCCTAGCTACTACTGTAACTATTATATCATCCATCATTAAAGAGTCTCCAACCGTAATAGGGCGATTTGAGCATATTATCCGGACACTGCTTGTGTGTATCTCCTCCAAGACTCAAATCCAAACAAAGGTTGGATGGGCAAGCCATTTTCAAAAATAATGAAAGAAAAGGGTTGGATAAAGTGAAATCTCAAAAATACAACAGAGACAATTTTCATAGGCGAGCAACCTTCAAAGCATGCATTTTGAATACTATTGATACCTCTATAAAAGGAGTGACAACACAGCTACCTGTTCAAAAATCGAAGAGACATCGCTCTCCGAATTTTAAAAGCCGGATTTTTCTGAATAAAGTTTGTCAGTATTTCTTAGACGCAATCTCAGCTTTCTAGATATCAAGGACAATTCTGTCAAAATATTTTTGGCAAAGTTAAAATGCGTATAGTCACTATTCCAACTACACCACCGTTGCCGACAAGCGTGGGTGACAAGGTCACCACTCCTATTATTGGGAAATCCTTATATATGTTGACTTTCATCCTCCATGGCAAAGCACACCTCCAAAACGCCGAACTCATCTTCCTTGCCAAGAATGAATCTGCAACAAAACTTTTCAACATATTCATTCTTCCTTCTCTCGAATACCTTTTCAAACAAGTCCCTCAAAATGCCAAACTCATTTTCTCAGCAAGAAACCCCTTTCGATCGAAAATGTTTACACCAGCATCAAAATCTTATACTTTTTCCTTCAAGAGAAAAAATATCTCATATTATCAAGGTCGAGAGCAAGAGTATCTCATATTATGCTCTTTCCCTGTCTTTTCCTTTGCCCTTGCTCTTACCTATAAGACAAGGAGAAAGAAAGCAATTAGTCGAAACCTAAAATCAAACTTCCAGTCTAGAACTGATTGTCTAGAACCTTTGCCTAATTGTTTACCTTGCATTGCTCTCGAATAGTCATCTTCAACTATTGTTGGAGTTGGGTTTCAAGTCATCAACACCACATAATAATTGGTACATTGTTGGCTCTTTACACTAAAGCTGCCAAGCATGGATGAGTCATTAAGAAGTGATGGACTATCCAAGGGCAAAGGTTGCGCACCACTTCTACTATACAAGAGACTGAAGCATAAAGATCAACAATGAGCCTATAGAAGTCCAAAGGGAGAAAATTGGTGGATGTCTAAGTGAATGGAAGACCAAAGTTCAATGATGAGAATCCTACTCATGCCCTAACAAACACTATCAGTTTATATAATTCACATGATGTACAAAAAGGTAATGAAAATTTCTAATTAATTACAAGTTACAGAGTTGCTGCAGGGATTGAAGTCTCAGTCAGACTATCCATAAACTTAGCACTACTGAACTGTTGCATGCCCGAATCATGACAGTCGCTGCATGGATTCAAATATATCTCATGCCTGAAGCATAATTGATGTGTATGTTCCAATGATTCAACTCCCCAGAAGTGGAGATTAAAAATTCAAGTTCTATAACGCTTTAGAGGAGGTTATGACCCAAATTCTCAAACAATTCATCTAATAAGAGATGACTGTCTTAGAAGAAACAATGTAAAGCCCTTGACAAGGCAAGGATATCCAAAGTAATGAAATGCTTATAAATATGCATGCGCATGAGAATTATGGAATCAAGAATTGATGATTACCAATGTTAATTTTGGTTTTACAGCAGCTACTAAATTCATCAATGAGCTGTATTGATATTGAGCCACATTCTTTTGTTCGTTGACTAAAAAGAAAAATTATTGGCCAAAATAGAGAAAGGCAATTCCATTACAATTTATTAAGAACATGAAAAAATGGACCTATAGTACAAATCGCCAAATAATGTTGAACCCATAAGGTTACATATGGGCATTTGTAATACAATGAAATACACTCACATGATATGACACAAGGTTTCCAATTGAAACCTGATATTGTAATACACTCCTGGAAACATGATTTCTCATTGTGAAACTTGTTCATTTTAGTGGAGAATTATACATGCCCGAAGAATATCTTGACAAGTAAATCCCTCAAGTATACATGGAAGCAAGTTGCTCTGTATAAATTTCAAAGGAGAATGTGTCATGAAGTGTAGAAAATCCTGAATGATTCAAATAGCTTGAAGAAGGAAGGGTAAAACATAAATTATGTACTCAATACCAATGAATGATATAAATTGCCTTAATGAATACTTTCATTATGATATTGTTGCAACACATTAAATCTCTTGCAAGAGTTGTTATTAGATTGGAACTCCTGAATAGTCTAGAAAGATTATAAAGTGTTGAAAGGAATATTGTCTCGAGCTGCAAATCGAACAATATGCCAACATGAATCTTACCCATGATGCTTATGGTATTAAAGAATCAAATGGATTGAAGATTATGAGTTGAATACTCAAATGATTAATCAATATTTAGACACTAAAAAGGATTATTCATCATCATGAGGGAAATGATAAATTGATATTTGCTCCAAGAGTACCATATTTTAGTGAAGTATATGCCTTACTGTATTTCGCACAATACATTGAATCAGATGTTACACTTTCTTTGGAGCATAATACCAACAAATGGGTATTGCAATGAAATAAAGTTTATTTATTGATGTCTCTAGGAAAATATAGACAAGTGCTTGTTCTATTCCAAAGAACACATTAATAGCCATGGTCTTATTGAGCAAGCAAATTTTGAATACCTCTCTAGCCTACATACAAATCGCTCTCAGAAATGATTTGTATTTACATATGGAAATAAATTGATCCTACAACAATCAAGAAAGAAACATTCATTGCCACATCTTCATATCTCTCAAAAATACAAGAGTTTGGCTAAAACCTGTGGCAATTAAAATTTAGAGCGCATGTGAACCACCTTCAAAAGCAAACACTCCAACTATCATGAATGGTATCAGATTACATCAACATAGTAATCAGTCAGATTAAAGAATTCGAAATCAATGGGAGATACTCATTAGGGGGAGCATCCAAAACATATCAAGGTTTTAACAAGTCAACTGAAATTGACGTATGACCATCCAAGGAGAAGTGTTGTAATATAATATGTGGATGGCCCACATGAATAGTTCATTACTATTCATCCATGGAAAAATCAGATGAATTATTATTCATATGAAGAAAAATGGATGGGTTACTATTCATGCACAGTATTTTACTATTCATTTGAGGAAAGTTTGTAAAGTGAATAGTGTTGCTATAGTAATCTTTTTCATATAAGATGAAAGCATACGGAGGAAGGAAAATGAGAGAAGAAGAAGAAAGAGATGAGAGAAAAACATACAGAGGAAAGAAAGAGGAGTTATGGAGGAAAGGAAGAGAAGAGAAAAGAAGAGAGATGTAGAAGAAATTACCAGTGAGCCAGGCTACAGAGAAAAGAAAAAATAGTGAGAGTTATTTTGTATTCCTATTATTTCATATAATGAAAGAAAGTACTATTACTTGCCAAACCTTGTAAATATTGTGTCTTATTTACTTTATTCTACTACACGCATACTGTCGACTTTGCAACATCATAAGATTTGGATAAATAATGTTTCTTCCAGCTTATGTTTATGCTTCACTGTCTGTAAATCGAAAAGGCTGATAACGCATTTGCAAGATTGATGGCAAAATTGAAAAGGCCGATAACGCATTTGCAAGATTGACGGCAAAATTGAACATCTATAACGTTCGTCGTAGTACTAATTGATCGTGTTTTTTTTACAGTAGACCAATTCTTATTGATAAAGCAAGGATTTATAGATATTTCTATCTATAGCGGAAGAAACAATGTTCAAATGGTTAAGTCTAAGTTTATGTGATTGCCTGCAACCTGAATGTTACTGAAATTGCCAGTTGAGGTTGATTCCGAACTAGAGTGCTCATCAGCTGAAGGCCGAAACTGTCTCTCTCTTTGGTTTCGGTTCGTCACCGGATCAAACGACAATGAGAGCTCACAAAGTCCGTACAGTTGACAAGTTTGATCATCCATAGACAATCTGCTGAGTTCTGATGTATGAGTATTCTGTAAAGACAATGTGAAAACCAATTAAACTTGTGAAAAAACAAGAGTTAAAATTTAACATTGAACCCAGAAAAGCTGTCTCTCTCTCACACACACACATGAAGTACCTGGTGTATAGCATGTTGCTTGCCAGCAGCTTCCTCGTCAGATTCAGAATGCATTACATTTTCCATATCTTTTAGCTCATCGTATCTTACATAATTCTCTGATGACCTGCAGAAGATAAAAAACAGACCAAAAGAAAAAAGGTTTTCCAATGTTTGATTAACTTGAAAAACAAAGCTAGAGAATGCATGGAGATTATATGCTCAGTTACATGAAATCGTATAGTTGGGAAATATTTTGTGTATATACCTTTGATGAGTTTGACTTGGGAAAGCGGAGAAGACACTACTGCTGTGATCTTCAGAAAAAATATTGATGTTATTATCCTTGAAGCTCCTGTACATCTGTCAATAAAACCCCCAGAATCTACCAATTCAGTACGCAGTACTTACATGCACGTAGAAGAATCGATCTACTACTGACTAGTATATACGTATTTTTTAAACAAATAGTATATACATATTAGATCCATCAAAATTAATGTTATCAAATCATGTTTTTGGTAATTTCATAACGTCCACTCACGATATCTTATTACTCTTGTGCTGTAACAAAACGTCCATGTTGTAATAACCAATGTCTTTGGTTTATTAATAATTGAGTTGTGTGACCGTCTATGTCATTGATGCTCAAGGAAAAGTTTTATAGGACGACAACAAAATCAACAATGCTTTATGGCTCAGAATGTTGGGCGGTCAAAAAATCAATACGTGCAAAAAATAAGTGTAGGGAAGATAAAAAAATGTTTCGTTGGATGTGTGGGCACATGAGGAAAGATAGGATTAAGAATGAGGATATCCGAAGTAAAGTAGGAGTGACCGCAACTGATGATAAAATGAGAGAAAATTAATTAAGGTGGTTTGGACACATGACCCGAAGACCTACAAATACTCCGGTTAGGAGATGCGATTATGAGATGGAAGCTCAGAGAAAAAAATGTAGAGGAAGACCTATGAAGACTTGGTAAGAGACTTTAATAAATGATATAGAGTACTTGAAGCTAACGGAAGACATGACGCAAAATCGAGCTTAGTGGTGTTTTAGGATTCATACAACTGACCACACTTAGTGAGTTAAGATTTGGTTGTTATTGTTGTTATATTCTAAACTAAAAAAAATCTGAAATTAATTGAAATAAACAATGGACGAAGGGGTTTGGCACTGCCAGAAAAAAGAGAGGTGTACAAGAAACTCCTTGATGGTCGTATTAATCATATGATTCACTTCTTTATTCAAGCATTTGATCAGGAGTGGCTTCAAGCATTTGCAGTTTGGTTCCATTCCTTACTAAGTCTCTTGTGTTTTAATTTGTTTTACTGACCAACAACCCATCAAACTCTCAAGACCTCTTCCAACAATTTTAGTCGAGACTAATCAACTGCCCCTTGTGTTTTATTTCACTCTCTCTTAATCTGCTTAACCTAGCCATAATCTAATACCAATATGACCCCTTTTTTATTTAACTAGCTAGCTTGAGACGATTTGGTCATTCTCCTATATATACATAGAGAGAGAGAGAGAGAGAGAGAGAGAGAGAGAGGATTAGGTAATTAGGAACATATATAATTAATCTGTCTTATATAGTTTATGACGAAGTCAATTGCATTTGAAGGACTGGTTAAATCATCATCAGCTAATTAACCTGAGTTATTTTCCGATAAAAAGTAATCAATCTGAGTTAGCACCAGCGGAAACTATATATTATATATATACTACCAGCAGAAGTGGAAGTATGCCTAAGTTTTTTTCTTTTGTGCCAGAATATATTTTATTAATCATTATAATTATGGTAATGATCATAAAAGAAAAAGAACTATCTGCTTTTAGGCCTTAATTTTTGCGGCTCAACTGATCTTCCGAATTGTTTCCTGTACGACTACTTAACTCGTTTGCTGCATCAGAACTATTTAAATACCTCTCTAGGCCTCCCTAAGCTCTATATTAGTTAATTGTTTGTTGCACCAGAATTGCATATATATATATATTATATTGGAGTCAATGTATGTTAGTAGATCGTTAAAACTAAGAAACCTAGATCTAGTCAATAGAGGAATTTTCTTGAATTTCTTTGACATGTTGCTAGATATATAGTTATGTTGTTAAGGCCGAACAATATTTAAACGTGATTTTACTTAATTCATTATTTGAGGCTGTTTGACAATATAATATGTTTGATAGTCTAACAACATAATATTACTGATCTAAAATTAACAGACCAAAGAAAGTCTAAATGAAAAAGAACAAAACTACCATCGAATGTATGTATACACGTACTCTTTTAATAATAGATTGAAACCTAGACATAGGGCAATTAATAATATACGAATTAGGACACCGCCCACATTTCTACTTTTTCAATAATGGCAACGGCCTTATAAGCCAATATACGAAGGAGATATGCAGCTAGCTAGATAAAGATAGAATCATCCCTGTGAGCCTTATGCAGAGAGCTATTTCTTGTTATGTCTACTGTTTTTGGGAACAAAGACAAAGTTCTAAGGTAGAAATTAAAGAAAACGAGAAAGGAGTACAAAGGAGGTAACCAAAGTGTAGGTTAAAATTAGCCGAAAAATACTCTCATCCATCCTCCTTCCATTTCTCCATAATTTACATGATCCTACATCTTCTTCCAAACCACAATACCTCCACCCTTTAATTTCTTCGGTTTCAATTTTCCAGATTCTCCCTTTTTCTCTTCCAAATTTCACTTGTTGATCCTTTTTAAAATTAACCTAAGAATGATATATTTTATATATCGTATTCCAATTTTCCAACTGATGAAATTCTTAATTCCTTACCATATATAGAATTATAAAAATTAACTTGATGATCCTTTTCAATTAAATAGAGATAATCTCATCATTAATGGAGCGAAGGAATGATTTATATTATAACAAAACCCTACTCACACTAAATTAGGTCAAAAGTACTGCATATATCTGATTCTGTTTTGCTAGCCATTTCCATTGGGTTTTTTTTCTTTCTCTTTTTGGATCTGTCAATAATGGTAAGTGTTTTAATTGTAGGGTTTTGATCGGCCTTACAAGTATCTCATTAATTTTATACAATTTCTTTTCATGTAGTAATATGAAAATTTATACCTGCAGATGGCTTTTGACATGAGAAATTTCCAGTCCCTTCACACTCATCATCTGCAAAATCCGCTTGGGAGTGGCTTCTGCAGAAATCAAGACATGCTTAAATATTGAATTTCTATGAATTCAAGATAGCTTAGATTATATAATACATATTTATATATATAATCTAAGCCAATTCAAGCGACCAATTATGTATATGAATTGCACTTACTGTATTTTCCTCCAAGGCTTTGAACAGCTTCAACAAAGAGTTCATGCAGTTGAGATGTCCACCGCAAGCGTGGAAGCTCAGATTTGTGGTATTTCCTCACTCCAATTCTATGAGAACTACCTTTCATAATTTCTTTCTTCGACATCGTAATCGTATTCGTATGCATATATTCAGAATAATGCTTGAGGATCCTCCTCGGAGCTCTAGAGATCTCTTCACATGTAGTACAAGCTTTGTGATGAATGAGTTAATATGCGAATGGGGTAGTAGTATGGCAAGCTACCTAGAATTAATATGAACGCAGGCAGCAGCTAGCGGCAACCATAAAAATGTTGATCAGTCTACGACCGACGACTTATAAAGGGCCTGTTACAACTACTTTTCGTTTATAATTACTTTGTTTTGGTCATATATATGTTTCTATTCTATTTTTTCTTGGAGTGTTTGGTCATGTATTCATGTTGAAATATTCTGCTAATTATCTTATAAATAAGTAAAAAACAAGGCTCTACTTTTAGAAAATGCTGGGGAATATTTGTCTCGGACCATTTCCTTGCTCTTTGCAAATTACTAATATGTTATTTTATAAAATCAACCTCCGATTAAGCAATGACTGATATATATCCTCATATAATTAATTAAGGTTTCAATTTACTATATTGGC
Organism: Malus sylvestris; assembly: GCF_916048215.2. Lineage (NCBI taxonomy): Eukaryota > Viridiplantae > Streptophyta > Magnoliopsida > Rosales > Rosaceae > Malus > Malus sylvestris. The sequence goes on from NC_062268.1 coordinate 11,349,769, forward strand.
TTGAAATTTTTAGTCAAATCAAACAATTATTCAAAAATTGAAGCAGATATATGCATGTGATCGATGAGAATTGTTTACAGAACAAGTATAAGATGGAAATTAAGTGCCTTGAGAGACCATTGTATATTGAACTGACAGAAGCAACGAAAGTCAAGAACATGATGTAATCGTGCAACTATTTAGGACTTAGGTAGGTATATAATGTAATATACCTTTAAGCACCGATTAATTAGTTATATTACACCAATTAAGTGATGTTCAGCATTGGACATATCATTTGGTATCAGTTTCTTTGTTTACAAAAATATATGTAACTCAACGTATGGAAAAATATGAAATTACTAACAACGCTACATGGTTTTTTTAGTGAATCTTTTTTTTTTTTTCTTTTTTAAGAGAAGAGCAATTTGGGTATTATGAAAGTTGCACCCTTTTTACCTTCTCCCTTTATATATAGATAACCAAGTATTAAAAATAGTCGTCACATGCATGGGAATGATATTCATATTGATAATACATATATATATTGATGCAATATAGATTTCGAATACATCAACAAACGGCCTAACTCAATCATGTCAATGCATTGTTGAAAAACCTAATTCTTATTAATTAAAAGACTAAACTCACGATTGCAAAAAGTTTCCGACGAAAAGGATTTGTTGTTCCATATAATTGATGCATATATATAGTTTAACCCATATGTGCGAAAAAAACCTAGGACATGCATATCTTCTTACTTAAACTTCATGATTTTCGGACAACGAGCCACAGTATGGCAAAGCAAAGCCAAGAAAGTCAAGGTTGTGAATTAAAAAGAAGCATTGGCCATCTCTTAATTTCTCCAATCAATATAATATATTATTTTATACATCATGTCAAAAAATGACGGTGCCTACTTTTGGACCCATCTGTGCATCTTTGTGCTGCCGTGTCCCATGCTACAATCCCTAAGAATGCAGTGTGCAAGAAAAAGAAGAATTTAACCCTAGAATTTGTTGAAAGTTGCATGCATGCATGGTAGTTGATTGGAGCTAGAAATATAGACATTCCGCTGTATTGACACCCATAAAATTATAGGCCGAATCATTTAGATTATGAATTCACCCTTTGGTTATGAAGGGTGTTGATGCACAAAACCGGAGGTCTTGGAACAACGTAGATTTGACCGTGAATCTGCAAGAAATGTAAATAACACAGATGTATCGTGGTTCACCCCAATGTTTGGGCTACGTCCACACTGATTATTGTATTTCTCTAAGAGGATTGTGAGGGAGAGAACCTCTGTAATGTGAGAGGGGATCTGAGAGGGTGAGAGGGCTTCAGGCCTAAGAGTTGGCCTCCCCCAATGAGAAGAGTAAGGAGTCATTTTATAGAATAGGGGATCCTCACTTATTACATATTTGCCCCTTCCTTTATTACATAATTACATTTAAGTCCCCCGAGTATTTATACGAGATCTAAATACGGAGGCCTTAAGTATGGTACAAACAGTAGTCCTCCAAGTCTTCAGTCAAGAGAGTCTTTTGGCTGGAGACTTGAAATTCAGTCCATGTGTGGGCCAAAGTAACTAGATGTCGTCTAGAACTGATACTCGATATGAGGCGGTACCCAATCTGAAATGATGCTCAACCAGAAGTAGCACATGTTGCGAGGCTGCTTTGCTTGTGGCTTATGTTGCCTTGGTTGGCTCGGCTTATGGCGTTTGAAGGTGAGGGAGTCCCTTTTATAGAATAAGGGATTGCTCCTCAATACAAAAGTGATGGGCTAGAGTTGGTGCTTGCGGCGAGGCGGTTGCTCAATGGGCGGCAATGCTCTCTAATGATGGTGAGGGAGTCCATTTTATAGAATAAGGGTTCGCTCCTCAATACATGAATAATGGGCTAGAGTTGATGCTCTCTAATGATGGTGAGGGAGTCCCTTTTATAAAATAAGGGCTCGCTTCTCAGTACATAAATAATGGGCTAAGTCTCCCTAGTATTTTTTATGAGGCCCAGTTGAGGCCCGATATATAGTACATAATGTAGTCCCCTAAGTCTTTGGTCAATAGAGTCTGTTGGCTGGAGACTTCAAATTGAATCCATGTATGGGCCGAAGAGGCGGTTGTTCGGAGGCGGTATTTGTATACTCTGCACTGAAGCTTTGTAGGTGAAGCTTTGCAAGTGAAGCTTTGAAGCTTGAGCTCTGTAAATGAAGCTTTTGAAGCTAGAGCTTTTGTAAATGAAGCTTTCGAAGCTAGAGCTCTATAAATGAAGCTTTTGAAGCTGATTGACATGAGTGATGCTCATGAATGTTTATGTTGATTGATATGAGTGATGCTCATGGATGTTGACATGAGTGATGCTCATGAATGTTGACATGAGTGATGCTCATGAACGTTTATGTATGATTGATATGAGTAATGCTCATGAATGTTTATGTATGATTGACATGAGTAATGCTCATGTATAATTTGAAGTACTGGGCGTACTTTTGATCACTTGATTGGTGATAATAACGGCAGACTGCCGAATAATTTGGAGTACTGGGTGTACTTTTGATCACCTGGTTGACGATAATATGCCGAATAATTTTTTGTGGTACTGGGCGTACTTTTGGTCACCTGGTTGGTGCTATTTTGGGCTTATGGGCCTTCGCCCTCCACACAACATTCTAGCCCATTTATTTTAGGCTTTGCCCTTTTTTTTTTGTTTTTTGGATTACCCTCTGATGGGGTTATACAGATATCTCCGAAAGATACGAAAAATAAATTACATCATTCAAAAATAAGGAAAGTAAACCACATCATTCTGGTGGGGTGTTTATTCCTTGCTTTTGCAGTGTGGATGTTTATTCCTTACTTTTGCTTGTGTTTTTCTGCTGCACTCTATCTGTCTCTTCACCTGGTAGACAGAATGAATCATAATAATAGGAAGATCTTTTACTTTTCTTCTTTTCTCTTTTCCTTCTTTTTTTTTTTTCACTGCACTCTCTCTATCTCTTCACCTGGCAGACAGAAGGAATCATAATAATAGGAAGATCTTTTGCTTTTCTTATTTTCTCTTTTCCTTTTTTTCTTTTGCTTTCTCAGAAAATAAAGATGCAGGGGATGGGTCATTGATCTCATCCAGCAGGTTGTCTGCAGCATACAGAGCATCTTTGATCTGCACTATCTTCCCTGCAATTTGTCGAGGTACTGGGGTTGATCATGGGCCCTCTTGATCGCTTCCCAGAGACCGCGAGATTGAGAACTGGACGGCGAAGCCTTACTGGAGATCCACCGCCGTTGCTGTTTCAAGTCATACGGATCAGCTCATTTTTCCTTCATGTCTGCTGTTTTGGCAGCTTCTCTCTCAACCTCTTTCTCATAGGAATGAAGCTCCTTAACTAGGCGTTTACAAGTACCAGTCTTGACTTTCAGATTTCTTAGGGTTGCCATTGGTGTCCTGGGCGTTTACAGTATTTATGTTATTACCTCTACTAAAAGCTGCACAAACACCAGAGTGTGCAAGAGCAAAGACGATGTCATGTGCGGCAACTGTCTCAATGACCTTTGTCATTTTCATCAGAAAAGGTAATATGGCTAAAGAATGCCCTTTGGGGTCATGAGTATCATATTCCTCCACGAGGTGCACGTTGCAAAACCTCTCTTGGGAATTGCTCATCCTAAAAGCTTGATCACGCTTCGAATAAATTTCACACCTCTGAAGCTTCTCCATGCTATTTACAAACCCATCGGAGCCACCCTTCTTCTTTGCCACCACTCGTCGGACGGAGCACAGCCGAGGACTTGCCGATATTCTCCTTCCCATTTCCATTCTCAACTCTCAGATTTTGGTTTCATACACCACCCAATATATATTCGAATTCAAATTCAAAATACATATATATCCACACACCCAAGCAGATTGGATCAGAATGCGGAGTGCACTATGGCAGATTGGCAGACTTCATCAGGCCGGAAGGATACTCCACTTGGGACGGCAAGGCCGGAAACACCCAACACACCTTCTTTAGAGAGTTTAAAAAGATAAAACCAGAGGTCTCTCTGTTCCGCTGCTCGATCTCATCGACAACGGTGAGGATGTGCTGGAAGTACTGGCAGAACACACGGTGCTTGTTGGACCGGTTGATTTTCAAGATGAAAGAGCGGATTCCGTCTGACTCGGATTTCTGATTGGTCCAGGAGAGCTTGGCGCTGAGGAATGTGTCTTAGACGGCGGAGTTGGCGGCGTCGTGCTGGAAGAAGATGTCGTTTGATTTGACGCCGGTGAAGAGGTTGGTGAAGTCGGAGTCCTCGATGGAAGGGAGGGAGTCGAGGTAGACGGAGATCTTCCGGTACAGCCGGTTCTCTTGGAAGTGCTCGTTGAATTGCGGGATTTTGTAGAATTGGTAGACTCTGAACCGATCTGCCAAGGATTGCCATAATTTTGTGAATTTGTGAACCAGAGATGTTTCGGCATTCTCTTCCATAGCTTTTGCTTTTGGCTTTTGGGGTGGGGGTTTTCTGGAAAAGCCTAAGGAGGTTCTGGGTTTCTGCAGATTTTGCAGTGTTGATTTTGTAGATTTTGCAGATTCACGATGGAGGTGAAAAAATGAAAGCGAACCGACATAGTTTTTCGTGTCGTTTCCCACAGACGGCGCCAAATGTTGATGCACAAAACCGGAGGTCTTGGAACAATGTAAATCTGACCGTGAATCTGTAAGAAATGTAAATAACACAAGATGTATCGTGGTTCATCCCAATGTTTGGACTACGTCCATACTGATTATTGTATTTCCCTAAGAGGATTGTGAGGGAGAGAATGTGAGAGGGGATCTGAGAGGGTAAGGGGGTTTCAGGCCTAAGAGTTGGCCTCCCCCAATGAGGAGAGTGAAGAGTCCTTTTATAGAATAAGGGCTCCTCACTTATTACATATTTGCCCCTTCCTTTATTACGTAATTACATTTGAGTCTCCCGAGTATTTATACGAGATCTAAATACGGAGGTTCTAAGTATAGTACAAACAAAAGGTATATGTTTTCCGTTGCCATATGCACCTCAATTTAACAAAAACGTGGAACTAATGAACACAAAGATACATAGTGCTCTTTTGCACAAAAGAAAGTACTCTGATTGTTATGTTAGAATATAATTTGGGAAAATTAGGTTCACATCCTTATTTTTGTTACTCCATTGATTAAAATCCTATTCATTTTTAATTTTTTATCAAGGTCATTGGGTATTAATAACATCATTAATTATTTGAATAATAAAATATTTTTATTTTTAAATATATTCCTTTAGAGTTAAAAATGTTACAATAGTATATTTATATTTATGGCTAAATTTTTTATCATATATTTTTATTTTTAGTTTGTTCCAATTTTTAATTTGCAAATATTTTTTAATTTGTATCAATTTTCTTTTCATTTTTAATTTGTACCCATATATTAGTTTCTTTTTGTGCTCATGTTTTTTAAAGTTTTATTTGTGTTTGTACTCATGTGTATATCATTACGTGACATTGTATATTTAATCAATGATGGAAAACTTACATATGGTATATTTATGTTTTATGCCTAAATTTGTATCATATATTTATATTTATATTTTGTACCCATTTTTAATTTGCAACATTTTTTTTAAAATTTGTGGTATTTTCTTTTTAATTTTATTTTGTACCCATTTATTAATTTCTTTTAGCACCTATATTTTTAAAAATTCATTTGTACTCATAATTTTTAATCTTTTATTTGTACCCTAATTTATTTATAATGTACCCATTCTTCTTTATTGATGTACCACTTTGTTATATGTGAAATGTACCAATTTTTTTTGGTAAAATGTACCAATTTTTTTAACACTATGGATACATTCTTTTGCCATTTATTATTTCTTATTTTTACATAGTTTTATCCATTTATTCAATTAAAATGTTTGAATTTTTTTTATTATAATTGTTTCTAATAGTATTATAATGAGGGATTTTAAATTTATAGGATTATAAATCTCATAAAATATCAAACAATTAATGTCAAAACTATAAAATATAAATATTAATAGTAATATAATGAGGTGTACAAAGTCAAGGAACCTTAATCAAACTTTGAATACTATTAAGGTTTTAATCAAAGAATGTTAAGGATTAGAAACCGCAATCAAATTATCCCATATAATTTTGGTTATTCTACCCATGTTCATTGTGAGACTAACAGAATTGCTCATCGTCTAACTCATTATAGTTGTAGTTGTGATAATTATTGCACGTGATTGAGAGTCATCTAATTTTTATATCAAATTTATTAACGAATGATTGTTGTAGTTTAGTGACTGTTGATACCTTCTTGTTGTATATGTTTTTTTATCAATGAAAACGATCAATTTCTATCAAAAATATATTTTCGGTTTTGATCAGAAATCAATTTTAATTAGTGTGATTCGGACTATTCGATTTTGGCAACGCGCATGTTTTCATTTTTCCCAAAGGTGATTGATTACGAATGATGAAATTAATCATCAAAGTGTTGATTAAGGGGCACGAATTATCCTTAACTCCTCCTCTGCTTTTGAAAGTGACAAAGATAAGCTTCAATGTTATGCTAAATGGTGAGCATATGATACGGATATCAGGTTTTACCAACTTTTTAATGGTTTTTCTTTCTAACTCTGCTTCTTTTTGTAGTCAAAATAGAATCTTTAAAAGCTGCTATTTCTGTCTCTATAGCTAGCTAACTAATCTTTTATTTCACACTATAGTTGGTCTTATTCTACAAGTTACGATTTACGAGAAATGCTAAAGAGTCTTAAAAAAAAGGGATTCTCCACTGTTTTATGTTTTTAACACATATTTTATAATGTTAGCACAAAAACTAACGTTAAAAGGTAATGTAATATAGAGTACATAAATAATCTCACCTTAAGAGTCTCTTTAACAGTTCTCTCCCATTCACTTACCTCCCTCAACTTCTTTCCTTGTAATCCTCTCCACTTAATATCGACTGCAATGCAAAATTTTGCTTGACTTTTGTGTACAATTGACCACACACACAAAAGACTTTCGTGTATAGAAGATATTGGGTTCGAATATTTTTCGGCTTCAAGGTGTAACACCAATTTCTTAAGCTTTGTGGCACGGTTTGTTAAGAGAAAGAAACACAACAACCATTGAAACATAATTAAAGGTTTTAGAGAGAGAGAGCACAGAGAGAAGAAGAGAATTCTATATTTCTTGATTGAAAAGATACAACGATTACCAATATAAAGGTGATTTGTACAGCTAATCTCTACAACTTTATCACTTAACAGATTTTAACAATACTAAGTCTTATGCTTATCAAGTGATAAGTGTATCAATCCACACCATCCATGCACTCTATTCCCTAACATGCCCCCTCAAACTCATGATTGGAAGGTCCAAGCATGAGATTGCAACAATGAGTACAAAAGAGTGGAGAGTTGAGTCCTTTTGTAAGGATGTCTACAAACTGCTCATAAGAGGAAACACAGTTTCTTGCTAGTTATGTTAAAATCTAAAATCTAAAATCTAAAATCTTTTTGGGAAGTAGTCCTTGCAATTGGATAGTGGAGTATTAGATTACAGTTGCATAAAAGACTCTGCAATAAGAAAATCTTCCTAGCATTGTATTTTACAACCATATCGTGTGTTCCATAGTACCCAAATCAACATAGACCTGGTGCTCCCACCTTTATCACAAATTCTCATATGATAGCCTAACTGAATATCAAATATACTTCCACCATTGCATAACCGAAATACATAAAATCCTCTGAACTCATGTGCAACAGTTTGAGCAGGAGCACTAATTTCCGTTTTGTTGTCCGAGTTAAGAATCGGAAATGTCACTTGGATACACGATTATAAACCCACTGAAATCAATTGAGATTTTGCATCCTCATGCCCCCTCACGTGGAACCCCATTTAGTGGTTCACATGTGGAGATCCACATATCGGCAATTGAAACTCAGAGGTTGGCTCCAATGGAGTCCAGACTTGTTTTCAATCCTTCCAGGAGGTGCTTTTTAAGAACTTAGAGACCGGCTCTATATTAAGAGTTTAGACTTGTTTCCAAACCCACACTTCTTGGTGACAAGCCTTTGGCTTGCACAGGCCCGTAACCTGACTCTAATACTATGTTAAGATAAACAGACACAACAGCCATTGAAACATAATAGAAGGTTTTAGAGAGAGAGCACATAGAGAAGAAGAGAATTCTATATTTCTTGATTGAAAAGATACAACAACAATTCAACAATATAAAGGTGATTTGTACAACTAATCTCTACAAACCTTATCACGTAACATATTCTAACAATTCTAACTAACTCTTATGCTTATCAAGTGACAGGTGTATCAATCCACACCATCCATACACACTATTCCCTAACACAGTAGTTAGTGGGGGAGAGATATTAGGAACGTTTCTATCCAATTATGTCACATCACATGAGGAGAGAACAGACAAATGAATCATCAACTAACATTTTTAATGGTTAGTTACAATTAAAATCATTTTAGATTGATATGAAAAAGCCCCATACACGTCCTTGTATCCATAAATCCATATGCACATTTTTGTGTATATCTAATCGTAAATGTAGGACCTGAAATATAAGCGCAAAAGAGAGAAGTAGCAGGAAAAAGAAATTTCATTGTCCATGAACTCTTTTACTTAATTAACAGATTAAAGAAATTTCTATTTACATTTAAAACTTTACACCACATAAGAAACAAGCATGCAACAGATCTGGTTGGATGTGGTATGAAAAGAGAAAGGAAGAGAGAAGAAGAAGCAAAGAGAAAATTTTTGGTCGGCGACGAACGAGTGTTGCTGTTGGCGAGTGTTGTGGTGAGTTTGATTGACGTTGGCTAATGAGATCCGATGTTATTGTCACCGTAGTCGCCACCACCATCCCCACAACCATCGTTGCAGCCATCCTCACCACTATCGTCGTTTTCTATGCCACAACCTCCATATTCTCATGACCATAAGTACTACCATGAACCCCCAATGTCATTGCAATTGTCACCATCATTCCGACCGTACCCACCATCACTGTCATCACCACCTCCCACAACCATCACCACCGCCAATGCCACAACCACAATTGCTACCACCTTATCACTAGGAGACACTCTACCGCCACTGACACATCTATCAACCACTCCATGGCGACCACTCTCACCACACATCTATTAACCTCTACCACTAATTACTACTTTTATATCCATCATCCAAACGCAGGTAATTAAAAGATTGACTAAACAAAAAAAATTAGTATAAAAAATTTACATATTTCGACTTGAGACCCAACTTCAAGTTGGACTTTGTCTAAAAATTTAGAGATTGAGACTTCAAATATAATCTAATTAAACATCTAATTCATCTAAGCACCAACTGCTTAGTTAATTTAGAGGGTCCTATAATGGCTCTTCCATAGGCCACAGGCAATGATACAAACTTCTTTGCTTTTCCCACATAAGCCCTTTTTGTGAAATTGTCATAACCATTTGCTTCAATTGCATCTAGAATCTGCCTATACAGCAACAAAGATGCCCATACTGGCCATCTACTGGCTGAGTTGAGCTCTGAGACACCCTTCTCAGCCTCATCAAAGAACATCCTAGCTCTCTTTATTTGTCCCTTCATGAAACTTTGCCACTTGTCAGTCACCTTCCCGCGAAAGATGTCATCGTCTGATAGGCCGGCTTGGGCAAGCTCATCTTGGGGGAGATATACTCTTCCTCTCCTAGCACTAAAATGATCAATTCAAAGAGCAAATTTTAGTTAGACATGAAGAATAACCATATTAGTTTGGATGTGCAATGTTGTCTTGCCAAATGAATCTTTATGTTATCATACTGTGAATCTCGACCACATTCAAGAAAAGGCTAGACTAATCAATGGTTCATACTCATAGTCGTGCAACACGAGTTTCTAAACATGGAATGTTTAAAATGACTCATTTATTATAAGAATAAACTTACTCTTCTCCAACATCTCTCAGAATGTTAGTGAGCTGATTAGCAATTCCAAGGGCCAATGCAGCATTGTAAACGCTTTCTGTTGAGGCGCTTGATTCTGGGCATATCCCCATTACCGGAACACTCATCAATCCAACAGTTCCAGCAACATAGTAGCAGTAAAGGTAAAGTTCATCAAAGTTCTGGTATCTTGACTTCCTCAAGTCTAATCTCATTCCTTCTACCATGTCTCTGAAGGGCTGTCAAAAAAACAAAATTTGTATGGTGAATCATTCCGTACTTTCGAATTTCGATAGATAAAAAAGAGTTAATATCTGATTGTGAGCATGCGGTATTTGTACCTGAATGTCAACAGGGTACTTGGTGACAGTATCAGATAGAGCAGCATCATACATATCGTAAGGTCGGCCTTCAAAGAGATCAGTCAGTCTTTTCTCCCATCTGTCAAGAGCTTTGGGTGTAATGTATGAAGCATTAGGTCCATCCACTAGCTCATCTGTCCTTCTGCACCACACTGCAGAAAAAAAAGAAGCACTCTTCATTTAGTATTTACCATTCCAAATCATTAAATAATCACTGAGCCCAAAGATTATCCACAATTTGTTCCCTCATTTGCAATCTTTACAATGAAAATTTGAGTCTGTTAATGCAGGAAAAAAAATGCTTTTTCCAAAAGGGATTTGTTGCCTCAGTTGTAAAGAGCATGTAGAAATCAGTTTTAAGTGAACTAAATTTGCAACGTTAGGCATATCCTAACCATAGATTGCCCAAACAGCTCGTCGCCGCTCCGGTGTCATGAGCAATGTGCCTGAAAACACACAGAAAGAAGTTGATAAGTACAGTGTCTTGCCAATTAAATAGAACATCCATTTCAAGTAAAAAATGGAAAGAAAAACGATTCCAAGTTTTCTTGCCTGCAATAATAGTTAGAAAAGTAGAATTAATCTAATTGCCCTCAAATTTCCAATCCATTTCTCCATTTCCCTTTACTTGCATGCAATGAAAATTAGAATTAGTCAGATTCTTAACTTCCGTGTGCTTACTAAAACATGAGTGTTGGTATTAATTCAATTGCCGACTTTTTTGTGTTTACTAACACATGAAACCACAAAAAAGTGTAGATTCCATATTAAAATCCGTAATTCAATGCTTGAAAAATCAGAACAGATCAGTTAGATTAACTATATTTCCTTCTCTCTTCCCATGACTTCCAATTAAGTATTGAGTGAATGATAATATAAACTACTTAAGACTCACGTGTGAACGTTTTAGGAGTAAAAAGTAATCCAAGATGTGCACTAAACTGCTTGAACAATAAAAAATGGAAACAAAATCAAGTGCTCTGTCCACTTTATTAAAATAGTGTACTTAATTAGTATATTCTATATCCACGAAAATGACTGGATCCCATTAAAAAAAAAAACAGATAAACAGATAAACAGACAGCAAAAACACACCACAGAAACAGATCGATGAAGGAGGAGCAGCAGAAATCCAGAAAAGTTTCTTACCCAGGTAAAAAGTTTTGGCATACTCAGCACAGACTTCACCACACCGATCATAAGCCTTATCCAGTAAATCCCAGTTGTCCAAACCTTCAGTTACAATCCGTTCATCCAAATCCAGAGATTTCCTTTTTACCGTGCTCTGTTCTTTCACCAGCGCAGCCTGCTTCAGCACCACTTCATACACCTTCTCTTCTGAAGATCTTGCTGGGTTTACAACTGCACCCGAGTAGGCCAAAACCCTACCTGAAAATCCCAGCTTTGGGCAGAATTTAGACCTCCTTGGGGTGCAAATTCTGGGCATCAGACCCAGTAGGGAGCTGGCATTCTCTTTGGGGCTCACCACCCAGAGTAGAACACCTGACATTGGGTTTTAGGTTTTGAGTGTGAGGGTGTGAGTATGTGAGCTGTGAGGTTGTGGCTTCTCTTATGGAGATTGGAGGGTAAGGCAAAGTTTTGAAAGCAGTGGTAGTTGGCAAATGTGTGTCTAGTAGTTTTTGCGTAACGACTGCGATATATATACATATAATTATAGGTTCCAAGGTTAATATCGACGTCGGTGCATGTACTGAGAGAAGAAAAGTTATGGTCCTTGTCAAACTAGGCAAGTTCAAGGAATATGCTTTGCCATTCGCATAGCTGGTAACATGGAAATATGTGGACAGCGTTTGAATGACTTGTGTGTGTAATTATTTTTATTTTTCCTTCTTGTTTTTTTGGTTGAGAATACGTCAGTTGTTTGCCAGGGTGGATGAAGAAGAGTCCGTTGTTGGTATGAGACATACATCAATTGACGGTTCAGAATAATTTACTTGAGCATGAGATGTTCGGAGAGTAGCGAAAATTTTTATGTCCTATTTTGTAACTGACTTTTAGAATATTCGTTTTTGTAAATTATGAAGTAGAGAAAATTGTTCGCTCAAATGACAATTTTTTTTAGAACTATTCACCTTAGTGACAATTTTGAGATAGTTGTTCACGACACGACAATTTTCACGGTCATTGTAACTTGTAAGTAGTACCTACTGTATATGTAGAGAAAAATGACCATGAATGGGGTTATTACATGAACATTTTAGCGAAGTTAGGGTGTGTTTGTTAAACCTTCTTAAAAGAGACTGGCTTGAACTATCTTAAGCAAGACTATAATCCCATATTTTGTAGGTTGTTGGATTAAACATAAATGGGACTCGCCTCGGCTACGAGTCCCGCCGCACTTCACTATAGCCGTTTATCTAATCCCAAGCTTTCGCTTGGTATTAACAGGGACTAGAAAGGAAATGAGGCCTACGTCCAATTCCCAATTTTCGCTTGCTAAACCCAGACACCCAGTCCCTCTGCGCTCCACCTTCTTCTTCTCCAGCGCCGTCACCGTAAGCCTAGGGAGGACGACAACTAGCGCTGCAGGAAAACTTCGATTGATTTGGCGGTGTGGGTTTAATTTTGAGAATCGACCGTGGCGTCCTCCTCGAGGCCCCAAGCGCTCCGCTAGGAAGATGCACCCGCAAGTTTGTCGCTTTCTTCTGCAAGATCGATTGACGTCGATTTGCAAAAATTGAATGAAACGAGTTTGTAGATCCGACGAAGCCTCTGTAAATTTAAAAAAAAAAGGATTGGGATTTTTCTGTGTTTGATTTGAAGAGAAAGAAATTAAAAGGAGAGAAGGTTTGAATTGAAGAGAAAGAAAATGAAATGAAGAAAAAGTATGGGTTTGATTTTTCTGAGTTTGATTTTTAATGGGAATGGCAGCAATCTGGCATGCGAAGAACAGGAAGCAAATGAAAGAAAGAAGACAAGTAGAGGGACAGGGAGAGACAGCGAGAGAAATTTAAAAATGTGTATAATAATTATAAATTTAAAAAAAATGAATTAAAAATAGAGTTTTAACGAAAAATTCGCGATACTATTCACTTTAACGAAAAATTATATTTTTACACTAAAAAATCAAACCTGGTACTATTCACTTTACCCTTTATTTTGTCCTTATCGTTAAAACTCCAAATTTTCAAGTTTTTTCATTAGTTTTCCTATTAAAAAATGACAGAAAAATATTTGATCTACAAAAATAATTGAGTCCGAGATTTAGTCCGACACTGCACCAAATGCTTCATTATCTTTATACTACTTAGTCCATGTCAAACCAATCCAGCTTAGTCCTTAAAATTAGTTCAGTCCGAAATAATCAGGTACAACAAACGCACCCTTAAAGAATAATTGTTCAATTTTAAGTCGTAACTCAAAAACAAAATTGCTCCTTATACAATTCTATTCAAATAATCAACCAAAAAAAATACATTTAAGAGAAAATTGTAGTAATGGTCTCTTAACTTTAACTTAATTGGAGCAATGGTCCCTCAACTAAAAATTCATGATCATTAGTCTCTTAACTCTTCAAAATGTGCAGCTATAATCCTTTTTATCAACTCTATCATAATTCTGTCAAAATAACTCATGTTGGAAGGACCATTGCTACAATTGGGTTAAAGTTGATGGACTATTGCTCCAAATGTGCTAAAGTTAAGGGACCATTTCTCTAATTGGGTTAAAGTTGAGGGTCTATTGCTACAATTTTTCTCATTTGGTTTTTCATGTTTGCCTTGGTTCAGCCTCATGTATGTGGCACACGACTCATTTTGATGGAAGTTTTAACGGAATTGACAAAAATGACCATACCTACACGTTTTGATGAGTTAAGGGACCAATAGTCATGAATTTTTTAGTTGAGGGACCATTGTTCAAATTGAGTTAAAGTTTAGAAATCATTGCTACAATTTCCTCAACATTTAATTATACATAATATTAAAAAGGGCGGATCAGTGACACAATTTTTTACATGCATTTTGTAGGGTCCACTTTGTAATATATTTCAACATTCGAACCATTTATATTTTAGAACATTATTCATTGATCATTCTTGCAAAAAATTAGACAAATCCAAAACTATTAGTACTTTAATTTGTAACGAAGGAAAAGGACATATGTGGTTTTGTAAAGAAACACTAAAATTAATCCAACCGTCATATGGTTTTGGATTTAGGTAATTTTTTGTACACGTGATATTTGAGAGAATACCTAAAAGCTAGACAATTCAGCTTGTTAAAATACATTACAAAATAGATTCTTACAAAAATATGTATAAAATAAATAGTGTCACGGATCAGGGTGCAAGGATTATTGTTGATTTCTTTTACAAGAATGTCTCCTCATTACATTAGCTAGAGGGTCATTGTCACTTTTATTGGAAAATGAGATATCACTTTTATTAATTACAAACAAACTATGTAAATATTTTGAACTTGAAAAAATTACTTGAAACCGTTACTCACCGGACAAAACTACAAAACTTATTTAGTTCCACTTGAATGTAAAACTAAACAATTAACTAATTGTCATTGATCTTTGCATTTCGAGAAAGATTATCCGTCCTACTTGCTATATAAATATTGTTTTCACAATATAAATAAAAGATATGTGGGGTTCGATCTGAATAAAAGATAAGATTTTACATTTTATATAAACAATATAATCGAGTTTTTCTCTCTTGTTTTGGTGAACACAGATCTTTCTCATTTTTATATTCAGAGACTTCTCAGTTTATACTTAAGTCTTTCTCTTTGGAAAGTGACAGCTACCAACAAGATTGCAATCTAACTAAAGAAAGGAAGTGAATGTCGCTGGAAATTTTATGTGCCAAACTTTGATTCCTTTGAAGGAAAAAAAACTGATTCCTTCAAATATTTTGCAATCTCGTGACTGGTGAGTAAGATGCCCTCGCTTTCAACTAGTCTAAATTGGAAGGAGAACTTACGGTTGGAGTTGTATCATAAAAGCAAATTGAGTGATTGGATGCTATATAACAATTCCATTTTAAATAATTAATAAAGTGTAGTGATATCCACACACTCTTTTTTACTTTTCATACACTCCCTCTTAATTTACGATCATTTGATTGAATAAATTGAAAGAAATCAACAACCAGAAATTACTAAGGGTATGTGAGAGATAAAAATGAGTGTGTGGATAATATTATCCGTACTAAAAGGACAAGTTTTATTCATTCATGAGTTTGACTTTATGTACAAGTGGTGGATATACAAGTGCTTGTTTGTTAAATAAGTTCACTGAACACTAACTGCCGAAGAAGCGTAAATGTATGGATTTATATCACATAAGGTTACAAAGCTTCAAGTTGTAATATACAAATAGTTTTAGACCTAAGGCATCATCTAAAAGCCATCAATGCTTTGCAGAGCCCGTTAGTGTGTTGCTTGGGTTCATGTGTATAAGTATAAAGATAGATGAATATGCAATAAGGAATATATCACCTTCTGATAATTGTTCAATAGAAGGAGATATCCTTTGAAGCCACTTGAAGATCCATCTCAGAAATCTTCAACCAAAGTGCTTGTTGATCAAACTATGTTTGTAAGAATTGATTCATCATGTGATGCATCATGGTGATCATTAACAGTAATATGTGATTTGGCATTATTCATATCACAAAATCTTTGATTCGGATATTGATGATAGAAGAATCTAATTGCATTATAACTACAATCGAGGCTTGAAAGACTACCGTGATTTGTTCATGTCTAAAACTATCTAATCTGAGTGGTCATGGAATGATTATAGGTGTCACTCGTGGATTGTAGAATTAAATTTATTAATTTATTAATCTCACTGTCGGCTTTAGTTAAAACCTACGAGGTCAACACTTATGATAGAACTAACGACTTTACATGGATGATGATTGTTTGGGTTAAAACTTAAACTTTGGGCTCAAAAGGGAGTCGGCCCAAAAGAAGGACTAGGAGGAAAGGGGCCCAAAGCCCAGCCAAAGCCCAGAAGGCAGAAAAGGGCTTTTCTCGACTAGGTGCAGATTATTTGAACCACTTGTTCACCTACCTAGAGACCAAGTGGTGTAGACCAGCCAGCTAATCAGCCCAAAAGCACTTTACAGTGGCAGTACAAGTAAAAAGCTGATGAGTCATTGCCCTTCAAGCTGCATTCGGGCAAGATTAAAGCTACATGAGGCCAAGGCAAACTGTCTATAAAAGAACAAAGAGAAATCAGAGATGGGGTCACTCAAACAAACAAACAAATACAAGCACAAACTCTGCTCAAGCCAGATTTGCTTTCAACGAAGCTGTAGTCAGCCCAAGCCTTCATCCCTTTCGGGATCAACCCTCACCCAAAGCCTTTGTAAAAACTCTGCTACCTTGTATAAATCATGTTGTAGTATCGATTTCCTTCTGTAAACTCATCTCCCTATCCCTATTTCTAAGCTCTCAAGCCCCTCTATAAATCACAAAGATAGGAAGTTGCAAGACGACCAGCCTTGCCCGACCCTTTTTGTTTTTATCTTTTCATTCATAAGTTTAGTAATATGTTGTATACTTCCATTTGTATCCAAGTTAGTTCTAGCAAGTTGATGATTAAAAGACTCCTCAGTGCTTGAATCCGATTGGAATATGTAGTCACAACTTAAATCAGATCTAAGTTCTAAACCCTCTGGCATGTAAGATTGATCATTCAAAAGTCCTTGGTCTCAAGGCATAAAAAAGAACCTTATGTGGACTTAACCCATCCACGACAGTCTTTGATAACAAGAAGTCCGAAGTTACTTGGGGCGCAAGTAATCGACCTATTTCGTAGTTTTATTTCTGTTATATTATGATTATCGTATGATTATCGTAGAACGTTTGAGTATAAAAGTAATTCTGATGAGAAGCCTCAAGGCCTACACCTAAGGCCGTACAAAGGCACTTATTTGGATTCATTATGTTCTTCGGGCTCGGGTAATTAGAAGTATAATAGTCATAACACTTCTGCAATTAATGAAATAAACATTATATGTTCAAGTACTGGTTAGTTATTGATGGGAAGCCTCAAGGCCTACACCTAAGGCCCCACAAAGGCACCTTTCATAACTAAAACAGCCTCTCGGGTATATATATAATTAAAACTCAACATCTGTTTTACATCTGCCATGCTAAAGATGGCAGTGGCATGCCTGAACACCTAAAAGTTAATCTTGATTGTGAGCCTCAAGGCCTACACCTAAGGCCCTACAAAGGCACCTTTCAAAGTTAACCATGTCCTTCACTTTCAACCTTGCCCGACAAGCCTTGCCCGACAAGATTTGCCCGACAAGCACGCCAGTGAGCAGAAGCCTGACAAAAAGCATCAACCGGCGCCAACCTCTCGGGGAGCTGTATGCTCGTCGGCTAGGAAACATCCCCAACGAAAATTCTAGCCACGAACAATGATATGATATCATTAAGAATTATATTGGATTTAATTATTTAGGCCTATTGAACAAGGTTTTAATTAAAATGAGTTTGGAGCTTCTATTTTTCTTTCCAAAAGATAGAAATTTTGATTAAACTCGAATCGAAACGTTTACATCGGATGCTAGAGTGCTAAACAACCATTCTGGTTCAAACTCATTCCAACTACGAAGCCCTCCCTTAAACACAAAAGATATCACTAGATGCGCTGCCATATTATAAACAAAGGGAGCAAAACGAAATTCTACTGACCTAAGTTGTTGTTGTAATTGTCTAATATCAAATAGGATACCTTTAATCATTACCTCCGGTTGCAACGTACCATTAATCATCCTCATAAGATTATTTGAGTCAGATTCAACCTTTACATCAAAAATTCCTTTCTCCACAGAAGCTACAAGCACCGCCCTGACATCATCCACTTCCTCCATCAAACTTGATGCGCAAGGATAATTTCCGATCCCATCTACTGCACGAAAAAAGGATCCGAGTCACAAGCCTATATGGACTTTAGTGATGGACTTGGCACAAGGAGTAGGATTCCTTGGTATTAAGCCGACCAAAAGGTACAGCTGGGGTATTATAAATACCCATGTGTGTCTCTTATGTTCTACGGTCATTTTTGCCTTCCAGAGAAAATATAAAAACCTAGCCAAAAACACCCTAGTGTGCCACACAAATTATTCCAAGAGAGAGATTTTGCTAGCACAATCAAATCTCTCACTCCATCATCCATCATTGGTGTATCAGTGTCGATACTTCTGGAAGTTCAACACTTGTGGCGCGTTTACATAACCATAATCAAAATAGAGGAATTTGACTGAGAATGAATTGAATTGAGGAGGAATTAGATTAAGGAGGAGTCATAATTGGATTCCTGTTGAATCTGTTTACTTAAATGTTCTGGAATCGAAGTAAAAATGAAATGAAATTCATATCAGTTGTTTACTAATTCATCTGAATCAGAATAGAAATCAATATAATTACTAAAATACCCTTTAGTTCTTTATTTTTATTTTTATTTCATCTATATTTATTTTTAATCACATTTTCATTAGTTACATTAAAATGCCCTCATTCACCTCCTCAGCAACGAGCATCAACATCGCCAACGGCCCGAGCAATTTGGCCCAGAACTTCAAGGTCCCGATCGTCGAACCAACGTCACACAATGATGAGCCGGCTATGTCGACGATGCTGCGTCTGTCGAAGCGTCTTGATAAGAGGGCATAATAGGAAAGAAGAAATGCATTCCCGATGCTTTCCCCATCCTAGAATCCAAATACCTCACCCATTGAGGGAGTCCAATTCCTTCAATTTCAGGAATTGAATTACATTTTTCGTGTGGGTCCCACACACTGTTGATTCCTCTAAATTGTAGTAAACACAAGAGTTATCCGTAATCGGAATCAGATTCCTTATTTTCATTCGTATTACGGGTGCGTAAACACGCCCTTGGAAAGCTTAACATGATCGACCATGAAGAGGAAGATCGCATGCACAAGGATAACCTATAAAGTGACATAAACAATATGACCAAGGAATCTTATAAGTTGTAAGTAATTCTCTTAGCCATATTTCTTTGTTGCTTAATTGATTACAAGCTACCAAATATATAATTGAAATACCATATTGTATATTATTTATTATTTCTCATTACATATTTAATTGTTGGAATAAAATATATTTCAATAATATGCCCAAAAGCCCCACACTTATTTATATAGAGTACCGCACTGTGTGACCAAAAACATAATATCATATATTTTAAATTTCTCATTAATAATGCCTATTTAATTTAAATATACCAATCACAGTAATATAATGGACATAAATGAGCCTCATTCTCTCTCTCCTAAGTAGGGGAGGGGGCCTTCATACTTTCTTAAGGCGTTTTCGTTTCCATGCACAAGTACTACTTGTGTGAAGTGTTGTATCATTGCATTTATGTGTACATTGTTGATGCATAAAACCGGAAGGGTCTTGGAACAACGTAAATTCGACCGTGAATCTACAAGAAAATAAATAACACAAGATGTATCGTGGTTCACCCCAATGTTTGGGCTACGTCCACACTGATATTGTATTTCTCTGTTTGTGAGAGGATTGTGAGGGAGAGAGAGAGCTCTGAATATGAGAGTGAGAGCTTTGAGAGGATGATGGGTGTGGATGCAAATTTCCGCCTTCTTCTTCTTGGACAAAATTGCACCTACAAAACAATTAACACCTTAGGTCAAGGCCAAGAGCCTCATGCGCCCACGATGAATGGGGGGGGCTTTGGCCGAAGAACCTCCGATGCCAAAGTTAGAATTTAGAGAGAAAAGTATTTGGAGAGTTTTTGGGATTTTTGCCAAAGTGTTGGAATGAGTTTTTGGTGAAAATATGAGCCTATTTATAGGGCTAGGCCGGTCTAATTTGGAGAGAAAGTGGCCGGCCATAATGTTGTTTTTTTGGTGAAACTTTTGGTTTAATTAACCAATTTATTGGCTAATTAAACATGAAAGAAATAAATGGGGGTTATAGGATTAATTGACTAACTTAATTTGGGTAATAAAGTGGAAAAAATAAAAAAGGTGAAGAGCAAAGGATGTAGCCGGCCTTTGACTAGCTTTAGGGTTGAATTGGATGTATTTTGTGGTTAATTGGATGATTTAAATGGTATTTAATGGATTAATTGGATAATTAATCCATTAATTAACCAATTAACATAATATTTTGGAGGTTACCTTGCAAAAGGGGATTTGATGAGATGGAATTTGAATTGTTACCTATTTTGGGCACTTCTGTCTTGGTTGAAAGAGGATTGCCCGCTGCTTACGTGTAAGAACCTCGTTGTACTGCAAGGGTATTTTTGTCCTTTTTGTCCAAAAATCCACGTGTCACCTTGTGAATATTTTTGGCTTCACAAATGCCCCCACACCTGTTGGGCTACTCATAGAAAATGGCAGCAGGTGTAGAGATCTTTTTGCTTTAGGAAACTTAGGACTGCTTCCTATTTTGATGTAGATTCTCTCTTTAATAGGAAATTAGATCCTTCTAGGAAAGGGAAATAAATTTCTCTCAAAGCCTATTTAAGTCCACCTTAAGTGGGTTATTAAATCAACTTTGGAAAACAATTTATTCTATCCTACAAGAGAGAGATAACTTAGAGGATATTTGTTCCTCATCCTCTAGCAATCTTCTACATCTTGCCCATGCAAAGGACCGTCTTTCGTTGTTTTCTTCGTCTTCTTCGTGCCGCACTGAGGTATGAAAAAATTAATTTTCCTTGTCTTCTTCTTGGATGGTGCTACCGCGAGGCAGCCGTCGAGGTGGTGCGACACGTCAACTCGCATGGGCCAAGAGTCGGCTCGGCATGGGCCGAGGAGATATTATGGCAGGGACCACTGTTTTAAGCTGCTCGACTTGGCTAGAACCAAGGGCAACTTGTGTGGCTGAGGCCGCAAATTGTGGCGTTGGGGCGCAGTACTAGGCGAGTCACATAGCTCATGTCCTTTTAGGCTTTTAGACATGATGTGAGCTAGGCCGGTGATTGAGAGAAATGAAGAGGTTGCGGGCCTTATGAGCTGCTGGAATGTTAGGTTGAACTCCCCTGCTAGGTACCACAAATGGCGTTGGCTACTTTAACTCTATTCGTCAGGAGAATCGTGGGCTGCTCCCAAAAGAGAAGGTGAATAAGATCAAGGCTAATGCATTGGCACGTCCAATCACTATTGTGGATCCTGCTGCAAGTGAAGGTGGGAAAAGGGATCTTCCCTGCCTGCTCAAGAGATGCCGGCTGAGAAAAAACCAAAGACTTCTTTTGCTCGCGCGGGTTCGCCGACTGCCTCCAGGCTTGTGATTGACTTGACTTTTTCCAAGGGGACGAAAAATGAGGCTGCTAGATCTGAGCATGTGGCACCTGCCATGTCAAGAATGGCTAGTACGATTGCTGATAGGTTGTTCAGCATAAAGGTCTTATCATGCCCCTAGTGCCGAATTTTGTACCAAGACGTCTGTTGAGAGCTAAGTCTGGTTCACCTTTGGAGAGGCTTGCTATTATGAAGAGCGATAAGGTGGACTCTGCTGCTAAAGTGGCACCAAGGCCCATTCCTTATGTTGCTGAGACTGATTCGCCTGCTGGGTGAGGAAACTGCTCATGTAGGCAGCTGTGAGAAATCCACTAAGCCTGCTTCTCGGGAGGCTGCTGAAATATATATGCTTTTGAAACCAGATCTCTTGAAAACATGGACTCTTGTGCCAAGTTTGTTGATGGTGTCAGAAAGGTGTTTGCCTAAGCTCGTTTGCAAAGCATACAACCTAATATAGAAGGACTGCTCTGCTTGCTATGATGCAGATATAGCAAGGCTGCTAAGGAGACGGCAAATACTATGGTAGATTCTAAGCTCTTTACTTTGAATGGGTCTAATATTTCTGCCCCCACTTCTTTGCAACTTGAGACCGCTCGTCAAAAGATCGTTGACTTGAAGACTAGGGTTGACGCGATCCAAGTTAAGCATGAAAGTGCAGAGAAGGAGATTGGATGTTATATACCTCAGATTCAAGATCTTGAGTTTGCAGTTTTTGAGCTTCGTTTCGCTGCTTATGCAAAGGATGAAAAAGTGATTGTTGCTTATAATCAAGTAATCCACTTCAAGAGAATCGTTGATAGGCTTGAACCCCAAGTGTAGGAACTTCAAGGTGTACTGAAGATCAACGAAAGTCTGAAGAAGGAAGTGGATGAGCTGCAGAGCATCCATGTTAGTCTGCTCAAGGAGGATGAGCAGCCGAAAGATGAAAAGGCTGGGCTCGGGGTTTCGAGACCTTCTCTATTTCTCCAGAAAACTTGCTTGATTTTACTTTTGAGGCTTCTATTGGTGAAGTAGTTGGAGAAGTTAGTACCCAGGTTAGGGCAGCCGAGGGTGAAGCGCCGGATGATACCGCTGCTAAGAGCGTCGCGGCTACTGAAGGTGTGGCGACTAAGTAGTCGTGGGATATCCAAGCTGCTATAGTCTTCTAGGTAGCCTTTAGGATTTTATTTGTTTATTTTTGTAGCTCTCGTTTTGCTTGAACTCTTTCGGCCTTTGCTGGTTGTTTATAAACATGTTTTCCTTCACTTTTCTTCATATTCGCTTCTTTTGTTCATGCTCTCACCTTTAGACTTGATAGACCAGTGGCAGGCATGCTACTTTTTTATAAACAGACAAGCTCACGTAGCCTATGCAGCCGTAGGTGTTGGTGTAGAACTTTGCAAAGTTGTTAGCCATTGGGTTGGCAGCTAGATGCCTTACTTACAGAAACAAACAAGTCTACGTAACCACTAGGCTGTTAACCTTGACTTTCTCCAATTTTGTAGGTTGCGTAGCAAGTATCACAACACTTTAAGACTTGGTGTAGGTTGTTTCGCGCTTGGCAGGTGAAGCTTATCGACTACGTAGCATGTCGGCAGTGGATAAAACTTTATATATGTGCACTAGCTTGTTTAACCTTTCACAAGAATGTGCGGTTGTATAAGTCTAGCGCGGCTTTACTGCTCAAAGGGCAAGCCGTAGGCAGTCTTCCGGAATCCGTAGGCTACCTTAGTGCACTCAGTAGCAGCTTTAGGGTTCCAAGGCAGCCGTCTGTAGGGCGTACTGCGTAATGTGCCCCATCCGTCTCTAGGGCTCAGTTCCCCACGGATTAAGCCAAGAGACCCAAAATCCTTCAGTTAGTTAAGCCTTGAAAAAGACCATTGTGGCTACTTCTAGGAATCTCGGCGCAAGCCATCGTGCATCTAGTTATACTAGGGCAACCAGGCTCATCCACGTCTGGATATTCGGAGTGCAAAGTTTATCATCTCGTCTTGGAGAGCTGACCCATATGGGTGTCGGGGAATTGGTTTACCCTCTCGCACTGGAAAGAAATTAGTTTATCCTCTCGCATTAGAGTGCATGGTTGGTCTTATGGGGGGCGCAATTCCTACGATGGGTCCTTAAGAAGGGCACAGTCTTCTTTTGAAGTGCCGGAGTGATCAGTTGTTGTAAGCATGCAGCCAAGCCAAGTTGTGATTACTTCTGAATTCGTCATTGAAAAATGAGTGAAACGAACGAGAACTTAGCTATAAGGTAGGAACTGCATAACAACTGGATAATCCTCGACTTGTGATGTGGTGCTCGTCGAGCTTCTTGAGTCTTCGGGCTTAGATGTAGTGGGAGGTCACACATGGTACTTCTTCAAATTGTAGGCGCTCCACTACTTTTCTGCCAAATTTAAGCTTGTGGCCATCTCCTTTTGGTTGCTCGTCTTTTAGTGGTGCGATATGCCCATAGACATCCAGGGAGTTCGTTTGGCCATTTTCTTTTCTTACTGGTGGGGGATTTCTTGTGGTAGTCAATGATCATCTTGGTGGATACTTTGGCCTACTTATTGCCTTGAGAATATCTTGGCGTAGACATGTGCTGCTTGATGCCATATTTTTAGAAGAACTTCGCCAAATATTTGCCCACGAATTATGGGTTGTTGTTGGTGACGATGGATTAAGGGATGCCAAATTGGTAAATGATGTTCCTCCAAATGAAGCGCTCTATGTACATCTGAATCGTGGTCGTCATGGGCTCTGCTTTTACCTATTTGGTGAAGTAGTCGGTTGCCACGATCATCATGCCTTTGCCCCTAGTAGTCTTGCTGGTGATTAGCTGGGAATCGAAATGAATTGAAAGCTTTTTGACCGCCAAGTCTTTTGTCATTCGAATGCCTGTTAGTAGGGCTTCGTACTCTGCTTCGTTGTTAGATGCTTTGAAACCTAGAATGATCGCCTGCTTGGGTATCGAACCGCTTAGGGTGACAAGGACCACGTCTGCTCTTGAACCTTTGTAGTTGGATGCACTGTTGACATGCAAATGCCAGAAGTCTCCATCAGGTAGAGTAAGCACGAATGAAGTGTGCTCAGCTACCGTCAGGGCGTCATTGGGCCGCTCTGTTACGTTGTCAAAGCTAGGCGTGAAGGCGCGTTAGGGAGCCATGAAACTAGGGCCATGTTACATGTGGCAGGAGATGCTCAACTACCAGTATTAGGCCACTCTAGAGTTGAATAATGGAGCAAGGGTCGGCTAGGGCCATATGACGCGCAGCAGGAAGTAGTGTTCAACTGCCAATACATGTTGCTCTTATGTAGAATCTTTAGGGGCGACGAGGACAAAACTTGCTTATGAGTGTTCCTTCCAGTGTTTGTCTGCCCTTGACGTGTCTTTTGGGCTGAGTTGTTGCGTTCGTCAGAAAACTTTGCATCCACCAAGGTCTACTCTTTTATTGTCGTTCGTCTGGATTCGGTGGAATAGTGCGTCATGATGATGACTGCGTGCGTTTGAAGGTAAAACTTGAGCTTTTAGGTTACAACAAATATTTCCAAAGTTAACTTTTGAATTTCTAATAGCATCGAGGAGAGCTTTTAAACTGTGGAATAGAGGTAGTCGGTCCCCCAGCTCTTCTCGCATGATGATAGAGCTTATTGCTGGTCTAGATACCGTCAAACACGTGAATAAGTCCTCAGCTGCTTCTGGTTTGGATAGTAGGGATGTGACGTCGGGTACTTCTTCAAGTCTTTGAATGTGCATTGGCGAGCCTCGTCCCAAAGTGCATGCTTCTCTGCCAGAGCGAAAAAGTTTGCCAGAGTTAGATCTTCTTTCATGATCAATTTTCTGAATAGCGGGTGGTCTACTGGAAGTCCTTTTTGAAATGCTGCTCTAGCTATCGAGTCGTTGCATCCGACTATCCTTGCCTTCTCTACTTTGAAGCTCCTCACATAGTCGCGAAACGACTCCTTTGGGTTCTTCGTGACGTCGAACAAATGGTCAGACTTCTTTTTTATCGAGCGATAGGATGAATATTCTTTGGTGAAAACCAAAGAAAGTTCGTAGAAATTTCGGATGGATTGTGGTGGCAGGGTGTAGAACCAATCTTGCGCCTCGCCTTGTAGAGTGGTGGCGAATATCTTGCATATGAGATCATCGTTGTTTCGATAAAGAATCATTGCGCTTCGGTAACACTTTAAGTGTCTCTTCGGGTCTTCATCCCCTTTGAAAGATGTGAAATGTGGCATGTTGAACTCGCGTTGAGGCTCTATCTGCTCGATATCATCCGTGAAGGGTGACCTGCTTATGTTGGTCATGTTCCGTCGTAGTGCCTCGTTGGTGACCTCGTTGCGTTGGAAATTATGAATCGCTTGGTCAAGAGTCTCTCTACTTCTTCCTGAATTTTCCTTTGTTGGGGTAGCGGAGCTCTCGGCAACCCCTAGCCATGACTTGCTGGTCTAGGCTGCTCTTCCATGTGTTTGGCTCGTCTATACCACGGATGCAGTGCATGTGGTGCATTCCTAACAGGCGAGCGAGTTCTTCGCAGGCTACTGGTTGAACTTGAGCTGGATTGAGTGACTGCTTCTCCGTCCGTCGTGCTGCCTACTCCGATGTGAGGTGGAGGATGCTCCTTGCGGGTTTAGCCACGAATGAACACTTTGCCCTAAAGGTTGCTCATGTTGACTATCGAAGTGTGACCCCAACCGTAAATGTATGCTCATCCGTGGGCCTAGTCGAGAGTGCACGCTTCTCCGTGCACTAAGACGGGACGGGAGTATACGCTATCTCGGAACCCAATCAGGAATGTACACTGCCTGAATGCTTGGCTCATTGCTGGTCGAGTGGCTGCTTGCCGGGACGCTGCTGGAAAGGTTCGTCTACCCTTGTCCTACTTCGGGATACCTCGTCCGGGGCACGTTGGATCCCGATGCGTTGTAAAAGTTGAATCACCAAGGTTGTCTATTGTGCAAGGGTGCTCGTCAACTCTATGACTTGTCGAGAAAAGTGTTGTTCGCCATTTGGATTGGAAGAGCTTGGAAAGAATGTGCCTTCTTGGGCAGTGGAAAGGTGGTAGACTCCGTGCACGAGATTTGAGTTGGGAAATGTCAAATCCATGAAAAAATGTGGTGAGAATGCCCCCGGCTCGATGATAAGTCCGGATGGTTGAGATAGTCTTGGGCCGACTTGGGCTGCTTGGAAAGCCACAGGAGCAAGTTAGGCCACGAGAGCAGGCTGGGCCGTGAGAGTGGGTTGCTCGACGGGAGCAGGTTGGACCACCGAAGTGGGCTGCTCGTCGGGAGCAGGCTAGGCCACGAGAGCAGGCTGAACCACGGGAGTGGGCTGCTCGTCGGGAGTAGGTTGGGTAGCGAGAGTGGGCTGCTCGTTGTGAGCAAGCTGTTCAGCGCATGATGCATGCGAATGCGAGGCTTGAGCTCAGACGCATACAAGCACTACTACAAAAGGGCCCTATAGTGTCAGTTGTTGCGTCGGTTTAATATAATATAGTGGCGCACAAGAGAGTTGCGACACCCACTGAATATGACGTCGGTTTTAGAAAGCCTGCGTCGCTTTTAAACGACGTAAACATTTAATGTCGCTTATAACCGACACACATTTTAATAATTTTAAATACTGGCGTCGCTTTAAATAAAACAGTGTCGCTTTTAAGCAACATAAAGTATGGGTGTCGCATATAGAAGCGACACTAATTGATTTTTTTATATATTTTAAATCCTACGTCGGTTCTGAACGACATATATTTTATTTTTTAAAATATTTTGAAACCCAGTGTCGGTTGTAAGCGACAGACTGATGATCTTTATATACCCTCCCCCGTGTTTTCTTCATTTTCTCTTGCATTTATCTCATTCTCACGGTTTACAAGACTTCTGCTGTTCTCTCTCTCACCTTCCGAGTTCTTCCAAGTTCATTCTTCACAAAGGTAAGTTTTTCTTGCTTGTAGTATTTTTATTTTCTCCTCTTATGTTTAATGTTTTGATACAATTTATTGTTGAAGGGAATTTATTTGAGCTGGTTGAGTATATAAAGAATTGATCGACGACGGAATTCTTCTATAATTCAAGTTTCTATCACTAAATTCTTTAATTTTTAAATTGTATAATACACAAGTTTATTTATTTAAAAATTGTAATTTAAGTAGTTAGATAAATTTCTATTATTTTTGTTAAATTAATTCATATTTAGGCGAATTAATTAATTTTGTCACTTGAATTGTTATGGGAAAATGGAATGAATATTATTTATAAGCATTTATGTTAAATTAACAACATTAAATATAACATAAACTTATAATATTGAGTAATTTAAGAATATATTATGTTAAATTAATTTTTTTTGCACTCTAATTGTTATTTTAATTTGTTGTTATTTTGATAATTTTTTGTTGTTATTTACTAGAATGGATTAGATGAGAATAATTTGAATTGTTATGAGAAAATGGAATGAATATTATTTATAAGCATTTATGTTAAATTAACAACATTAAATATAACATAAACTTATAATATTGAGTAATGTAAGAATATATTATGTTAAATTAATTTTGTTTGCACTCTAATTGTTATTTTAATTTGTTGTTATTTTGATAATGTTTTGTTGTTATTTACTAGAATGGATTAGATGAGAATAATTTGAATTGTTATGAGAAAATGGAATGAATAATAATTATAAGCATTTATGTTAAATTAACAATCTTAAATATAACATAAAATTATAATATTTAGTTATATAAGAATATATTATATTAAATTATTTTTTTTTGCAATTTGAATTGTTATGAGAAAATGGAATGAATAATATTTATAAGCATTTATGTTAAATTAACAATATTAAATATAACATAAACTTATAATATTTAGTAATATAAGAATATATTATGTTAAAGAATTTTTTTTTGCAATTTGAATATTTATGAGAAAATGGAATGAATAATATTTATAAGCATTTATGTTAAATTAACAATATTAAATATAACATAAACTTATAATATTTAGTAATATAAAAATATATTATGTTAAATTAATTTTTTTTTGCAATTTGAATGGTTATGAGAAAATGAAATGAATAATATTTATAAGCATTTATGTTAAATTAACAATATTAATATAACATAAACTTATCATTTTTAGTAATATAAGAATATATTATGTTAAAGAATTTTTTTTTTGCAATTTGAATGGTTATGAGAAAATGAAATGAATAATATTTATAAGCATTTATGTTAAATTAACAATATTAATATAACATAAACTTATCATTTTTAGTAATATAAGAATATATTATGTTAAATTAATTTTTTTTACAATTTGAATTGTTATGAGAAAATGGAATGAATAATTTAAATAAGCATTTATGTTAAATTAACAATATTAAATATAACTTTTGCACTATAATTGTTATTTTATTTTATTGTTATTTTGATAACTTTTGGTTGTTATTTACTAGAATGGAATAGATGAGCATAATTTTGATAACTTTTTGTTGTTATTTTAATTTGTTTTTACTATAATAGGTGTTGAGAATTAAAAGATTGCAATCGTGATAGAGTTCGAGGGTTGAAAGATAGAAATTGAAAATTCTAATAGTTATGCCTACATGATAGGGATTGCAAGATTGTAGGCATCTTAGTGTCAGCGCAATATTTTACCCTCGTAAACTGGTAAAACATGGAAAAGAGTTGGTTGACGATACCCCGAAATTTTGAAGTGTATACAGCTGGAATTAATTTGTTTTTGGATCAAGCAGTTGCAAATGGTGTTGGTCCTGATAAGTTTAGATGTCCTTGCAAAAGATGTTGTAATCGATATACTTTTGTTAGGAACACTATTATTGAACATCTCATATTGTATGATATGGATAAAGATTATAAAAATGCTTGCTGGCGACATCATGGCGAGCAAAACATTGGAGAGCAAAATGTGGCAATTGGAGAAGAAGAAACAGGAGATGAGGTGATTGGCATGCATGACTTTCTTAATGATGTATTTGTCCAACCATTAACAGAAGAAGGTGTTGGGCCGTCTACTGAACCGTCTATTGGGGAAGGGCGTCCAGAAGAGGTGGAGACTTTTTTTAGGTTGCTTGAAGAGGCAGATCAAGATTCATGGCCAGGGTGTAAGGAGTTTAAGAAATTAGAAGCAGTTGTAAGACTGTATCAGATCAAGTGTTTAGCGGGAATGCCATACGACATCTTCACAACTTTACTGGAGTTAATTAAAAGAATGTTGCCTGAAGGGGATTGTTTGCCTGAATCATGTTATAAGGCAAAAAAACTTATAAATGACTTGGGTCTGACGTATGTGAAAATTGATGCATGTCCCAATGATTGCATGATCTATTGGAAAGATACTTCGGATTTGACCGTGTGCTCGGTTTGTGGTGAATCAAGATATAAAATTACCAACGCAGCGGATAGGTCGAGAAAAAAGATCGCAGCTAAGGTTATGTGGTATTTTCCTTTAAAACCACGATTGCAACGATTTTTTATGTCGAAGCATACGGCTGAACATATGAGGTGGCATGCAGTTGAATGTCCTAAAGATGAGTTTATGAGACATCCTTCAGATTCTCCAACATGGAAGCATTTGGATAATTTATATCCGGATTTTGCGTCAGAAATTCGAAATGTTCGATTAGGGTTGGCCAGTGATGGATTTAATCCTTTTGGAAAAATGAGGAATGATCATAGCACATGGCCTGTGGTGCTTTCTGTTTACAATTTGCCGCCTTGGATGTGTATGAAGCAACTAAATTTGTTGTTGTCTCTTTTAATACCAGGACCGCGCAGTCCTGGTAAAAAGATTGATGTATACATGCGTCCACTGATTGACGAGTTGAATGAGTTGTGGGAGGTGGGCACTCCAACTTATGATGCGTATTCCAACCAAAGTTTTACGATGAAGGCTGCTGTCTTATGGACTATAAGTGATTTTCCGGCTTATGGAATGTTGTCAGGATGGAGTACACATGGCTATAAAGCATGTCCACATTGCATGCATGATAAAGAATCCATTTACTTGCCGGCGAGTCGTAAAATTTGTTATATGGGACATCGACAGTTTCTTGAAGATAATCATAGGTTTCGAAGGTAAACCACAGCTTTTAATGGTCGTCGAGAGCATCGTAGTGCACCAAGGCAGTGGACTGGTTTACAATGTCTCGAAGAACTTTGTACATTGAGATTTACTTTTGGAAAACCAAAGAAAAATGCTTCAGTTGGGCAACGCAGAAAAAGAACTTCGAGCAATACAAGTGGTAACAGTCAGTGGAAGAAGAAATCTATTTTTTATGAACTACCTTATTGGAGGCATCTGTTGATTAGACACAATCTTGATGTTATGCATATCGAGAAGAATATATGTGACAGTGTGGTGGGAACATTGCTAGGTATAGAAAAGTCTAAAGATGGATTGGCTGCACGTGTAGATCTTGAAGTCTTGAACATAAGACGCAGTCAACACCCACGTAGAGAAGGAAATAGAACATTTCTACCTCCAGCTTTGTTCACGTTGAAAAGAGAAGAAAAAACTGCGTTTTGCAATGTGTTGTCTACTATTCGGGTCCCCGATGGATATTCATCAAATTTATCGCGATGTGTGCACGTGAATGAACGAAAAATACATGGGTTGAAAAGTCATGATTGCTATGTTTTAATGCAGCAGTTACTCCCGCTTGCAATACGCCCGGTTTTGCCTAAAGCTGTTACTATGGTATTATTAGGGTTGAGTGCAATTTTCAGACAGTTGTGTAGTAAGAAGGAGTCTGAGGAAGGATTCAAGGAACTGAGTTCAAGAATTGCCTTGACATTATGTCAACTTGAAAAAATATTTCCTCCTGCATTTTTTGATATAATGGTGCACCTTCCAGTTCACTTGGCAGATGAAGCAGCTCTTGCAGGGCCTGTTCCCTATAGATGGATGTATCCAATTGAACGGTAATTAATAATTTTTTATAAATTTTTTACAATTGTAGTCATAACTTTAATTTATAATTATAATTGTTTGTGTTTCGTTTATAATTATAGGTATTTGCAAACGTTGAAGCGTTATGTTCGTAATAAGGGTTATCCTGAAGGTTCTATTGCTGAAGCATATTTGGTGGATGAGTGCTAGTCCTTCTGTTCCATGTATCTTAGAGGTGTCGAGTCTCGTCGTACCCGTAGAGGCTGAAATGAAGATGGGATTGGACGTGGAGTGTCTGATGGGTTATCAATTTTTGACTCTAAAGGATGTTATATGGGTTCAGGAGAACATGTGGAGCTCGATCTAAATGCTCTTGATCAGTGCCATAGATACATTCTAAATAATTGTGATGAAGTGAACCCATTTAGAAGGTAAGAACGTTTAATCATACGTTTTAATGTTTTATTGGTTTTCTTAACTTTGAAAAATTAATTATCTAAATTTGGACATAATTGTGTAGCCAACATGAGGAATTCTTGAAAACTAAACATCGTCGAGAAAGGTTAACTATGCGCCAAATTAAGGAGCTAAGCAAGAAAGAATTTCCAAAATGGTTCAAGCAACATGTGAGTTGATATAACAATCACATTATTTATTTATTGTTTTGCATTTTAATTATAACATGTTATAGTTATTCTGTCAATTTTTATCTTCATACTTATTACAGATGAATTCAAGCTATCATGCTAATGACACGTTGATATCTGAAGACTTGCATTGGCTAGCTAATTATCCTAGTAGGGTTGTGAGTAGATATAAAAGTCACATTGTTCATGGGTTTAGATTTCGTATAAAATTTGTGGATGATAAGCATAAGAATCAAAATTGTGGTGTCTTTGTACCTGCAAATGTTCCTGGAGCAATTGGGCAAGTGAATTGTTATGGCAGAGTTGTTGATATGTTCGAGGTTAAATATTGTGGTCCTACTGAGGTGGGAGATAGGGGTCGAGCTGTGATGTTATTTAAGTGCGAATGGGTTAATAGTGAAAGTCCACGAGGAATGAAGACCGATCAATATGGATTTACTATGGTGAATTTCAATCAATTGGGATTTAAAGAGGATCCTTTCATACTAGCATCACAAGCATTACAAGCATTTTACGTGGAGGACACAATTGAAAAAGATTGGCACGTAGTTGTTCGAACTCAGCCGAGGGATTTGTTTGACGTACTAGAGGATAGTGATGCTAT
The DNA here is from genome assembly GCF_916048215.2 of Malus sylvestris. NCBI lineage: Eukaryota > Viridiplantae > Streptophyta > Magnoliopsida > Rosales > Rosaceae > Malus > Malus sylvestris. The sequence goes on from NC_062268.1 coordinate 11,382,509, forward strand.
TGATGATTATGCCATACCGAATTTGGATGATCGAATTCTTGATAATGAAAATTTTCATACAAGGGTTGGCGTGGAAGAGACTCCTTTTCTTGAATTATTAGCGTTGCCTACCGAGTTCGTTAATCATGCCAATGTCGACGATGAGCTAACAGATGATGACGGAGAATAAATATGTTAATTATTTTATGTATTAATTATACTATCTTTCATTTCGTATGTTATGATATCTTATTATCAAAATTATATTTCTGTTTTTTTTATTAAGTATTATATATATAAGTTAAACCTTTTTTATAATATTGGGTTATAAATTTTTTTTTTTTAAGCTTGTTTCCTGTCGCTTTTAACCGACGTCGGTTTAATTAAAATATTTTGGGCGGCACTATTCCCGGTTTTTTTCATTCAGTTAGCGTCGGTTTTAACCGACGCAATGAAGCTTATTTTGACGCAACTGAAGATCATTTCGACGCAGACTGTCAGTTAGCGTCGGTTTTAACCGACGCAATGAAGCTTATTTCGACGCAACCAAAGATTATTTTGACGCAGACTGTCATGTTACGTCGGTTGAATCCGACGCAATGTCAGTCTATTTCGACACAAGATAAAAACCTGTTGTGAATTATTTGTATTAATGCGAAGAAAGGATGTTTATTTTTTCTTATTTACAGTTCACGAAATTTTTTGAGCTCTTAATTACACTATTTTTCTTTTTATTTAACAATTTTATACTTCTAAAAACTATAATAATTATATATATATATATATTAAATTCTTTTATTTAACAATTTTATACCCCTAAAAAATGATCGATCTTCAATTTGAAATATTTACACTAGTGGATATCACAAAATCTTGTGTTATACTTAATGAAAGTATGAATAAACTCTTTAAGTGTTAGTGGATGTATCGTTTTGATGGAATACGAATTCTACGAAACTAATTTCAACGATCGAACCGTCAAACATGTTTGTATATAATTCGAGATCGCATACGCCAAAAATCGCAAAAAAACAACTTTCTGAGACAAAGTAACGGGAAAAACTTATTCGACGGTTATTAACGAAAAATCACGATTTAACGGTTATTTTAACTCCGATTTTGATGATTTTTTATATGTACACTCCTTCACCCTATATGAATACGGTGAATGAATGCGATCTTCAATTTGATATATTTACACTAGTGGATATCACAAAATCTTGTGTTATACCCATATTAATACAAATTGGTACGTTATATTTAATATTTGTGCATGTTATATTTCATAATTGTATGTTAATATGATGTTTATATGTTTTTATAATTTAATACAACAAATTATTTGCATAAGAAAAATTCATTTTAAACGAATAATGATAAGATAAGATTGGATGTTTATGGTGATTTTAGAATATTTATCATACTATTTTATGAACTAGGTGATCAATTATTTACAATAAAAATCAAAATTTTAATTATAAATTAACCGAACAATGTTTGATCAAAAGTTTCAAAATTATATATGTTTGATTAAAAAAATTCAAATATAAGGCATCTATATCAAAATGATCCTAAAATTATATTTCTGTTTTTATTAAGTATTATGTATAAGTTAAATTTTATATATTAAAATATTATATGAAATAACATAACTGCTTATTTTTTAATTTTGGGTTTAACTTTTTTTTTTTTTGTCTCTTGCGTTTCCATTTTTTTTTTTAGTTAAACTCTTTTTTATTTTTTTGTTGGGCGGGAATTTTCCCGGTTTTTTTGCACGGGGAAATGGATTGGAAGATTGGACGTGCGAAGCATCGAAATAATAAATCGTTGCGTCGAAATAATAAGTAGTGGCGTCGGTTTGAACCGACGCAACTACTTATTATTTCGACGCAACCACTTATTATTTCGACGCAACAATTAATACGTCGGTTAAAACCGACGCAACCAGTTATTGTTTCGACGCAGGCATTTATTATTTTGATGCCTCGGTTCATTCGCACGTCCAATTCCGAGGACACTGCAATTACTGTCTGTCAGAATAACGTCGGTTCAAACCGACGCAATTGTCCTCTATTTCGACGCTAGGTAAAACTGTCAGACTATAACGTCGGTTTTAAGCGAAGCAATATGTCCCTATTTCGACGCCTCGGTCACATTCACACGTCCAATTCCGAGGCCACTGGAATTACTGTCTGTCAGCAGAACGTCGGTTTAAACCGACGTAATTGTCCTCTATTTCGACGCCATATTACCCTATTTCGATGCTAGTCAAAAGTGTGTCAGAGTTTGTGTCGCTTTGAAGCGACGTAATGGTTGCATATTTCGACGCTAAGTTTTTTGGCATATTTAAGCTTCTACGACCTATTTCCGTCTCTCTCATTTCACTCTCTCATTTCACTCCCTTCACCCCCTCATTTCACTCCCTCTCCTTCTCCATCTTCTGTATTCCTCATTTCTTCCGTGATTCCTTTGGTTTTGCTATGGATAGTAGTAGTGATTCTCAACGTGATGAGGAACTTCATGTGGAAGAGGAGGAGGTCGAAGCTGGTTATTTTTCTATATTATTATTAGATTCGTTTTTTTTTATTTTTGGTGTTTAATCTTCTATTATTCTTATAAACTGAAAATTTACATCTGTTTCCAACTTTTTTGGTTTGTTTTAATCGTGGTTTTTGTATGAACAAGGAACATCTCAACGGAGGCGAGGACCCTCAGTTCCCAAATGGACGAAACAGCTTTGTTCTTTTGATATGTCCGGAAAATGAGTTAGTGATAACTCTAGTGCATTTTCAAAATATGTGGCATCGGAGGTTAGAGACCACAGAATTCTCCCATTGGCGAAGCATTGGCGTAAGATTAAGGATGTAGATAAGGAAGCTTTCTGGAATAGAATTAAGGTATAGGTATTTTTTTTTTTTTAGGCATTGTTATAATATTTGACTTGGTTGATTTTTTTAAGCATTGTTATAATATTTGACTTGGCGTAAGATTAAGCATTGTTATAATATTTGACTTGGTTGATTTTTTTTTTTTTTTTATGGATGTAGGGAAATATTGTTTTTGAAGATGCTGATATACCAAGATTGCCTTTGATCCGCTTTATGACGCTTAAGGTTGCTGAGCATGCACATAAGGAGTTTAGAAATAAGTTAAAAAAAAAGTATTATACGAACAGAGCTGCAGAGGAGCGTCGCCAGCCTCCTCCTGATGTGAATCCTACCCAGTGGGGTAATTTGTTGGCATACTGGAGTGGAGATAAAACAAAGGTAAACGATGTAGTTTATTTCGTTATAACTATAAATTTGTGTAATAATTTTTTTATTTTTATTTTCAGGAGGTTGCTGAAAAAAACAAGATTAATCGGCAAAAGAAAATAATGAACCATACTACTGGTACAAAATCTTTTGCAAGAAAGCGGCAAGAATATGTATGGATTGTACAATTTGAAGAAATGTTATTTTAAATATTCTATAGTTATAAATTTTAATTTTAACGAGGTTTGCCTAAAATTGTTTGTGTGAAATTTTATTTTTGGTAAAGCGGAAGAAGCATGGGAAAGAAGCCGATCTTGTAACCTTTTTTCGTGAATGTCATACATGAAAAAATGAAACTTGGATTGATGAAGAATCGGAGCGTACAGGGGTAATTTATTTTACTGTGTTGGTATTTCATTGTTATTCATTTTTATTATCTATAGCTTATTTTTCTGTTTTACGATTGAATTTTTATTTTTAAAAATTGTAATGCTAGGCAACAATGGAGAGCAGTCTGCAAACTTTGATTCAGTCGGGGCAAGAGGATAATGAAGATCTTAGGACCCAAGTGTATGTTGATACAATGGGTCCTGAGAGGTATAATAGAGTCAGAGGATACGGGCATGGGGTGACTCCTGATATGGTGTCCTATGCATCTTCTTCGTCTTCTACATCAATTTCCTCCAAGAGGTCATCTAACAGTGCAATGGCATTGTTGATGACTCAAAATAATGAGTTGAAATTGAGGGACGAAAATAACAATAAACGGATTTCGGACCTAGAGAACAAGCAAAGTCAGATGTTTGCGTGGCTTTTCCAAAGATTTCAGCCACAACCACAACCACAACCACCGTTTAGCCCGGGAACCTAACAGTCAGGCCAGAGTCAGCCTCCTCCTCCTCAACAGTCGGGTCAAAGTCAGCCGCCCCCTGCATATCCGTATGCTGGCTATAATCAGCAACCTCTGTATCCTATGTATCCGATGCCTATGCAGCCCACGCCATACATGCAGCAGCCGCCTATGCCATACATGCAGCAGCCTCCCATGCCTTACATGTAGGAGCCGCCTTATCAAGTGCCAGTATATCGACCTGAGATGGCTGCTCCCTGTCCTGAATTTCCAGCTGGGGGGTTTGCTGAAATGCTTGCGGGTGTTGGATCTGATGTGGACTTGTCGAGGATGTTGGCATCAAATATAGGACCTCAAGGACGAGAAGGGTCTGTGCCACGTTCAGGCGCAGATTCGGTTCCGTAGTTTATTTGGTTCGCTTTCTTGTCGGATAAATATGACACTTTAATCGTTCTATCTTTTTTGTTTTTTTATGTTATGTTTGTAATGTCGGATTTAGTAGTTGTTATGACGGATGGGTTTTTATATATTAAGTCGAACGTTAGATGTGCAATATTTGTGTATTTTGGCACTATTTTTATTGTTAATTATTTTCATTAATGTATGTACAATATTTGTGTATTTTGGCACTATTTTTTTTTAATTATTTTCATTAATGTTTATTTTGGCCTTGAAATTTATTAATATAATTATATAATTTTTTTCTGTTACAATGAATTGAAGAAGAATACGGTTTGTCTGGTTTTTTTATTATTATTAACAAAGGTGGTGTCGGTTAAGACCGTTATTCGTTTGCATATTTTATTTATTTAATTGTTATTTGACGTCGGTTTATGGGATATTAAATTGATTTAATATTATTTCAGTGTTGTTTAAAAGCGACAATAGGATTTATATTTTACAATAAATTGCTTATGAACGTCGCCTTAAAGCGACGTAACGTGTAAGTATGCGTCGGTTTAAACCGACGTTAATTTTAGTGTCGCTTTAGAGCGACGCTGCTTAGTGTCGGTTTAAGCCACGAAACCGACGCTAAAGCCCTTTCGTGACGCTAGCAATAGTGTCGCTTTGAAAATGCGACATTACATTGTTTTATGTCGCATTTTTGCCAAAATTGCGACAGAAATCGGATTTCTCGTCGGTTTTTGCTCCGACGGTGATAGCATATATTGTAGTGGTGAGCATGGATGGCACGGCTTGGGCTCGAAAGCGTGCAAGCTTGGATGGCACGGCTTGGGCTGTGGTGAATGCACCATGGACCTCGCCACGGGTGGCTACTGGTGGTTCCCGTGGTGGAAACTCGTGGTGGTGGTGCTGCTCCACTTATTGTCACATTTAGCCTCACGGATCTCCGCAATCCCATTTCTTGAACATTAAAATTTTCACTTGTGGAATTTTCTAAATTTCTAGCCATTATATTTTGCTTATACGTTTTATCAAAGAACCTTTGCAAGTAAAAAATTCTAATAATAAGAACGTATGAAAAATATTCAAATGGACTAGAAAATAAAGAAAAAACCTTTTTGTGCGAGAGTCTTCTATGAGTATGGATTTCAACTCTCAATGAAAGCACCAATTTGTGGATGCAAATTTCCGCCTTCTTCTTCTTGGACAAAATTACACCTACAAAACAATTAACACCTTAGGTCAAGGCCAAGAGCCTCACGCACCCACGATGAATGGGGGGGGCTTTGGCCGAAGAACCTCCGATGCTAAAGTTAGAATTTAGAGAGAAAAATATTTGGAGAGTTTTTTGAGATTTTTGCCAAAGTGTTGGAATGAGCTTTTGGTGAAAATATGAGCCTATTTATAGGGCTAGGCCGGTCCAATTTGGAGAGAAAGTGGCTAGCCATAATGTTGTTTTTTTTGGTGAAACTTTTGGTTTAATTAACCAATTTATTGGCTAATTAAACATGAAAGAAATAAATGGGGGGGGGGGGGGTTATAGGATTAATTGACTAACTTAATTTGGGTAATAAAGTGGAAAAAATAAAAAAGGTGAAGAGCAAAGGATGTGGCCAGCCTTTGACTAGCTTTAAGGTTGAATTGGATGTATTTTGTGGTTAATTGGATGATTTAATTGGTATTTAATGGATTAATTGGGTAATTAATCCATTAATTAACCAATTAACATAATATTTTGGAGGTTACCTTGCAAAAGGGGATTTGATGAGATGGACTTTGAATTGTTACCTATTTTGGGCACTTCTGTCTTGGTTGAAAGAGGGTTGCCCGCTGTTTGCGTGTAGGAACCTCGTTGTACTGCAAGGGTATTTTTGTACTTTTTGTCCAAAAATCCACGTGTTGTCTTGTGAATATTTTTGGCTCCACAAGGGGCTTAAGAAATGGCCTCTCCAATTGTGAGGGTGAGGAGTCCCTTTTATAGAATAAGGGCTCCTCACTTATTACATAATTACATTTGAGTCCCCCGAGTATTTATACGAGATCTAAATACAGAGACCCTAAGTATGATACAAACATACATAGTAATTGTCTTGTGGTGTCGATTTGTCCCCTCCCCGCAGTTTCAACAATTATAAGCAGTTGATGTGACAACCTGTCCCTGATTTTACGTTTTTATTAACTTTAAAAGCGTGAATTTACGAAAATGCCAAAGAGGCAAGAACTTTGACTTCCATTGACCATCGGTTTAAGAGATGTATGACTTATTCTTTTAACGTATTTAAGTAATACTCGTCACTACGAACGCATAGACAAAAATCGTTTACGAATCCAGATTATAACGGTATAGTTATAGACGTTTGAAATTGGTTACTTATTTTTTTTGTTAAATAATTTTGAACTCCCACCATGTGGGAATGGTAACCAATCTAAGGTGAGGAAGGGATATACGTGACCAATCAGAATTTGGGTGGAGGAGCCCAATTTGAAATCAGGAAAGAAGAAGGAAAAAAAAATGATGGAAAGTAGCCTTCCCGTCAACCCATACCCACCGCGAGCTCCCATTTTCCAAGGCCGATTCCGGCCAACTCCGGTGGAGCTTTACGACTCGACCACCATCATCTTGAAGCTATTATTCCCCTCTACAAAACCCAACCAAGAACCACCTTTATAAACCACCACATGTGGCAGGGTGAAGCCACGAAATCCTATACATCAAAACCGTGTCCGGCCACTCTTTTCAATTTTTCGGCGAATCGGCAAAGCAATGGCCGATGCCACCACTTGGACTTTGTAGCCCATCATCCTAGGAGAAAATCCCAACCAACCTTGACCTCGTTGGACAACTGTAGACGACGAATCGACGCCGGAAAGCTTTAGGCACCCGCCGGCCTTGTGGACAAAATTGACCATCTTCCGTCCACTTTTGGACTTCGTGGAAGGTATAAAAGTTGTTCCACTCAATGAGATCTTCAATTCTGTGAAGTTTGAGAATTTTTAGAAATAGTTAATTTTTCCGGCGAGTCGGGGTGGCCGACTGCTACCCACGGCTGCGGTGCGGCGGCGCGTAGCCAAGGGGCCGTCGATGATATTTTTAGGCTAAATTAGACGTTAGTATGACATTGGTTGATCGTTTAAACCTAAATTCTTTATGATATGTTACTTGGTCGATGATATTTTTAGCCAAGGGGCCGTTGGATCATTACCACATTTTAATATGTTATAGTACATAATATTTGAAGATCTTAGGAATTTACAGATCAAGAATCTGGTATACGGATCTTCTTGAATTGGAATTGTAAGTTCCTGAAATAAAACGTTAACCGCCACTTGAAATTGCAATTGGCGGAGATCTAACTGATGGATCATACTGAAACCTTAGGAAGTTGTTCTAGAAACATAATGTGGATCCTTGGAAGTAACGGATCAGAAATCAGTGATGCAGATCTTCCGAATTGAATTACGTAGGGATGTGTTTTATGTAAATTATGTACTCTATCGGTAATAAACTCTGAGATGTGATTTGATAATTGTTCTAGGCGACGATGGTTCGTGATGTCTCTGTATGCATGCTAGGGAGTTGTAGCGCGAACCTCAGGTGACTGGTTCTTTTCCTTTTTATCATATGTATATAAGTGATAGTTCCACAAACGCTTCTAAATTAATTTATGCATGTTACCTACAAATAATTATTGTGAACTACGATTGGCTTGATCCCTGTTTAGGGTACGTAGGCAGTCTAACTAGATGTTAGATGCATCCATACAATAAATGAGATTAAATAATCGAGTCTTGTTTGGGGAATTGAGCAATGTGTGAGGAATTGAGAAATTGAAGTAAAGAATCATAAGTAATGATAGTTAATTAAACTAGTGTTTAGTTGGGCTTGCCCCCGATAATTATCCCCAAAATATATATAATTCGGGAGTGGGGCGCTACGGATTATGCATTTTTCGCCATGTTATATATATGTATATATTTTAAAATGCTATGACATGGTTGAGTATTAGGTTGCATCATGGCAGATTCATATGTACACTACCTGCACTTAATTACTGTAAATGCTTTGAAGTGCGAAGAGGAACACAGGACGCACAGGTAAGTTCAGGTGAGTTTATGGTGTTACTCGAAAGGATCGAGTTATGGCATGACTGTATTTATGTTAATAGGCAACTCCGACACTGTCGTACAGGTTGCCCATGAGTCATACATGTTACGTTGAGATGCATTGAAAGCTCATAAACATGCACCCCGGTGTTAGTGCTCCCGCCCGTGGCCAGGGCACAGTCCTTCAAGTGATGTTCACCTCCCGCACCTTACATTCACCTTGGATCCAAGGTAGGTGCACAGTCATGTCATACAGACCACTTTAGGTGGTTTCGACTCGTAGGTGACCCGAGATTATTCGCACAGTCTTCACGTGATCGTAACATTTAAGCGTATTTATTTATAACCAGTCCTGTCGTACAGACCACTTTAGATGGTTCCGACTCGTGTACAGGTATACTTATTGAGCTATAGATTCAGTCGTGCAGCTCACAAGAGGTAACTCCGACTTATGAGCTAGCATATGTGATGAGATAGATTCAGTCGTACAGGTCATAAGATGTGACTCTGACTTATGAACTAGCATATGTGATGAGATATGGACAAGTCGTACAGGTCACAAGAGGTGACTCCGACTTATGGACTAGCATTGATTGATGAGATATGGTTGTAGTCGTACAGGTCACCACAAGTGACTCCGACTGATATGCTAGTATGGGTTATTAAGCACTTAATTGTTTATTTTGCTAATGAGATGCTATGATGTGGTATACTACTGGATTTAATGCTAGTATACTTTTGATTTCATATTTATCCGTAGTATGATTTTCTGGAAGCTAAATAGGTGTTACCTACCTACCTACAAATTAATTTCCAATAATTTACCTACAAAAAATTATACCCCGTGTGTAGTATAATATCTTCTTCTTTTTTTTCACTAATACATGGAGAATAATTTACCCATGACAAGAAGAAATGTAATTTGATGTATTATATTGAAAAATATTATGTCATACCTATATTTATACAACAATAAAATGTGCCTAATATATGTAACAATACATGAAAAGTAATTTACCTACAAGTTAGAGAAGTGTTATTTGAGTCAAAATATTTAATATGAATTTAGTATACTTTTTTTTAATAATTGAAACAAATTAATTTACTTCCCAATCAATGCAAAACATATATATCACAAAAAGGTAAATTTTTGGTATGATATGGATACAATTAATGCAACACAACAATTTATATATTTTATTTCACTTTTTCTACAACTTTAAATTTGGAATAAATTTAGGGATTTGGGAAAGTGGCATGGGTGTAAATAAATTGTATTAGTAGGTCAATAGCGTTCTGATGTGGCTGCAGATTTTTAATTTGGGCTTTTATTGAACGTTTATATGTAGATGAGTTTTTATCTATGAATCATGAGTTATAAGGGCCAAAATCTAAAATACCCTTAAAAAAATCAACCAATTTTTTGATTTTGGCTATACGATTACCATAATAAAAAATTCAGTATTTAATCACGATATTGAATATGTCGGTATAAGTGACCAAGAAAATTGGCGGTTCCAACTAAATCAGAAAACTATAGTAGAAAGGGAATGTGTCCAAAGAAGAATGTAGCTCGTTTGAAGTTCCAAAGCAAGAAAGTATTACATTAATATTAGTTATTAAATTAAGTACTATCACATCATCTGATATGGTTGAAAATGATGTGATTCCGTTGATTGGTTGGACGTCTTGGGGCAGATCCTCGACGATCCATTTGGTTTTGTTAGGTGCCACCGTCATCTTTGCTTCATCGTTTTGGGCAGCCATGTATCTAGGCATGTCGTGGAGTAAAGAATAAATAGATGACATTTCGATTTTGTGGTCTCACATGCAAAGAAAATGGAGATATGGCTTGGCCTTTCCCTTCTATATAGGGTACGTGTTATTATCATAAATATTGCTACCAACAAGGCAAGGATAAAAAGAAGTGTTCCATACGTAAGCCCTTTCTTTTTACCAATTATAAAAAAGAAATAGAATTTTATGATGAAAAGTAAACAAGAGTTAAACTTGACATTGACAAAATTCTGAGCTAAATACAAATAAATAGGATCTAAGATAAGAAGATATTTAGTGAATTTGATGGTAAATCAGGTTTTTGGCAAATTAAATTAGATAAAGAATGGACAACTTTTACCTGTAATGAAGAACACTTTGAATGGATAGTTTTACCCTATGAGTTAAAAAATGATTCACGTGCCTCCATATAAATGGTGGGATATGTGTGTTAAAAGGTTAATAACTTAAAAATTAAATTTTCCACCACTTATATAGAAACACGTGACGTATCATCCATGTTCTCATCAAAACTAAAAATTTCTCTTATATAACCACGCATGTATAAGTACACAAAAAAAAAGTAGAGTTATATGCTACTAACTAATATGTATCATGTTGGTAAAACATTGTTTTCTTGTGCAATGGCAATATGGCCCGTCTCGAACCCCTGAATCTCAAGGTTGGTATCACGCCCCTATCCTGAGATACACCCGAAATCGACACATGACGGTAGACTGTAGAGGGATGCCAGGAAATACAAACTGAAATACTGAACTGAAAATAACAATATTCATATCTTTTTAAGGAAAAGTGCGTAACCTAACACTCCAAGCTTTCTGAAATATGCCTACTACCCCAAAGATCCTCATATCTACTAAAGCCTGCACAATCACCCCTACACCATGGGAATGGTGCACCGGGTAACACCAACCCAGATAATCTGCAAAGCTCGTGTGAGTGACAATAATTCTACTTATGTGATACCATTAAAAACCATCCATCGATCATGGTTTATGAACATCAAATACCAAATCATATTTTATGAAATCATAATCAAGTCCACTGAAAATCCTAAAGAAGTCACCCAGACATCCAACGGCTCGTCTGAAACAAATCACAAAAGCTCACAACCATAAACTCATACAACACAATGAAAAGTAGGGCTAGAGCGACACAGTTTGGTCGAAGCCTACATCTTTGAAGTTATCTCAATCCACACTCAATCCGAAGAATCAACAAAGCAATTAATCAGGTTCCAAACCACTCAACAAAACCATAACACCAAGCGGGATTTCGAACCACTCGACGAAATCCAACCAAGATACGATTTCAGACCACTCAACAGAATCGCAGAGTTGAAGGGATTCCGGACCTCTCAACGAAATCGCGGAGTAAAAAGGATTTCGAACCTCTCAACGGAATCCGAGTGAATACGATTCCAGACCTCTCAACGGAACCGTGGAGTGTCGAACCACTCAACGAAATCCAAGCTGGATACCATTCCGGACCACTTAACGAAATCGCGAAGCACGATGGATTCCAGACCACTTAACGGAATCCAAATGGAGCAGGGAATCGGACCACTCAATAGAACCCTAGCGGAAATCCAGTTCCATATCACTCAACGGAATCGAGCGGAATGCCAACAACCATAATGTACAATGGCTCAAAGAAACGAGACAAGGCACAAGTTACTAAATTTACAAAAGCTCAATAAAGAGGAACAAGGCACAAATACTAAATTTAGAATGAATCAATGAAGTGGGAAATGAAACATTATCGAAGCAACAAATCCCCATCACAATGGGTTAATGGTCCACTACTAGCCCTCACATTTCATCACAACATGTCAATCATACAAATCAAACCATATTTCAAATATACACGTCAAATCTCATTTCATAAACATAAATCGATGGCTAAGTATTAAAAATAACAATTCAATAGAAAACATATTTATAAAACCAAGTCATATCCACACAGGATAATAATTACGAAAACAGGATAATCACCAATATCACATATATTAAAGTCACTCACCTGGAGCCCGCACTACGACTCCTTAGCAAGAATATCAAGGCGTCACGAATGATTATTGCCTAGAACAAATACCAAAACACATCTCAGAGTTTTATCGATAGAATATGTAATCACAGCTTGTACACATCATCTAGGACATGCTAGATGAATTCAGGATCCACTGACCAAAAGTTAATTGTCAGTCAAAGGTCAACCGTTGGATTTACAACCCTAGCAATTCAATCTGGAAGATCCACACATCGGATTTTGGATCCATAACCTCCTAAGGTCCTTATTATGTTTCTTGAACAACATACTAAAATTTCATTGCGATCCAACAGTTGGATCTCCATCAATCGCTAAGATTAAGTGGCAGTCAACGCTTGATTTTACAAAATTAGAAATCCAATTCGGAAAGATCAGTATGTCATATTCCGGATCTGTTAATTATTATGGTCCTCAAATATTACGTACTATAATGTATCAAAGTTTGGTGCTGATCCAACGGTCGAATCGTCATTAACTAGAATATTCAAGTGTCGAACCTTAACAAAATTATATCAAAATAATGGAATTTCGTCAATCGGATGTTAAATAGGGAATCAGGGCATCCAATTTAGCCTAAGGAGGTCAAGTGGTGGTTCGGGCCGAGCGTCGCCGTCCCAACTCATTAGAAAATTTGACTTTTTCCAAAAATTATCAAATTTTACATGAATGTAGATCTTAATGAGAGGAGTAAGTTTTATACATGTGGCCAAGTCCAATTTGACCGAGAAATGCTCCAATTTGGCTATCACCCGTCGGAAACCCTAAGGTGGGTATTGTTCGATTTGACTTACTCGGTGTTCCAACGCCCCTATAACTGGTTGGGTCTTATTCCTAGGTCCAATGGGAGTTGATTAAGGGTGGTGGTGGGTGGTGAAACTCGCCGGATCGAAGGAATCACCGTCGAGCACCTCCAGTGCTCTAGTGAGGTTCTACACATAAATGGACCTTAAAAATCCTCAAATTTGGGTGGAGATTGTAGATGGGAAGTTGTGAAAAGGGTTGCAGGTGTTGGATGGTGGTGGTTTGACGGAAAAAATGGTGAAAACCGCTGGAAATGGGGTCTGGTTGGTGCACAGGTGACAGGGAAGGCTGGGAGCTTCCCTTTTTTTTCCCCTCTCTCTCTTTTTGATTGGTCATTTGATCTTTTAATTTGATTGGTCCCTTCAACAACAAATACCTGATTGGGCCGAAACCAAGCCTCTGATTGGTTCTCATTCCCACAAGATGGGAGTTTAATTAATTCAAAACCTATAGTTTAGTAAAACGATTTCAAACGTCCGTAACTATACCGTTATAATTAGGACTCGCAAACAACTTTCGCCTATGCATTCGTAGTTTCGATATCTATTCGAAAATATTACCCGTGACCTCAAAAGGTCAACGAATTTTAAAGATTAATTATGAAATTCAAACCCGATAACTATTCGATTTAATTCCTAAAATTAACAGAATTAAAAATTAACTAAAAAAATGTAACCCAAAATATGAAATTTAATAATGAAAATACGTAGTCAATAGTGAACTTTTGGGGATGGGATTTCACAGTTGGCCTTGAGATCACGCAACCCAAAAACAGTTAAAATCGTAAATTAAACCATAATTATAATCCGCACATGTTATACTAACATGATTTTACAAGTCCGTTCAATGTTTAAGATTCTAGAATCAATTATTAAAATGAATGCGTAACACGAGGTCAACATATCATAAGGTGAGATAGGATCCTCATCGGATTCACTTTGTGAGGATTTCGGAGATCCTGTAATCCTGTCATTTCATCGTATATCGTGCGGTCAAAAATTATTTTAAATTATATTATTTAAATTGAACACAAACAATACCTGATGAAAACTGATCGCACGATATACGATAAACGGACATGATTAAAAGATCCTAGAAATTCTCACAAAAAGAATCCGGGAATGATCCTATCTCTCATAAGGTGTTATATTCACAAATTTTATATTTCTTTATATTCGTCAACACGCATTACACATGCAACTAATATGGTACAATTAAGAATTATGATAAAAAAATATGAAGAGGTGTTCGGATTTTAAAAAATTGAGTGGCAAAGTCACTCACATTCAGATCATATATATTGTCGAATGTGGAGTAATGGCGTGTGGCCATGAATCTCCGAAATGCCAATCTTTCCACACACTTTTTGGTGTTCTTTTTGCTGCCGTGGAGACTTGTATGTGCATGGACCACTGCAACTTCACCACAACCATATATATGTGACAGGGGAGACTCCATTATTTGTGATTTTGGGTTAAAGACAATGAACCACTTGGGTGGTTGGAAGAGAATTCAAGTGTAGGCATGAGAACAATTGGAGGCTGCGATTTCCAAGTGTTTACTTGGAGCTAAACGTCGTTTTTCTTGTGGACTCCCTTGCCTTGTGTCATGTACAGTCCGGGTCACTCGTAATTTTGGGTTCTAGCAGGATGTTCGGAGACTTTCTAGTATATTCTGATTATTCTATATTATTGAGTTCTAACGTTAATTTTTTGGTTAAATATATCATGATCATTATCAATGACCGATTCAGGACTCTAACCTTGTACGGATGAATAAAAGATCTATGCACACGCAACACAAAATTTATTTTTCAGTTTTTTTATTGAGGCATTTTAATACTTAGTGTGCATGTCGCTATGCCTAGATTAGTTGAGGCTTTTATCTCTCCAGGACTCTGCATTGCCTACCACGGTTCCCAGGATTAACAAATAAAAGAGGCCATTGCACTTGCACGTAGAAGAAAGCTATAAGACACTCGCTCACGCATGCTTGGCTTGTTGGAGCATTTTCAAGATAGTTCACAAAACTGAATTTGAAGTGTTACATAAGATTTTTTTATGCTCCAACAGAGTTGTCAAATAAATCTGCAAATTTTAAAAAATGTCCTACACTCTCTAGAAGAGTCTCTATCCCACTCTTCAAATGTTTTTTTTCTTCTGATTATTCAAACATGTCTTTGTCAAGGTATATTAAATGAAATAATATAAAAAAAAAAAAAGGTCACATGATGGAAATATATAGTAAAAATAATACTAAAATTTGTGAAGTATGTTGGGATAAAGTTTTGAATCAGCGACTTTTAGTCTTCAAATTATCACGTGGTTAACAAACTTGTATTTGAAAAAGTCACATTTAGGGACACGGTTGAAGATGCTCTTAGGTAACCGTTAGTTATACTTTTTTTTTGGGAATATATACGATAGTATTTACATTAAGAAATGAGAGAGTTAGCTAAGTCTCACAATGATTTAGCCATAATAATTTAGTTCAAATTCGTTTTGACAAGAATCAAACTCTTAGCTGTACTTAAGTGTAAATAAAATAAGTATAACAATGAAATCCATATTCATCAACGACTATCTGTTAGCCAAACATGCATGGAAGATTATCTCTTAACAAAACGCTTGCACGTATTCAAACTTGGATGTTACTAATTTCTTTCAATAAAAATGATGAAATTTACACTCTACTGACGACAACATAACTAGATAGGCTGTATATATAGCTCATTAGTTTTGAAAATTTGACAACTAGAACCAAGAATATCTGATATAAAAAAGGTCAAAAGGTCAGGCAATTTGCTCGCTTTGTTAAGTCCAAATTCAATGCTCTCCCCAAATTGGACTCCATTGAAAATATAGTTTGGAAAAAATGAAAACGAAAAACAGGACTTTATTAGCCCAAGTTTCATAATAGTATAGTTCGGCCTAGGACCATTCTTCAAGACTGAGCTAAAACACCTTTGAGGACCTAATAACTCAACTATCATGTACTGTCCTCATTATAGATTTCCCCCCCTAAGCATAGCACCATGTGCATGGTTTGCACATGAGCGCAGTGACGGAGCCACTAAAGGGCCATAATGGTTCTTGTTTCATACTTATTTTTCTTCTTCTTCTTACTACACAGATTTTATTGATGTATATCAATTTAATATCCTTAAAACTCCTTTATGTTCCAAGCCAAACCTTATTTTTCTCTTCATCCCTCTTAAAGCGGTGCAGTCTTCCCTTCCACTCGTCATTCTATCAATTTTTATGCAAATTACTCAAATCTCTCAGATTCTGAATTCAAATTACCTATATATGTGAGCAGCCTTCGCACACATGAAATCTTCGTTGAGCCACTGCATGGGGAACTCATCACATCCGCTCGTTTTTAATTAAGCTATGAAAATGGAAGGATGGGATTTGATTGTGTTTGGTGCATGCGCACTTGATGCACACATGTGCCCAGAAGAGAAAACCTCGTCTTCACTAAGCTTATGGTGCAATGAACAACTTGGCTTCAACATCTCATAGTTTAGAACTTTGGATGATTAGGTCGCCCTCGTGATCTCAGACCCAATGACTTGAAAGAAAGTAACTTTTAGTATGTATCGTGGTAACCTTTGCTTTTCATGTCCTTTGTTTGTATGACATGCCACCCCACACAGCTACTTCGCACTTGCATAGTGCACAATATTACACATCATGAAAAGGGGTAAGAAAACCATGGGGCTAGCTTTACTTTTGTTGAAACAATCAACAATTGGTAGCATACTACAAGTGTAGTTTAATTAGGCCAATTAGTCAGGATGATGTGTTGTGTTCCTCCCTTAAATTTAAGTTCAAATTCTCGTATTAGAGTGTGATATAGAGAATATCACATTATAAACTAAAAATTTTTGAGGTTATACTATAAAACTAATTGACAATATAAGAAATAGTCTAACTACTTATAAGTTCATGCACAATCTTTCTTTTCCTGATGTGAGATTTACACTCTCAACATAAACAAACAAATAAAAAATGAATAACATACTAACCAAGATATAATCCACTTTATATATTTATTGTCAATTCGGTCTCCCTCATATTCTCTTTTTAATAAAAAAATTTGTTATCACAAATGGTGAATCGTCCTGATAGCTAGATAACTTTCTTCTTCAACTCAATGCATTTCAGGTTCAAAGTTCAAACACTCCCTCATAATTTATTTTAGAGGAGTAAAACAATTTGTAATAAAAACAAGAATAAACTTGATATAAGTCTAATTTTGTGAGTCATTATTGGGTTTAGTCTGCTTTGTTGGGTTAGATCCATTGAGTGATTATCCACATCATTTTCTTTTATTATCTTTTTATTAAATTGTGATGAATGTCATTTATATGTTTATCTTTTACTCAATTTTAGGATTAAATATAAGAAAGTTGTGGCCTTTTTCTCTAAGGAGAGTGCGACAAAGAGAGAAGAGAGAGTTGATATGGGATGTGTATTTCCTGAAGTAAACCGGAAATGATTACTTGCCTTGCATGTAACTATCGTAAAAGGATAATATCTTCTAGGATCCTAAATACAATCTATTAATGATTTACACAATCACATGCTAGAATTTTTATGTCACAACAAAGAATTAAGTATTGTTTCTCCTTTCTTATATACCTCCATCACAGGTTAACTTTATTAACTAATGTTGTGGGTACTATATATATCAACATATATACTAGTATGGATTTAGAAATGTATGGAAGATGAAATTTTTCATGGATGACAGGTAAATTAATTTTTTTTTAAAATTTTGTAGATACATTTATCTCATGTTAATTGTATTTTATCAATTTGTGACATAGGTTTTATACATAGTAACATATAAATTTTGATAAATTTTGTAAATTCTATGTGGGCAGAACGTGGGATGATAATGTGCACGTCTCTATTATTTATTTTAGTTTTTTTTGTATATATTTTTTTATGACAAAATTATCCGTGCGAATTTTGTTCTATTATTTTCAGTAAGGTTTGAATTTTTTTGTTTTACGGACTTTTATGTCCAAATTGTTTTGGTGAAGCCTTGAGACACAAAAACTCACTTCTGACGTTCTAATATTAGAAATGACTATTTACACTAAAAGGGAAATGATGGATTTAGTCTCAAAATGAGTTAACAATAATATGGTTTAAATTCATATTTGACAAGAATCGAGTCTAAAACCTCGCACTTACAAGTAAAGAAGAATATTAGTAAACCGTAGTAAGTGGTATGTATCCAATTATTAAAACAAAAGAAGGAAAATAGTAACGACAATTTGTACAGAGATACATACAGAGACGTTATTTGTCCAAACAAATAAACCTCTAATCACAGACATTCTTACTGAAGCATCTTTAATTCCCTACACCCTTCACTTCCATATCCAACAAATACTCGCGCTTCCCCATAAGCTTATTTTCATTTATGCCCCAATACTTCAACATTATTACAAAATCATCACAACTCGCTCCACGTTTCACGTCCACAGAGCGAGTACATTGTACCTCGCACTCGATCGAGTACCTTCACACCCAAAACGCACCCCGTCTGGCGAGGCGTATCTGTTTCCCTTTCCCTCGTTTTGTTTGTTCAAAATTCAAAAACGACCCATCAACTCCAATTCGTCACTCTCTCTCTCTCTCTCTCTCTGTCTATCTCTCTCTCTCTCTCTCTCCTGAACCAATAATTCACCTAAAAAAGAAGAACCAGGAACAAGCTAGGGTTTTGGATTCTCCCCTTTTTTCCCCATTTATTTTACGAAATCGATGTTATGCCCGCTGTTGAAGCGCGGAATAGGGCATCTGTGCAGATACGCGTTGAGGTTCCTTGACAGGTCGATTTCGCGAGCTATGGGCTGCTTCTTCGGTTGCTTTCGGGTCAAGGACGATCGCCACCTTCGCTGTCGGCCTCACCTTGTTTCTCAGTCCTCTCGTAACCCCCAGACGGTAAGGTTTCCGTTTGGTTCCCGAGAAAGTCCGGGAAAATGTTTTTCTTTTCACTGGCCATTTTTACTCTGCTGCGAATTACCAGTGTTTCTGTGAAAATTTGAGAAATTAGGGTCAATTGAGTGTTAAAGTACTAATCTTGATCTTGAATTTAGCCTAAGATTACAGATTTTAGATTTTTTGTAGTTTCAATTTTGATCTGGGTGCTGCCGGTATCATTGAAATTGGAATTAAAAAAAAAAGCTCTCTTCTAAAAAGCCCTGAATTCGTTCTGGTTTTTCCGCTGCCCTATGCGGCGGCACCTCTTCTTTTTCCAACTTCTTTTATGGCTCTTCCATCCACAGTGGTGATGGACTTTCCACCCTATATGGTGGTTCTCTTCTTTCTTTATCCCTGTGTAAATTTATCCTCCCACTTCAATCACTTCCTCCTTCATCTCTTCCTCCCATCTTTCCATTTCCCACCTCCTGATTCAGCTTTTGCGCCCTCTATTTTCCCCAAATCAATAACCCAACAATGAAATGTTGCTTATCGTTATTTCAATTTCATTTTCTCAGCTGCCAAACAGTAGATTAGTGGGTTGTGTATAATTTTACACTGATTTCTTGTTTTTCTGTTTCCTTTATTTTATCAGGAAGTTGTGATATCTCAAAACCGTTTGTCTTCTCTATTTTCAGCTGAAGGTAGATTATCTTTAGTCCATGCACATAAACTAATTTATTCGATCTGAATCTATATATCTCGTTGCTGATTTTATTTTTTCTGGTCTGATTTGTATATAACTCTCAAAGAGAAAGAAGGTTCTCCAAGCAAAGATTGGGAAAGTGCTTCTTATGGGACTCCACAAATTGACAAGGAGCTCAGGAAGGAGGTACGTTTTCCCTTGTGAGCTAGCGGATTCAAAGTTTAATGTAGGTAATATATTAAGTATAACAGTTCAGATTAAATTATTTCCGATGCGTAGTGCTCGGAAATTACATAATTCAAATGCCCATTTTTGCCAATCAATTTTCTAGGTGGTTTCAAATGTTATAACCTTACCGTCCTTATCTCAATCGTTTGAAGTGAAATAAGGCTACATTGTTGTCATGTACTCCAATTTATACTCTGAAACAAAGACTTTGTTTTCCAGTACATGGTGTTTAATTGGAGCAACACGCTTCAGTTCCAAAGTGTTGCTTCACAAGTTAGAACTTGTGGAAGTCAGTGGAGCTTTGACTCCCGTCTTGTGCAGTATGTTTAAGTAATGTCATTGTTTCTAGGTTACACTGTTTTGGATACATTTCTAGATTAAGTCTTTAGTTATATGAATTTTGCGTACTGCCAAAAAGATAATGCTTTTACTTATGCACTGCACCTTATTCTGCAGGCCAAGTTTCTTAAAGCTTGTGGTACCATAGCCGAAACACCAGCTGAAATTCATAAAGTGTCTTCAACGTTGAATGGCTCACCCCATCGTGATAGAGATTCAGAGCCTCCAAAATTCAACTCACAGCTTCCAAAGACATCCATTAAAAATCTTCAGCAAGAGTTGGATCAACCAGATCAGCCCCCTACGCCTATGAAGTTCAATGAAGAGTGGGGAAAGGGTTCAGGTCCTTCTGAGCATACGCCTAGCAGGTTCTACTTATAACTGTTTTGAATGCTTGAGCATTAGTACATTTGCTGCTTAAAGATGGGATGGGAGGTTTGCTAAACCAGAATTTCACTCTGTATTATTATTAGCAATGAAGTTCTTTTTGGCCATCTCATTGTTTTTTAGGAGAGAAAAATTGGTCTTTTTTTTGTTGGTGTGTTGCCTGGACTTTGAGGAACTATTTAGTACAAGTAAATATAACTGACATTTTCCCAATTTCATTTTGTATCTATAGTTTTGTATCGAACCAACAGAATAATGGTAGGACCACAATCAGCTCTTCTGGAGGCAGCGGAATAGGTACTGATTCAACAGTCAAGAGTCATACTAATCGGACTGAGAATATTACAACTCCAGATGTCCAGTTCAGGGGCAAGGCTGTTCGCTTTGATTGCAATAATGATACAAATTCCTCCAGAGGTTCTTCATCCGAAAATTATAACCAGAGTTCAAAAGTATGTGAAACTCCAGGAAAACAGAGCATATCAAAGCCTTCAGTTTATCCAACCCCACTAACCCTTTCTGATGAGATGCAGACACCAGGAACTGTTTTCCCTGCAAACCTGGAAAACTTTCCAAATGGAAAGGCTCGAATCAGGTCCCAGTACGTGTATTCAGTGCAAAACCCTGGAGACGGCATCTCTCAACAGAATGTACTGAAAGACGAAGATCCTATCTCACATGGACTTTCTGTTGAGCAAAGAGAATCTCTTAACCACTGGGGAAATGCAACCCCTATATCAGAAGAGGGGGCGAAACAAATTTCATCCGGACAAGAGGTCAATGTGGAATCAAGTTTGTCCACCTGGTTGAAGCCAGTAACTCAAGATAACAACAATCAGTTTGGTTATGTTCCCGGCCGAACTCGTCATTTTGGAAGAACTCCTGGGGACAGGCCTATCATTGGGCTTGTTGCTACTCACTGGAACGAAGATGAGCCTACTCGTGTCTCACCCAAGTGGTGGGATGGGAACGGAATCCCAAACTCAACAAACAAATACAAGGAGGTTTGTTTGACTGCCTTCTACTTCTTTTTTCAGCTTTGGATCTTTAAAGCAGTGTGTGAAGGTAGATTTTGAATTTGCAGGATCAGAAAGTGAGTTGGCACGCTACTCCATTTGAAGAAAGATTGGAAAAGGCATTGTCCGAAGAGAGTTTCATCTCTCAGAGGTAGGCATTGCAATCTGTTTTCACAATGTTCTTCAGTGCTAAAGAAGCATTGATTTTCCTTGACAGAAAATCGGACAATCAACTCTATTTGGTTTTGCAGAAAAAATATTGAGGGGAAGCCGATTGTTTTTGACGAGAATGATGAGAGCGATACAGCCCTTTCTCAGTTGCAATCTTCATCGCAGCCGAAATCAGTGGTTTCGTTCTGATGACAGTGGTGGTGTTATCCCATTTTGTTGCTTGCTCCACAAGATATTTGTTGTTGGTGAGAAAAATGAGCTCTTTAGAAAAACCCTAGATTTGAAGTTTGTTGGATATATGGTGAAATTGGTAATTGGCTTTTGCATCAAAAAGCCAATGAAGTGGATTCTGGAAAGTTTTATTACTGTGTCAATATAGTCATGCTACGGCAGCATACTGAGCTGTTTATAATGTGTACAGAGGTATTGGAATTTTTCTCTCAAAGTTCTTTGTGAGGTTCTTAATTTTCCGATGTGGGACTTTAACTTCTTGGCACATGACAAAACTAATTGCTCGTTAATATGGTTTGGGTGTTTACAGACCATATCAATGGAAAGAGCGATTTTCTCTTGCAACCATATCACCACATATTAAAGATTTATTGGACGGTTTCACTTTCTAAACACATGACAATTATGAATTGGTCCAGGAATGCCATTGAAATAAAAAAAACACGATTGTCAGAGAGAATCTCTATTGAAAGAGAGAAGTTTCTTACATCAGAATGCCAGTCTGACAGTATCAAAAGATAATTGAGCACTACGACATGCTTTAAGATATTTGTCAGCATAATAGTTCTTTATATGTACAAAGATGTCACAATTTCAAGAAATTTGATGTAATTTTCAAGTTTACGCAACTAATTTCAAACCTACCTAGTAGCCACCTACCTTTAGTAGTTTTATAATTTGATACTCCCCCTTGTGCTAAGCTAAGAGTTTATCAAAGTAAAAGAACTGGAGAGTCTATATAAGAACTGGACACAAAGTATGTTCTGCACAGACGAAATTCTCGGTTTAGCAATTTTCAACAACATTTGCAATGGTGGTAAAGGTGTATGGCCCTTTCTACGCTTTGCCGAAGCGGGTGCTAGTGTGCCTTGTTGAGAAGGAGATTGAATTTGAGACCAGCCCCATTGATCTCTTCAAGGGTGAACACAAAACTCCTGAGTTTCTCAAACTACAGGTTAGCTCTAGCTATTTAATCAATTTTTCATTGTTATTTCCTTGTCGTAATCTCTTTCGGAATTATGTACATTGATCTTGTCTGCATTGCTTTGCCTTTGTTTGTAGCCCTTTGGACAAGTTCCTGTCATACAAGATGGGGATTATACTTTATATGGTATATGCTGGTTTTAAATTGCCAGGGTTATGTAGTACTCAACCCAGTAATTATGTTTTATGTATTTAGTTTGCTTAATCTACAAAGTTTGATCACTAATTACATCCTGATGTATAAAATTTGGACGTGATTTTAAATATGTGTGAAGCATCAAATAAACATTTGAATGTTTGTGCAGCAAGAAATTTTGTGCAAATTGTTTGATGAAAACCTTGTTCTCCTTTTTCTTTTCTGCATAAATATAATGATCTAACAAGTTCTGCGATAAAACGGGTCAAATTTGGTCTGCAGAATCACGCGCAATCATAAGGTACTACGCAGAAAAATACAGCTCACAAGGGACTGATTTACTTGGAAGGACGATTGAGGAAAGAGGCCTTGTAGAACAGTGGCTAGAGGTTGAAGCAAGCAACTATCACCCGCCACTCGACAACTTAGTGATCAACATTTTGTTTGCCTCGGCATTGGGATTTCCTTCAGACCCGAAGATAATTCAGGAGAGTGAAGAGAAGCTTGGGAAGGTGTTGGACATTTACGAGGATAGGCTGTCGAAGAGCAAGTACTTGGCCGGTGATTTTTTCAGCCTTGCTGATCTTAGCCACCTTCCGTTCACCCACTACTTGGCAAATAGTATGGGGAAGGAGTATATGATAAGGGACAGAAAGCATGTCTCTGCTTGGTGGGATGATATTAGCAGCCGACCATCTTGGAAGAAGGTTCTCCAGTTTGGTGCTCCGTTTTAAGGTATTCGAAGAACTTGTTGTATGTAACGAGTGTATACAATGTTTGTCTCATAATATTGTCACGTTAAGAATATGATGTAAGAAGTTATTATGAGATGAACGTTGAATTCACTTATTAAAGGGTCTGGTCAAAATAAATAATTGAAAGTACTGGTGGGAATAGTGTAATCTGCCCCTGGTAAATTGCTTCAACACATAATAAAGCATTTCTGCTGGATGCGTAACTAATGATTTGAATCGATTTATGGATCATGAATGCCTATCACTTAAGCTGAATTTGGGAACTTTTTATAAAGTTGGTGGCCTATTGAGGACTCTGCCAATTTGGGCATAGGGTGGTTTGTCTTTAGGGATATCCTATTCCCGAACTGGCAATTGTTTCACGAGCTTCTTTATAATAAATCGAGCAAATGTACAATGGATTTCTAGGAGTGATTTGAACTCGGAATTTCTGTCTATGATCATTTGACCTATCGGTATTTAGTGTCTACTTTGGCGGGGGTGATTCTAGATCAAATTTCATGAATATCGGTTGTTGAGTCAAAAGACAAGAAATTGAGTTGAATATCAGAGTGCGCTATAAAGAAGAAAGCCGTTTAGTTGGATCATATGAATACAAAAGAGGGCAGATTGATTTCCACGACTTCAATGCATTTCACATGCTTTCTCATCACATTTGTCTCCTTTTTACTCGTTTTTGTCATGACCTCCATTTCATTATACGCCACATACATTGTACGTAATTGTCATTCCCCTGCTACCTTTAGGAAGCTACAAATGGATGGATGTATGCATGTGATGTGAGCAGTCCCACCTACCCTCCAGTCTCCACTCCAATTTTAACTTCTTCCACTCCAATTGTTGGCGCGTCACCTATATAATAATAAGTAGAGAACCAGAAGCTGGAGTTTGCAGAATATCACAAGAATGGTGGTGAAAGTGTATGGCCCTCTGTACGCCTCCCCAAAGCGTGTGCTGGTATGCCTTGTTGAGAAAGAGGTGGACTTTGAGACAGTCCCCATTGATCTCCTCAAGGGAGAGCACAAACACCCCGACTTCCTCAAATTACAGGTTAGCTAATTAATCACCTCTTAATCCAATTGTTTGTGATTGTTTTACTCCTAAACACTCTGAAAATTATATTTTCTTTAAATGCAGCCATTTGGATCCGTTCCTCTCATTCAAGATGGGGATTATACTCTATATGGTATGCTCTGCTTTCTTGCTAGCTCATGATTTTTTTTTTTATTGTTTTATGTTGAGAAAGAGGTGAATGCTTTTAACCAACTAAGCGGAACAAAATTTATCATCTTTTAAGACTTCCATTTTGTGGGTTTACTCAGTTCTTCATTTGAAACTGTATGGAGCATCAGATTGCCATAGGAATGTCTGTGAAGCTAGTTATTAAATTTTGTTTGACAATACACTTGCTCACTGGTTTCTTAACACCAATGATTTAACAAGTTCTTGTTAAAGAATGTAAAGTTGGACATCGGAGACCTGAAAAAATAAAATACAACACATAGTTAGTAATTCCACTACTAATAGCACCAAGGGCTTTTGAGATAGAACCCCGCTGGTCCGTCTCTATGAAATCTTACCAGTTCTTTGATAAAATCGTCTTTGATCGCAGAATCCCGCGCAATCATAAGATACTGCGCAGAAAAATACAAGTCCCAAGGGACTAATTTGCTGGGTAATACAATTGAGGAAAGAGGGCTTGTGGAACAATGGCTGGAAGTTGAAGCACAAAACTTCCACCCACCAATCAACAACTTGGTGCTTCACATTCTGTTTGCCTCAGTTTTGGGTTTTCCTTCAGACCGCAAGATCATTCAAGAGAGCGAGGAAAAGCTGGGAAAAGTGCTGGACATTTACGAGGAGCGGCTGTCGAAGAGCAAGTACTTGGCCGGTGATTTCTTCAGCCTTGCTGATCTTAGCCACCTTCCATTCACTCACTACTTGGTGGCTAATATGGGAAAGGAGTATATGATAAGGGATAGAAAGCATGTATCTGCTTGGTGGGATGACATTAGCAACAGACCATCTTGGAAAAGAGTCCTCCAGCATGGTGCCCCATTTTAACGTTGATGTACTATGTAAGAAGTTTTGGCGTACAACGGTTTACACAATGTGTTTTGAAGTAGTAATGATGTGTTGTGTGAGATGTTATTGCGAGGGGAGCGTTATATTCGCTTTTGTAGTTTATAATAACCTTTGTACCTTGGGGTTGGGGAAAATAAATAATAGTGCTTGTTGGAATAATGTGCTATCTTCTTTATCCTTTGCTTTATCAAGTCTTAGCCGATAAAGAGTATTTGATTCTTTTCTGAAAGAGATCACTTCATCAGCTTTTTTAGTGAAATGAGGCGCTCTATGATTAACTACTCCCAAGTTTCATTCAAAGTTCGGCACGTAGACGGCCGAACCATTTTACAATTAAGACACTCATCTCTTTTGAGTATCTATGTTGATTTCAATTAGGCAGACCTATATTCTCATAAATATAGTTGATATTGCCGAACCTGGTACAAAAGATCTAGAACTTCATAGGATTTGCATAACCAGAGGCCAAGAGGGTTCAATCCTTTGCTTAAGTTGCTCGGTTCAAAAGTCAACAACCCATATCACCACATCACCACACAAGATTATTCGCCTCATTGAGAGCGATATAGTATTAATTCATGTGCTATAATGTTGATAGATAATATGATTAATATGTCATTGGAATCAATAAAAAGATACAAATGTTAGCATAAGTGGATGTAATAACATGTGACGGTCGGCCGAAGTAAACAATAACGTTTGTGCAAACAATAAAATTTTGTTCATAGTTGTACTAGGGAAAAAAATATTGAAAGGTGGGTGGATGATCACTTTGGTAGTGATAACACTATACTAGTTTATGTACTTAATTTCAAACTTTTTATCAATTTATTTTGTAATTTTAAATTTTTTTAATAAAGTTATTTAGAGAAGCTTAGTTCACTTTCTCACATTTTAGTTTAGATAATATTATTTGTTAAAAAGAAAAAAAAAGTTGTATTAGGAGCCTAGTCAAGCATAATTTCAAATAACAACGCTTTTAAAGGAAGAGATTTTTCAGTGCGCTGGAAACGCGATTAGTCACCCAAGTGCCACAATACAATACAAGTAAACGGTTGTGCCCTTTACTTCCACGCTACTGCCATCGTATCTTTCTCTTCGTTTTTCAGTTCCTTTTCAGTGCTTTTAGTCGAATTTTTTCCCCATTGCGTTTGGTTCCCTTCTTTTCCAGCGGTTTGCTCTCTCTTCCTCTCTGCTCTCTTCGCCTCGCTTAGTCTCAGAGTGGATAGTTTTGCGGTGAGTTCTTCTAATCTCGCATCTGGGACCGTTTTCTTCGGACTGTATAGATTGTGTTCTCTTGATTTTTAAATGGTAGAAGCTTTTTGGGTTCAATTTAAATGGGTTGTTATCAACCATTGAATTGCTTTTTGCGCATTCTTCTCTGGGATACCTCGACTTCATTGGTTTTTCGCCCTCTATTTTTCTTCGTCTGAGATTTTGTTCTCTGTCGCTCTGCCGATTCATCGGTTTCTTGCTTTGTTCTCGCGTGTTTCGTGGGTTTCCTCGCATAGTTTTTGTGCACGTCTGATGTCGTTTGGTTTTCGATTTCAGAGATTTTTCCCCATTTTTTATTCGATTGGAAATTGGTTTGGACTGATCTAATCCGGCGTTTCCAGGTAAGTATTGCATGTTTATCAGTCTATATGGTTTCGATTTTCTGTGTTTCGTTTCATAGTTTCTCTAAATGTCTGATGCAAATTGGTTTTCAGTTTCAGGAAACGGTGCCTTTGAAAATTTGGGAGTTTCGATTTCGATTTCCCAAGTTCTCTGTGTTGAAGGTATTTGAATGTGTTTTAATTTAGTTTCCTTTGTTTTGCTTGCACCTGAGTTTTTTTTTTTAATTTTGTTTTGCTTATTTGGAAAGATTTTCTGTCATGTTTTTTCTATGTGTTTCGGTTGTGGGTGCGTTCATAGTATTTTTCTTTGTAGAATTTCAGGATTTAACACTGGTGGATTTAATCTTTTTGCTTAAAAAATTGCTGCTGTTGTGATACAATAAAATTTATATTCACAATTTCCAATTTGACAAAATACTTTATTGCCCTGTGTTATCTTTTGTGATAAACATATGAAGGCACAAAAACAACCACACAAGCCTTACCCATTTAGATAAGCATTTGTATCCATGTTTACACATCTATCTTAAATGCTGTCTTGCAAAATGCAGTGGTTAATTCCAAGTTTACCATCTAATGTGCTATTAGATACTTTTTTTCGTGAAATTGGATACTTTGTTTACAACTTAATAATTTGATTACCCCTTTAGTTGCATAAATTCAGTAAAATTTTGAGGTTGTAGACACTTAACTGCTGAATCTCTACGGTTTCTTTTGTTTTGTCCAATTGTTGTCATTATTCTAATTGGGTAATTTAAGGTTTTTTACTGTGTTTATTTATTTGCTGATAAATTAGTGGGTCTAAACTCTTATTTGAATTGAGGAAAACAGAGAACTATCCAAGCTTCGTAGAGAACATGCACCAGTTTCCTGTCATCCTATATTTATTCCTTCATTTGGGTAACACAGCTTAATGAAATAAAATTTCAAAAATATGTTAATTTCATGCTTTTGATTCGAGTTTAAAACTAACATTTACATTCACAGTGTATCTTTTGCTCAGTGGATAAACAACTGTAAATGAGCTTGACTATGTCAAATTGAATGTTTTAGTGCCCACCACCTATTTGATAAAAGATAGTGTCAAAACTCCTCCAATATGTGTTCAAGCTCTCCCCCTTCTCTTTCTAATTTATATTGTTTCCATACACTGAAACCATAACACTAAATTCCCAATTTCTTGCCCACAATGATGTGTCTTATATCTCATCAAGAAGCTCTCAAGTCCACCGCACTGTCCAACTTTTTTGCCCACTTCAGGTACTGCTTTTAGCATCAAAATCCTATGTATGTCTAACCTTTCTTCGCATTTTCAGTTGTTTTAGTGAAATGATGTGCATGAATTAATACAACATAAACTTACATAGTTTGTGAATTCAACCATTGAGGTTTCTAACTGGGTTTTTGATTGTTTCACTGAACTTTTATGCGTTTCAAATGTTTAAACATTGACGCTTCTAGCTGAATTTTCGTTGTTTGGTTAAACTTTTATGCTTCATGGTGAAATATAAGTTCACCATTGGTACATAATTAAGATTTGATTTGATATCATTCAGGTTTAATTCGTTCAACGCTCTTGATTGTTTTTTTTCAAGCCAACTACTACATTTTCCAACAAATTTACAAAGAACAACCAAGCTGGATTACAGCCAGATTCCATCAAATTATATCACTATTGGTATTGCAGCTGCCCACCTTACAGAAATTACAAGGTTTGCTCCACCCTATACTTCTTTGATACATTTCATTCAAATTCGTATATTTCGGTAAGAAACAAACTTCTATCTATTCCTTGAGTTAGGTAGAGTTGTAAATATAAGTTTCTACATGTTGGATGCTGTTTAAAAACCCGCAGCATCGTGCGAGCACCTTTGCTAGTAAGAACTAGACACCAAAGTCCGTTCTGCACAGACGAAATTCTCGGTTTAGCAATTTTCAACAACATTTGCAATGGTGGTAAAGGTGTATGGCCCTGTATACCCTTCGCCGAAGCGTGTGCTAGTGTGCCTTGTTGAGAAGGAGATTGAATTTGAGACCATCCCCATTGATATATTCAAGGGTGAGCAAAGAAATCCTGAGTTTCTCAAATTACAGGTTAGTGTTAGCTATTCAATCAACTGTTAGTTGTTATTTGCCTACCATAATCTCTTTCGGAGTATGTATTGATCTTGTTTGCATTGCTTTGCCTTTGATTATTGTAGCCCTTTGGACAAGTTCCTGTCATACAAGATGGAGATTATACATTATTTGGTATGCCGGTTTTAATTTTAATTTTTTCCCTTCTTACTTGCAGATGATAAATATTAATTTGTGGATTGGGTTTTCTTTGTTTGAGATGTAAGTTGAAGGTGATTGTGTTCTAGACCAGAAGCCAGATAACTTCATAGCCAGGGTTATGTAGTATTCACCCCAGTAATTATGTTTTATAAATTTACTTTTGTTTAATCTACAAAGCTTGATTAGTAATCACAACATACAACAACAACAAAGTCTTTATCTCATCAAGTGGAGTCAGCTTTATTGAATCCTAAAATGTCACTGCGCTTAGTTTTGTGTTAAGTCTTTCGTTAGCTCTAAGTATCCCATATATTTTCTTAAATTCTCTTTCTAAGTCTTCCTAGGTTTTCCTCTACTCCTTTTATCATGATCCCCTGTCTCATAATCGCATTTTAAGTTTGTCCTTCATGAGTTCTTATTGCAGTCCTTGCTCTATCTTACTTATCATTTCTTGCTTAGATATATGCTACTAGTACTCTTTTGTGCAAATTGTTGTATGAAAATCTTGTTCTCCTTTTTATTTCCTGCATAAATGTAATGATCTAACAAGTTCTTTGATATAACCGTTCAAATTTGATTTGCAGAATCACGCGCAATCATAAGGTACTATGCAGAAAAATACAAGTCCCAAGGGACTGATTTATTAGGAAAGACGATGGAGGAAAGAGGTCTTGTGGAACAGTGGCTAGAGGTTGAAGCAAGCAACTATCACCAGCCACTCGACAACATAGTCACGCACATTTTGTTTGCATCGGCGATGGGAATTTCTTCAGACCCGAAGATAATCCAGGAGAGTGAAGAGAAGGTCGGCAAGGTGTTGGACATTTACGAGGAGAGGCTGTCGAAGAGCAAGTACTTGGCTGGTGATTTTTTCAGCCTTGCTGATCTTAGCCACCTTCCGTTCACCCACTACTTGGCCAATAGTATGGGGAAGGAGTATATGATAAGGGACAGAAAGCATGTCTCTGCTTGGTGGGACGATATTAGCAGCAGACCATCATGGAAGAAGGTTCTCCAGTTTGGTGAATGCAACGAGTGTATATGTCTGCCTCGCAATATTGCCACGTAAAGAATATGATGCGGGAAGTCATTGTAAGGGGAACGTTGGATTCACCAGTTATGGGGCTTAGTCAAAATAAATAATTGAGGGTACTTGTGGTAATAATGTGATCTGCCCCTTGTAATATGTTTTCTCTGTCTGCACATAAAAAAACATTTTTGCTGGTTCGTCTTTAGGATAGTCTATGCTCGAACCAGCAATTGTTTCACGAGAACTTCTTTCTAATAAATCGAGCAAACCTACGGTGGATTTGTAGGAGTGATTTCAATTCGGAATTTCCGCCTTTGATCATTTGACGTATTGGCATTCACTGGGTCTATTTTGTCGGAGGAGATTCTTAGGTCAAATTTCATGAATAACAGTTGTTGAATCAAAAGAAAAGAAATTTGCATATCTTATACAATTTTGTGACAAGGCATGTCTTATTTACTGGAAAGGGATCCTCTCTGGATCCCTTCCATCTAATCATTCTCATCAAATAGTCGGGGCTCTTGAAATTTGATTCAATGGCTAAAAACACGAGTCCATTTTAAAAGTTATAATAACTCTAGCCGTTTAATCAAATTAAAGGAGCCGGATTGTATGATGAGGATGATTAGGTGGAAGGGATCCGGAGGAGAGGATCCCTTTCCTTAACTTACTAAGCCAAACATATAGCCTCCCTTCTGATCCGATGTGTGACTAGAGGGAGTCTAGAGATTTTATTGTGTAACCAAAGATATACCATGCGTGTATCTCTCATGGCTGGCTGTAAGGAAGACGGTTGTTTAGTTGGATCATATGAATACAAAACAGAGCAGATAGATTTCCACGAGTCTGGATTCTCTTTGCGAAGATTCTTGATATTCAAGAATCGTGTCCGTTTATCGTACATTGTACCGTTATAAATTATTTTAAATATTTTTTATTTAAAAATAAACATAAACATAAACATTACTTGATAAAAACCAACCATACGATGTACGATGAATGAACATGATTCACAAATTCTCAAAATCCTCACAAAAAAAATCCGGAAAGAATCTTGTAGGGATTTCCACCACTTCCATGCATTCACATGCTTTCTCATCACATTTGTCACCTTTTTACTCATTTTTGTCATGGCCTCCATTTTATATGCCATATATATTTTACATAATAATTATTCCCCTGCTACCTTTGGGAAGCTACAAATCGATGGATGTATCGAATTTTAACTTCCACTCCAGATGTTGGCGTGGCATTAGTTTCACATCACACCTTATCTACGTAATAAGTAAAGAACCAGACGCTGGAGTTCGCAGACTTTTGATCTAAATTCTTTGGTTTACATTGAAATATCACAAGAATGGTGGTGGTGTATGGCCCTCTGTACGCCTCTCCAAAGCGTGTGCTGGAATGCCTTGTTGAGAAAGAGGTGGACTTCGAGACAGTCCCCATTGATCTCCTCAAGGGAGAGCACAAACACCCTGATTTTCTCAAATTACAGGTTAGCTAATTAATCACATTTTAGTCCAATTGTTTGTGATCATTGATGTGTATTTAAACTAATCTAAATAATTAATTAATTTAAACCAAATTAAACTCGCAAGCGCACGAATCAATTTTAGAAATACATGCAAATACGAGATCGATCCCGCATGGATTGCTTTTAATACCAATTCAACCAGCTGATTACGAAAAAAATAATTAAAACTTCAACTTAAAATTAAACCAAGAATGTGAATAACGAAAACACACAACGAATGATAGTCTAAAGGAATTAATGGGATGAAAGCCTAAGGTCATGAATCCACCAATAACAATCCTATTCCCTTTTCTTCAAGCCGATTACTATCCAATTACCATGCCAATATTCTAAGGTATGAATTAATCCATGGTCAGGCATCAACTTGTGTGTCTATACGTGATAATTATATCCTATTGGTTAGGCATATAGTTAAACACATAAAAACCCATTAAGCACTGAAGAATAATTTCAACCAAGTATGACTAGTTTGACATTGGTCATCCTCACTAGTTTGTCTACTCTTCTTAATCTTAGTTCCAATAAACCTAACTGATATTGGTTATCCTCTTGGATTTATCTAGTTATCTAGAAACAAGTTCACAATGATGGCCAGTCACAAGAACGTTCGAAACTAGAATAGATTAAGCACAAAGATTAAGAACTAAACATGGCATGTAATTAGATAATAATCAACAAGATACTTCGGAAATAATCATATCATGGTTTCATCATAAAAAGTAGTTTAGTTACACATAGTCATAATAAAAATCACAAAAGAAGTCATGGAAAAGATAAAACCCGGAAAAGAATGGTAAAACATGCTAGACTTCCTTCCTTCCTTCCCTTTGGACGACTTTTCTCTTGTTCCGTTCTTAAGATAGCCTAGGGCACTCTATTTATTGTAATAAAATTCTAAAAAGTCTGATAAAAAAAACTCTCCTAAAAGAGAACAAATTCCTAAATAATCAATGAGAGAAACCAGGAAAGAATCCTTCTTGACTTGGGAAACATGGCATTTGACTTGCACGCTAAATTTGAGGTTGATTTCTCTTCTGGAAAATTCTGTAAAAATATGAGCAACATATCTTTGTCTCTTATCTTTCCAGGCATATATCACATGCCACTAGAAAAAATCGGGAAAACCTTCAAATCTTCATTCTCTACAGTCGCACAGTTCTGATGGGAAAACTACTTCTGCAGGATTAACTTTGAAAACTGGAACGTTTGGCTCCATGGAAAATTATGAAATGTGGACACAATGATCTTCCGCCTCCTAGCTTCCTTCTCCATTTATCCTTTCATCAAAACTCTTCCGAAAAGTCGAATTATCACCAAAAACGTCCTTCATGCGCAGATTGGCTGAAACAGAGAAAATGAAAGTAATAAGGCTCTTTTAAGACCAATTCCTTAAACAAAACTTAGGGATAATTAACATGAAAATGTGATAAATAATGCACCTAGCAATCGTTTTACTCTTAAACACTATGGAAATTATATATGTATGTATTGATCTTTGTATTGCTTTGTCTTTAAATGCAGCCATTTGGATCAGTTCCTCTCATTCAAGATAGGGATTATACTCTATATGGTAAGCTCTGCTTTCTTGCTAGCTCATGATTTTTTTTATTGTTTTATATTTGTGATACAAGCGATAGTGGTAGGGAAATGAAACACGGGATCTCAGTTGCAGAGGTGAACGCTCTTAACCAACTGAGTGACAAAGATACATCTTTAATTTTGGGGACAAATTTATCATCTTTTGAGATTTCCCTTTTGTGGGTTTACTTCAGTTCTTCATTTGAAACTGTATCGAGCATCAGATTGCCATTGGAACGTTTGTGAAGCAAGTTAGTTATAAAATTTTGCTTCACAATACACTTGTTCACTGGCTTCTTAACATCAATTATTTAACAAGTTCTTGTTTAAGAATGTAAAGTCGGACATCGGAAACCTGACAAAATAAAATACAACACATATTAGTGACTCCACTACTAATATCACCAAGGTCTTTTGAGATAGAAACCCGTAGGTCCTTCATATTCTGTTTTCCTCGATTTTGGGTTTTCCTTCAGACGCCAAGATCATTCAAGAAAGTGAGGAAAAGCTGGGAAAAGTGTTGGATATTTACGAGGAATGGTTGTCGAATAGCAAGTACTTGGCTGGTGATTTCTTCAGCTTTGCTGATCTTAGCCACCTTCCATTCACTTACTACTTGGTGGCTCATATGGGGAAGAAGTATATGATTAGGTACAGAAAGCATGTCTCTGCCTGGTGGGATGACATTAGCAACAAACCATCTTGGAAGAGGGTTCTCCAGTTTGGTGCCCCATATTAACGTTGATGTACCTATGGAAGAAGTTCTGGTGTACAACGAGTGCATACAATGTGTTTTCTCATAGATTATGTGTTGTGTGGAAAGTCATAAGAACGTTATATTCACTTGTGGGTTATTAATACTTTTGTACCTTAGGGTTGAGCAAAATAAATAAACAGAACTATTTGTTGGAATAATGTGCTATTGTTGACCTTAAAAACTACCAAGCCTACGTGGCGCGCAAGACGAGTTATTAATAAGAAAACTACGTCATTCGATTATGTGCGGGGCGTGCCAACTCGACAGCTGAGCTCGGCCGGGGAGTAAAATTTGTTAATGTTGCGTTAAGCGCACTGCTGACTTCTTGATTTTGCAACTGCGGTCGAGGAAGGAACACGTCTCGGCCTTCAAGTTCTAGAGCCTGAAGACAAGGCTACTAGTCTTGCGAAATTCATGGATCGTCGGCACCGGGTTCGGTCACGGTGATTATATTCATGAGAGTATAAGCATGCCGAACTGGCACCAAACTATACGGACACAAGTACTCAAAAGAGATGTATGTCTTGATAGTAAATGTCGTTTGGTCGTCAGAATGCTGAACTCTAAAACTTACTTGTGAATATCCAATCATAAACAACTCGGCTTTTAATATGCTAAGCCCAATAATCTGTAACACCTCACTTTGCCGAGAAGGCTAATGAGATGACCTCTGCCAACAAGAACTAAAAAATGCTTCTTGGCCGAGACTTGGATAGGTAACCAGTCGGCCTCGACGCAGTGCTGTTTATCCAAATTGAAGGTGCTCCATGGTCAGCTGATTCTACGACAACAATGTTGTTTATCCAAACTGAAGGTGTTCGCCGGTTGCCTTCACAGTGATGTTTATCCAAATTGAAAATGTGTTGGTGAAAGAGAAAATAAAAATCTCAAGGTTGTTAAGAGGTTTCGTGTAGAGCAAGAGTTTGCGCATGGCAGTTTATTTGAGCTTAGAATGATGCACCCCCTTCTTATTTATAGTAGCCAATCTTATCATGGCCAAACCAGAACTATACTCGGATTAGGATTCCTTAACCTAATCCAACCAGGTCTTGGCCAATCCTACCTCTATTAGGGCTTTGAACCAACCACTTTATCCGGCCACATTCACCTCTCAAATTTTAGCATGCTCATCCCATTGAGACTTCTTGTTATACTAGGATTTGACTTACCCCATCAATCTGCCTCATACTAGGACTCGGCCGAACTTAACTAAGCGGCTCATAATAACTAAAATTCGTGATGATTCTAGAAACATATTGACGGGCCGAGAATAACTCCTAACTCGGCTCACACCAATATTTTGGGCCCAAATAGCTATGTTCATCTTCCTTATCCTTTGCTTTATGTAAAGGCTTGTGAGAATTTTCTTTATTTTTTATTTCTCTGTAAGACACACGCATTTCACCTTCCATTTGCTGATTTTCTGATCTTTGATCAAGTTTCTAATTCATCTTTTGTTTATTTTCACTTAATGGTCAGTGTAAGAAGAAATTCTAACGTACAGACCCCAACGAGTTGAGCATAATAGTCACCGTATTGATATACGTCACAGAAGGACAATCCGCGGACATTCTTGAAGCATAATTGTTGCATGCCTAAAGCATGACAGTTACCGCATGGATACAAGTCCTAAAAGGATAATTCGCAGACATGAGAATTTTGATGTCTCATGCATGAAGCATGATAGGTGTATAGGTTCCAATGACTTAACTCCCGGAAGTGGAGATTAAAATCCAAGCTCTATAACACTCAAGAGGAGGTGATCCGCATTCTCTAAGTTATGACAGTCCTGGAAGAGATAGTGTAATGTCCTTGAAGAGGCAATGGATATCCAAAGAAATGAAAAGCTTTTATGTATGCGCATGCATATGAGAATATGGGATCATGGATTGATGATAACCAATAGTAATTTTGGTTTTTACAAGTAGCTACTAAATTCATCAATAAGATGTGTTGATATTGAGTCCCGTTCTTTTTTTGTCGATGAAAGGAAAAATTATTGGCCAAAAATGGAGAAGGCTTGTAAGAACATGGAAAAATGGACCTATATATGTATATAATACAAATGGCCAAAAGATGTTGAACCAAAGAGGTTACATATGTGCATTTGTAATACAGTGAAACACACTCACATGAGATATGACACAAAGGTTACTAATTGAAAACTGAAATTATACTCTTGTAAACAAGTTCATATGGATGGAGAATTATATACGAAGGGTTGTGAGTCGCCCACATCATATCTCCACATGTAAATTTTCTTAAGTATACATGGGAGCAAATTGCTCTGTATAAATCCAAAGGAGAATGTTTCATGAAGTGTAGAAAATCCGTGAAGGATTCAAATTACTTGAAGTAAACCCTGGAAGGGTAAAATATAAATTATGTACTCAATACCAATGGATGAAATAAATTGCCTTAGTGAATACTATTATTATGATATTGTTGCAACATACTAAAATCTCTTGCAAGAGTTTGATGATATTAGATTAGAACTCCTGAAGAGTCTAGAAAGATTATAAAGAGTTGAAAGAAATACTGTCTCGAGCTGCAGATCGAATAATATGCCAACACGAATCTTATCCATGATGTTTATGATATTAAAGGACTATATGGATTGAAGATTATGAGTTGATTACTCAAATGATTAACCAATATTTAGACACTAAGAAGGATCATTTATCTTTGTGAGGGAGAAGATGAATTGATATTTGGTCCAGAAGTACCACATCTTAGTCAAGTATATGCTTTGTTGTATTTAGCACAACATTATTCTTATTCGTTAAAAGGTTCATTGATTTATATTCTTAGAACTAGAATATTTCATCATTTCCTCATTTATTTATTGATTTTGGAACCAGAAGTTTCCATGTGTTTCTATATTTAACAATCTGGAATCAAAGTTTTCAGGCATAAGGGAGGAAATTTTTATACATACATTACTTGGCAGAACCCTGGAATGAGGAGGCACTGGAGACAGATCATGTGAAGCCTCAAGTACTTGGCAGAACCCCAGAATAGGGAGGCACTGGATATTGATCATGTGACGCCTCAATACTTGGTGGAACTCCAAAAAGAAGAGGCACCAGAGGTTGATTATTTGGAGCCTCAAAACTTGGTAAAACTCCAGACGGTGACGGTAATTGGTGCATTTGGAATAAAGCTACAAACCTCTGATGGTCACTATGAATCCGACTTTTGAATTCCAGCAACTGGTTAAGCTTTCTTTTCATTATTGTTGAGTAATTATTTGTAAGCATGTGCAACTCTATATTCTCATGCTTGAGCCATCTTGTATCTTGTCTAAGACTTACCTCCTCAGCCATTAATGATTCGACTTGACGAGTTCGAGAAAGTAGACGTTGACCCATATTGGACACAGAGCTCACACATTGAACACTGAAAGCCAAATAGTCTTGAACAGCTAATTCATCTAACCGTTTTGAAAGTACCCTATTATCCTTGGGATTGAAAAGATTCCTAGCTACCATTGTAGTGGTTATGTCATTCTTCATCACAGAATCCCTAACTGTTAGAGGACCATTAACGGATAAAAAGGATGAGTGCCATATATTGTCTTGAGTAGACATGTCTGCATCTTCCACAACATTCAAATTAAAATAACGGTTAGATGGGCAAGCCATTTTCAGAAATGATAAAGGAAAATGAGGTCAGATAAATTGAAGTCTCAGAAATGAAAAAAGGAGAAATTTCTACAAGTAGCAACTTTCTGAGTGTGCTTTTGGACACAATTGATGCCTCTATAAAAGAGGAGGAAACAAGGCACTTGTTCAAAAATCGAAGAGACACCGCTTTCCAAATTTCAAAAGCCATATTTTCCTGAATAAAGTTCGTTGACACTTTTCAGACGCAATCTCAGTTTTTCGGATATCACGGGTAACTTTGTCAAAAATCTCTGACAAAGTTGAAACTCGTGAATTTTACAGTTCCAATTACACACTATTGCCGACAAGCGTAAAGGAACAACACCATTACTTGCTTAAATCCTTATATATGTTGACCTCCGTCTTTCATGGCAAGGCATACCTGAAAGAATGCCTAACTCTTCCTCCTCTCTGAGAGTGCATTTTCAACGAAGCATCTCGAAATACTCAGTTTTCTTCCTCACATCTTCAACCAAGTCACTCAAAATGCTCAACTTATTTCCTCGACAAGAAAATAGTTTTGATCAAGAAGTTTTGCATCAGTATCAAAACCTTCTACCATTTTCTTCAAAAGCAAAAGTATCTCATATGATCAGGGTCGAAAGCAAAGTATCTCATATCATTCTTTTTTTATGTCTTTTCCTTTGTCCTTGCTCTTACCTGCAAGACAAGGAGAAAGAAAGCAATCAGTCGAAACTTAAAATCAAATTTTCAGTCAAGAATCGATTACCTGAAACATTTCCCTGATTGCTTACCTAGCATTGCTTTCAAGTAGTCATCTTCAACTGTTGATAAGTCTAGGATTTCCTCAGCAAATGTCTCAGAACAGTTGATATGATGCTGACTCTTTACACTAAAGATGCCAAGTATGGATAAGTCGTTGAGAAGTGATGTTTTAAAGGATCACTCAAAGGAAAAAGTTGCGCATCACTTCTGTTATGCAAGAGACTGAAGCAGAATGATAAATGATAAGCCCACATAAGTTCAAGTATGGCGTCGATACACATCATCCTAAAGAATTTGAAATCAGAAGGAGATACTCATCAGGGGGAGCATCCAAAACAAATCAAGATTTTAACGAGTCAATTGAAGATTTGTGACCATCCAAGGGGGAGTGTTGTAATTCATAAAAATGTGGATGGCCATTCATCCATTACAACTCATCCCACTTCCACTCTACAACTTATCTCACTACCACCTACAACTCATCCCACTACAACTTTGTCTAAAACTTTGCCTATAAAATGAATGAGAAGGAGGAGAGCATACACACACAAAAACATACGGATGGAATAGGAAAGGAAGGGAGGAAGAAGAAAGGAAGAAGAGAGAGAATAAAGAAAATTATCTTTGTACTCATATTATTCCAGATTATAAATAAAAGAACCAGTGTTGCCCCGAAGACGTACTACAGTCACACTGACTGTAGATGAACCTAGTAAATATTGTGTCTTGTTTCATTTATTCCACTTAGGGATGGGCAACGGTTATGGCTGGCGGGTAACCGCGGTTATTTACCCATAACCGTTTATGCTCATACCCGCATAACCGTTTACCCGTTGGGTAATTGCCTAAACAGTTATATCCATACCCATAACCGTTTATAAACGGTTAACCATACCCATAACCGCATACCCATTTAACCGTAACCGTTTAATACCATTTTACCCATTTATCTTTTTTTTTTTACCATTACCCCTTTTTCACCCGTCTATATGTTTTTTAACAACTTGAAAATTAAAAAAAAATTGTCATAATTTTTTTTCTGACAATTAAACACCGTTATAGGTACATTCATCATATATTTCCATATTTTAATTTTTTAAGTCCTTATACCATTCCAATAATTGAAATATTAGTTTATGGACGATATTTTTAACTGTTACCAATGAAGGTAAATATAATATTTGCTAAGTATTATTGGGTTACAAAAATTGTTTAGAAGACATTTTTGTCAAAGTATTTCTGTCAATTTTACGGTTACCCGGAAGGAATTTAAATTAATTTGGCCAATTCCTTGATGATGAGAATCATCATTCCTGTAGCAGTGTTGTTGAGAGAAAGACCGATGAATTCCTTGCTAATTTATTGGGTGCTAAGTATTATTGGATCGAGAACATGATTTGTGTTAGTTTTACATATATAAAATAAATGGGTAAACGGTTACCGGTTTATAACAGCGGTAAATACCCATAACCGCCCATTTAAATTTTACGGGTAAACGGTTATACCCGTAACCGTTTATTTATCTAAACGGTTACTCATAACCGTAACCGTTTAATTTAAATGGACGGGTAACTGCAGTTACCCATAACCAATAGGTATTTTTCCATCCCTAATTCCACTGCACACATACCGCTGATTTTACAACACTATATAATATGTATGATTCTAACATTATGTGGCATTGTCACCGTTATCCCAAAAAAATCTTTAGTTTGAAAACTTTGGAGCTTGGTTTTGCTAGAAAGGGTCATGCTTGTTCATTGTAGGTTTATGGGCCTTTTTTCAGGCTGGTTTTGTTTTTGCAGCTTTCCTGGTTTATTTTAATTACTTTTGAAAGCCTCATTAGTTTTGTGAATGTTTGATATCAGATCATTACGAACAAAGCTAAATGAAATTATTTATTCAATCTAAATATGAAAAGCAAATGTATTCAAGAGTGCATGATATTAATCAAAATCAAATTACAGACATATACATCTAGTACATTTGGATTATGAGCTTTACATATAGAATAATGTTCGACTCCTCACAAATAAAAAATATTTTGACTTTATACTCACAAAAAAAAAAGTCTTACACACTTGTTAAAACTGTAATTTGTCTAAAATATAAATTTCATACATGTAAAAGTAAAATATCTTTGTTATGTTAAACCTTAGCCATGTATATGCGAGTCAGCCTTACGAACTCCAGAATTCTTGTAGTAGTTCTACGAGGAACAGAAATCTTTGTCGTGCACCTATCAACTTGAAACGTAACATAGAAAATGATAATGGTCAAACTGATCAAGCAGCAGTAACATCAGAAGTCTTGTTTAATTGTCAAAAAAAATAATAATAAACCAGCAGGTCTATGTTCCCCACAATACAAGAAATGCTTTCTCATGAAGTTTACCTTAGGGGGCTATGGACCATTTGGTTCACCAATGAATGAGATATCTACGACTTTGCGTGTTATGCCCGACATATGGGTGTTAAATTCCCACTTTAGGGTTTTAAAGTGTGGAAAAAAGGCTGCGAGTTTGTTGTCCCGGAATGCATGTTCGTGTCTTCTTATCTATTTTTTCACACGTGTCTTTACATTTCACAAAGCACTGACACTGTTAAGTATTATTAAAACATAATAAAAAAAATTAAAATTCTCGTCTTAACCCAGTTCACCGCAATCTTCTCCGTTCTGATTTGCTGCCATTTGTCTCTTGGAGCTCCAAGTAGAAATCCACTCTTCCCTCGAATTGAAAGCATAATATTTTAATTGATGCCACAGAACATAACTGGTATGCATGCAGACGGGTATAATAAACCTGACAAATCCTCTGAAACTGTACTTGTAGCTCCCAACTGCTCAGTTAAAGACGAAGAGCCATCACTTTGGCTGTCAGGAACAAGCATTTTCTTCGACGCAGCACCGCAAAAGATGGCAAATCAGAATCATACGAAGACTTACCAGCTAAGATATTCCCTACAAACAAGCATCAATGTATCGTAACACACACACACACAACAAAACATCGAACAAAAAGTACGCATTCATGGTAAAAGAAAACATTTTTAAGCTAATAAATTCATCCCTTAAGCACAAAACCGACTAAAACAATACCTTTTTTTTTTCTAAAATTTTAATTCTTTTCAACAAAAATAAATTCAAAACCGCGTAAACCCAGATTATGCTATATGATCAGTTGCAAATTCAAATCCAATATAATGCTACCCAATCCTTCTGTTCTGAATCATCATTGCATAATCTGGAATTGTAGTTTCATACCCAAATTTTTCATTCAACTATTTATCCTTTTAATGTTATCATTTAGATTGATCCTAACAATATGTTTCAAAAACACGGTAATGGCGTCTCGATCATACTCCCAGATCTCTAACTTGCAAATCAAACGCCAATCACGTGTTTTTTTAACTATGAAGTGGAGCTTTGAGGAACTTATTTGTGAAGAGCCCATATTTATTCGAATATATACTTATCAAATACATGTTTGTTTTTGTCATTAAAAGGAATCAATACTCATTAACCGCTATTCCTCCCTACTGAAAAGATTGATAATCTCGATAACCTAAACCAAAATCATAAGTGAGCGTACCCCTTATTTTTAAATTTATTTTTTTAATATTTAGTTATTTTTATTTGCCACGTCATTAAAACAATAGATATTGTATTTGTCATGTTATTACTTAATGGTCAAATTGACAGTTTGATTAAAGAATGTATAAAATTACAAAAAATAATAAGTAAATGTATGAGATTGAAATGTTTTAAAGATGTTGTATGATGTTGTGCTTATACCCAAATCTGAGAGGATAAAATGTAATTTATTCTTTTTTTTATTAAACCTCACCCATCTAAGTTCACTTTACCAATAACTTTAATTTTCTTTTGTTTTTTTTAACAAACGATATTATATACACTAAAAGACTGGAATGGGCTAAGCCTCACATTGGGGTTAGCCATAATAATGTGGTTCAAATTCGCCTTTAACGAGAATTGAACTTAATTTCTCACTTACAATTAAGTGAAGAGAAATACCACTAGACCGTAGTACTAAAAAAAAATATTTCCCAACATATTGCTAACCCATTGTGAGGCTTAGCTCACCTCCTCTTCCTTTAGTGTAGATAATATTATTTACAACAAAATTGGCAATATGAAGTAACCCAACATCTTATAACCCACAAAGTTTATACTTTCACCAATATGAGACTTTTTCCCTTTACATTCTCACATGTGAGTATGTGGTGTGTGGTGTGTGAGTGTTTAAGGGTAGTTTGGGAACAAATGTG
Organism: Malus sylvestris; assembly: GCF_916048215.2. Taxonomy (NCBI): domain Eukaryota; kingdom Viridiplantae; phylum Streptophyta; class Magnoliopsida; order Rosales; family Rosaceae; genus Malus; species Malus sylvestris. Next base: position 11,426,200 of record NC_062268.1, read on the forward strand.
GTGCACTAAGAAAAAATTTAAATTCTAATTTTTTTAGTGGGGTGTAAATAAAATTGTGGTGAACTAGATACGTAGTGGGGTTTAAATAGAAAATTCTTTTGTTAAAGTCAATATAAAGCGTGGATGTTTTTGTATTATTTGGCTGCAAAATAATGCATATATATATGAGCAAGAAATATTTATGCAATTAAGGTCATGGTAATCATTTTACTTTAGTCTTTAGTTTAGGTTTACTTTTTGTACTTGTGATGTAAGGAATTAAAGAATACAAAGTAATGAGAACAATTTGAAAGTAAAACCAACTTGAGATAGTTTTTGTTTTCAAGTTTTATTTTGGGTGTCTTTATTTATTTATTTGTTTATTTTTTCGGGCTGTATCCTTATTTGTAAATGTCTTTTTCATACATCTCTTTTACCATCCTTCCTCGTATCTTTCATTTTTTTTCCATGTAATTCCTCTCTATTTCTAACAAAAAAAAAACAAAAAACAAAATAATTATCAAACAACTCTTACTTAGCTCTACATAATTAAACGTTTAGCTTTTCAGTATATGACAAGATGTTGAAGTATCACAATCATAGGAAGCGTCAAGTTCATATCCAATGCAATTATTAAGCTATAATCACGTACGATGAACTTGAATTGAACATATCAATTATCAAGTTCTATGAATGAAATTATTTGTAGCATATGTACATGTATCTATTGTATAATATAAGCGCTTTGCACTTAATGATTCAGTCATGGAATTACATTTCTATACGGTATTAGATGTTGGAATTACATTTCTACACAAGAAGAAGAGGAGGCCTCTTGACTTGCCAATTCTTCGTTTGGCCAAATTTTGGTTAGGAAATTTTTATTTGAAGCCTAAAAACTTCTTTCCACACTCAACTTAAATATTTTTATCATTGAACTCTCCATTTTACCCCTAAATTAATGTGAGATAAGAAAAATATATTGAAATTAACCTATATCAGCCCCACCAATGCCCATAGCTTTCCGACGTCTTCTTCACTGACGCAGGTGAATCTTTTGTGTCAACGTCTTCTCTTTTCAGGCTTTTTTCTGTTCTCTCTGTTCTCATCCTCTATTCTCCTCCTCCTCCTCCTCTTTTTGCTCACTTCCTTCAACCGACAAATCTCTGGTGGGGTTCGAGGTGGAAGATGACGGTGGGTGTGGAAAGACATTTTGTTTTGCTTTTTGTTTTTAAGTTTTATACAATGGTGAAGTAGGAATTTGAACAACATATATATATATATATATATATATATATTATTTTTATGTATGAATTCTTACCATTATCTTGTTCTTAAAAAACTCATTACCTAAACATTGGACGTATACAATGAAGTCATTATACCATCCTCTTGTTCTTGTAAAAGCACTTTGCAATCATTTTTGAGTCAAAACATAAGTAAAAGAAAACTTAGAGCTCGTTTGGAAGTGCTTTTAATTGAATGAAAACATTTTCGAAGAAAATATTTTGGGTTCAAAAAACACTTGAAGTGCTTCTTGGAATAAGCACATAACTTGTGCTTCTTCCAGGAAGTACTAATGTTTTTTCAAAGAAGCACCTCAAGTACTTTTTTTTTAGGAAGCACTTGAAGTGTTTTTCCAAGATTCACTTGTATTTTTACTAAGGATCGGTTCCAAAAACATTTTCATCAAAAACGCTTTTAGTCATTTTAAAAGAGTTTCTAAACGAGCCCTTAGTTTAGGTCACAAATACTTTCGGAGATTTAAGAATGCAATTTTCAAGAGGCCCTAGTCTTGTTTATGGAAATGGAGGCAGATTCTCTGCCCTTCCACTTCTTGTGCCCTCCCATTTTGTGTGGTCATGGTTAAGCCACGTCAACATTTTATATTATTTTTTTATAGAGATAATAAGACAAAAAGGAATAGTAATATAAAATGTTGACGTGGCTTAACCGTGACCACACAAACAGGAGGGCACGGGAAGTGGGAGGGCATAGAATTTGCCTCCCATGGAAATATTCCTTCCCTTTTTCGATTGGTTGGTTTTTCACCATATATACGCAAAGGTGAGACTGTTCTAACTTCCTTTACAAAAAGACTGTTCTAACTTTCAACAACTATCTTTTACAAAAGGTTGACACGTTTGCTCTCTCTCTCTCTCTAGAAGCCCAATTGCAAAGCCTTGTCTTCAGCTTCAAGTTTCAGTCGTCACCCCTTGCTCTTGCTCAGGGTAGGTGGCAGTCTGTTACTTCCTCCTTCCTCCTTCTTTTCTCCTTCCCTTGTTAGCCTTTTCCATCTTTTTCCTCTCCTCTCACTTCCTCTACCCCATCCCTCTCCATGCATCAACCACTTCTTCCTCTCCCCTTTCCACTCTCCTTCTTTCATTTTATTCCCGGTTTGTCCTAAGTTTATCTCATTTTTTTCTGAGTCGAATCTTAACTATCCCTTGAGCTTGTCTCAGATTTAGGCTTCATGCCCCTTATATGACGTCTTTTGCCTACATTTACTGCTTTATGTCTTTTACCTTTTCTTCCTCCTTCTTCCTTAGCTGTGATACTCCATCCCCATCCCACATGTACTCATATCAGCGAGCTGATCAGAAATTGGATACAAAATCTACTACACCCTTCACTTCCCCTCCCCCAACCGGCATGCCGAATCCTTATCAAGGCCAAATGTTAGGTGTTTTACATACCCCTTTGCCTCATTCTCTACCCATATGATCATTTGTTTGTATATATTTGCAGGGACTCGTAAAGGGGACTTGGATCTAGTGTCTACTTTCTCGGTTCAGAGTTTGACTTCCTCCAAGGATGTGACGATGGCGGTGGTCTGGTTTATGTAGACTGAGATTAGGGTTTTTTTGTTGTTGTTTGTTGTTCTAGCCTTCGGGCCTAAGTTTGTGAGGACCTCCTGTGTATCTTAGGTTGCAACTCTCATTTTACTTGGACCTTTTACCTTATCTGTTATTTGTCTATCGGGTTCCTTTTGGACCTTGTACTAGTTTTTTAACGTAATGAAAGTTATTTTAATGTAATGAAACTTCTGTTGACTAAAAAAACAAAAAAACTTCTAACGACTAGCTAGCTAGGGTGATGAACGTTGTCTCGAAGAAGAAGCTTCTAAACAGACCTGACTTTTTATTGTATGAGACATCAATTCTCGATAAACACACACACACACACATATCTATTTATACAGGGACTTTTCTTGAATTATTATTTTCAGGGTAACATTCTTCAATTATTTTATTTAAAAATGAATTAAATTGTTGACGTTGCATGCATGTTTGACTTGAGAATTTGCAATCAGTTTTGGTCATTTAGAAACTATCGGGGCTTCTACTTCAACCGTCTGTTTTGTGTCTCTGCATTATATGTACTATATTTTCTTGTTTCCAGTGTGGTGTGCTGGTGCTGGTGTGCGGACCACATTTGATTTTCTAAGTTACTACTTATGGTCTGATGCTCAAGCTTTCTTGAAAGTATATACGGAGAAGAAATTTCTATGTTGCTAAAATTTCTAAAATGCACATGCAACATCGCAATCCGGCGATTCTATTAGTAGGTGGTGCCAGAATAAGACAACTCGAGACCATGGACGGCAGATGCCCCCACTTAAGTATTTTTCGTTGAAAAATATATACTCTTTTAGTTACTTGTGACATTAGCATTAACTCTTTGATGCACTATTGCCATTGTTGGATGAGCATTAACTCTTTGATGCACTATTGCCATCGTTGGATGAGCATATTCAGCCGTAAAATTTATGTTGAGAAATTGGATGAGAGATCAATGGATTAATGATAACATGATTATGTTTTTATAGAGAGAGATTTGATGGTATTAGTAATGAAGTTGTCATTCAACATTTGAAAACATGAAACGCGTCAAGGGATATTGTAATAAGTTGTATAAAAAACCAGGTATAGATTAATATATAAGTGTTTTGTTGAGTACATTCTTGAACTTTTTAATTTGTTACTTTGTTATTTGAGGATGCCCCCATCCATGCAGATCTCTAGCTTTGTCCTTGCTCGAGATACAAAGAAAATGGGCAGGATCGATGTAAAGAAAGGATATATTGAAATATATTAATAATAAAGTGAGATTTGTGAAATACATAATACATTTTAACCAACGAAAATAAGATATATTTTATGTGTATGTGTGTGAACACACTTGCACAAATTTTCGTTTTTCTCCCTTTTGTGCTTATCTTCGTGTCAAGATCTTGCACAATTACAGATGTGGAATTTTGGACTGTACATTTGTACTAGCAAGACTAAGACCCTATCATATCATCGAATATCATTTTCGGAGCTTTTAAAAAAAATAGGGTCCAATTCCTTAACCTAACTTTGTTATAAATGCAGGAAAACCTAATAGGGAGTTGCGGTCCAACCATTTAAAACGTATGCCACGTAGATATATAATAGGTTTTCATATCGTCTTGATTTTACCTTCATACCATTAGCCCCCAAAAATAGCCTCCGTTCCTCATTGTCAATGACAGAACAAGAAAACCTAACAATGTCCGTAGTGATAAAATGATATTTTTTTGGCTATTTGAGGTGAATTTGCAAAAATCGTTAAGGTCGTTTAGATTTTTTGATACAAGTTATTGGTTAGTTGAGTGAAAACTTGTTATCCAATATCTATATGTTTCAATGAACTTAATATGCAGATAACCTTTCTGATATATAGGCAAGATGATTTAAAAAACTTATTCATGTGCATTATAATGTTAATGAATCTGCGTTGAAAGGTGGTGGACCTTTAGTGTAAGTTTAATATGTGAATCAACCTCTTCCTATAGGTCCTAATGTTAAGTACCTATAAGTGAAGGGGATGGTGGGTCTCCAGGGTTAGTTGATGATGTGACCTGATGTAAATATGAGAATTGCAACAGCAAAATCAATAAAAAGTTTGTATATACAATGCATATATTAATGCCTCAAAACATATAAAGAATAAAAGTGAAATTCAAAAGTTGTAAATAAAAAGTAAGTAAATTGTTGTTTGACTTCTTTAATTGTTTTTCTTAGTTGAAATTGATCTCTGAACTAATTTTTTGGTACATCAACTCCTTGAATTATTTGAAATTAGCCAATTAACCTCTTACCGTCTGATTCGATAAAATTTTATTCACTTTGTCGTCAAATTAATACTAACACGTGACTAGCACATAATTCTCTATTAAGTAAAATTGTGCCAATATTAACTCAGAAAATAAAACACAATTTAGTAACTTAATTTATTCTTTTCTAACAAAGAACAATACTTGGTAACTTAAAAATGAATAGGAACTCCTACTCAGAAATTTTCAAAATTGTTCGTTGTCAATTTATAGAATTTCGTGTTTATAATCAGTACCGTTTATATTATAAATCAACCTATAAAAATCGCCTCTACAAAAAATCAATTAAAACTAAGGTCGTTTGATCATCAAACTATTTAAAAACAAATGAACGGTATTGGTAAAAGTATTACGAACCGTCTATATAGTTGCTACAATAGATTGACTAAACAACCTTAGTTTTAATTTATTTTTTGCAAAGATGATCTTTACAGTGTGATTCATAATATGAACTGTTCTGATCATAAGCACAAAGCTTTGTGATTAAAACACTAAGAATTTTCAGTAGGAATTCCTACTCATCTTTGAGCGGCCAAGTATTGTTCCCTAATAAAGGGGAATAGCAAAGTTTATTTAGTGATAAAAAGTATGAATAATAACAACTCCATAGTTACTTTCACATACAACCTCAAACCCTATCATCGTAAAAAGAGAATGACGTATTATGAGCTCAAAACGAATGTCGTGACTTGTTGATTTAGAAAATTTATTATATGTATTTAGAAAATTAACATTAAGATGAAAGAAACATAATTATATCGTCCAAATGTGTCTAACTTGACAATGGCCTGATGTGTATAGGAGGGCATATAAATAAAGGTAATGCTAAGGATATCAAATTTGGAGGCAAAATTTGCAAACTAAATTACGTATCATCAATAAGAAATAAGCACGTTAACCAACACTTAAATAACAATTCAATCTCAACTTCTATGTCATTTAGTTTATAAAATTTTATCTATAAATTTAATCTTCTTAATATTACTCTATAAATAATTCTGTTTGATGCATTAAAATGGGTCAATATACATTCTAGACGAAATAGATTTATATGGTAGATTTTTAAATGTCTCTCTCATCAATAGTTAGTCTTTAACCAAGCTTCTGGTTAGCTCTAATCAATATGGTCCCAATGCAAGAGGAAAGATACGTGGCCTATATTAGTCAAGGGTGATGCCCACACAGGTGGACTTTATACTATTTCTATATCATCCGTAGTACCAAATTTCAAAATATCGTACATCACATGTTTCTTTACTTATCATGATGTATTAACCTTTGGATAATACTTGGATCCTCACCGGGGAGGATGCAATATACTGATATTATTATATGATCCAGTTACATATAGCCACGTGTAATTTATAAAGCTCTCTAAACCTATAACCAAACAACCAACTATAACCTTGCACCTGTAACCAAACAGCCAGTTTCTCCTTCAAGCCCATGCCCCAGATTTCATCCCGTCCCTCTCACTTCCGTCGAACTTTGCTCCGTCGATCTCCTTCTTCCAACCTCTGGTTACGTCAAATCCAACCAAATTTTTTCATCAATCTCTCTCCTCCGTCTACCTTATCCTAATCCCTATCTTCTTAGGGTGACCTCACCCCGAATCCCTCTTTTCTCCATCAACCTCATCCCAATCCCCTCCTCCAACCCGTTGCCCCATCCACTGTAGCAGCTCTCCAAGACAATGAATACAGAGATTATGAATATTAAATTTTTTGATCTCAAAAATCGATCTTTGGCCTTTTTGATTAATAATATTTACAGAATGATTTTCAAAAAATACAGAGGAAAGAGAGGGACTGAAGGTGCGTCTCCAGAGAAGAGAGGACTGGAAGCGGGTCTCTGGAGAAGAGAGGGATTCAGGGTCAGGTCTCCCGGAGAAGAGAGAGATTGGAGGCAGGTCTCCGGAGAAGAAAGGATTGGGGCTGAAGAAGAAGCCCTGTCATAGAATAGAAGCACTTGATAGACTTGTTGGAGTTGGAGAATAATGAAGACCGGGTGTGTTTGGCCACGTGTTTAAAAGAACAGTCGCGTGTTTGGTTATAAGAATAGTAGAGTGCTGGGTGAAACTTGAAAGGACAGGTCTTTTAAAATGGTTGGTCGACATAAGAAGTCACTGAAATTGGGTTCTCCCCGGTGAGTACCCAATTATTATCCATAACTTTTTCAAGCTTTCTGATGGAGGAGGATTTAAATGTAGCGGTTCTCTGCATCGTGACGACATTAATAATTAATATAAGATTATGAGAAGACAATCTTATACTTTAAAGATACATTAATTAGTAAATTACAATAGAGTGCAGTTCAGTGAATCGGTGAAAACAATCTTATACTTTAAGATACATTAATAAGACGTTCCAATAACTTGTAGTGCAGTGAATTGATTTCATGAAAATCTTTTCTTTTATTCATGAGTTACTAGTAATGAATCCCGTCTTCACTTTATTCCGCAAACACAATTAGTCACACATAATTAGTACATAAAAGACTTGATTAAAAAGAACAAAGATAAAATTGTACTTATGGTCAAAGGCTGGAACGGTGGAGCTCGATCGAAACCCTTCATATATGCATGTGTGGACAGAGTTACACACGGACCAGCATATCAAATAGACGACTACTTCCTTCCAAGACCTTTTACGAATCAGCATATGATGACTTGACTATGGCAATGACCGCTTGAGACATTATAATTATAATATTCTTTGATTTCATTATTTAAAATTTGTGTGGGCAGAAAAAAATAAATTATTGTTCTATATATAACTAGCTAAGCGCAGAGAAAAATAATAGAATTGAGAGAGAGAGAGAGAGAGAGAGAGAGAGAGAGAGAGAGAGAGAGATGGACGTGACAAAGGCGGTGAGAAATTCAACAGAGAAGGTTGAGGATGAAGAGGAAGTGATGCTTCCAGGGTTTAGATTTCATCCAACAGATGAGGAGCTTGTTGGGTTTTATCTAAAGAGGAAGGTGGAGAAGAGAGCCATTCGTATGGAACTCATCAAACAGATTGATATCTACAAATATGATCCTTGGGATCTCCCAAGTAAGACCCCTCAAGGCTCCAGATGTTTAGTTAATTATTTTGAGTTAATTAGTTCACATGTGTACTGATGGTGTAAATATATATCTTGGCATCTTACCATACTAAAATATTTTGAAACTAATATCTATATACAACTAGTATATATAAGCGATACAGAAATTAATATAAGAACTGCGTACTGAATATTTAAAATTATAGTTCTAGGGTTTAGATTAAATTCCGAAGTAAACTAGTGATGCGTTCTTTCAAGGTTAGTATGAGATTGAACTAGCTTAATTAGCTTATAGTAATTACTTGGAGATCGCAATAAAATGCTCAAAGCTATATAAAAAATCTTAGTTATGATTAAGGAAACTTCTCAATCTAAAAAGTTTTGTGTATCTATCATGATTAATGTTATTCATACCATGTTTTTTTACTTGTGGTATACGAGGAATCTTTCTCCTTTATTTCCTTGGATTTTGCAAAATTTTCAAATGGATACTTTGGATGCGGTCCCTAATTCTTAACATTTTTTTACTAAAACCTTAATAGTATTCAAAGTTTGATCAAAGTCCCTTGACTTTGTACACCTCATTATATTACAATTAATATTTATATTTTTATAGTTTTGACATTAATTGTTTGATATTTTATGAGATTTATAATCTTATAAATTTAAAATCCCTCATTATAATACTATTAGAAACGGTTACAATTCAAACATTTTGATTGAATAAATGGATAAAAATTATGTAAAATTAAGAAATAATAAATGGCAAAAGAATGTATCCATAGTGTTAAAAAAATTGGTACATTTCACATATAACAAAGTGGAACATTAATAAAGAAGAATGGGTACATTATAAATATATTAGGGTACATATAAAAGATTAAAAAATTATGAGTACAAATGATTTTTTAAAAAATATAGGCGCTAAAAGAAATTAATACATGGGTACAAAATAAAACTAAAAAGAAAATACTACAAATTTAAAAAATGTTGCAAATTAAAAGTGGGTACAAACTAAAAATATAAATATATGATACAAAGTTTAGGCATAAAATATAAATATACCATATGTAATTTTTCTATAATTGATTAAATATACAATGTTACATGACGATATACACATGGGTACAAACACAAATAAAACTTTAAAAAATATGGGCACAAAAAACAAACTAATATATGGGTACAAATTAAAAATGAAAAAAAAAATGGTACAAATTAAAAATAGGTACAAACTAAAAATAAAAATATATGATAAAAAATTTAGCCATAAATATGAATATACTAATTGTAATATTTTTAACACTAAAGGAATATATTTAAAAATAAAAATATTTTATTATTCAAATAATTAATGATGTTATTAATACCAAGGACCTTGATAAAAAATTAAAAATGAATAGAATTTTAATTAATGGAGTAGCAAAAAGAAGAATGTGGACCTAATTTCTCATTTTTCAAATGATGTGGTTGTCCATATAAGATGCCACCTAAGGTGATATAGAAATGTGGTATAAAAACATGGTATGAATAGCATTACTCTTCTATCATATGCTATAAAAAGTTGTGTCCCACTATTCATTAAGGAAACTTATCAATTCTAATTCTTCTTAGAATGTAAGGATTAATTAAAAGGAATAAATTTATTTCGTGTACAGTCCTCTTTTAATCATGTCAAAATGAAAAATCATTCTCCTATGCCTATATATACCTACACACACACACACACAACACTAGTGCTCAAGCGTCAAGCGTAAACATGCATTTCGTCCATTGACTTAATGAATCTCCTTTTCCGGTAACAATGAACAAGCTAGCAGCGTGGGGGACAATGAGTGCTACTTCTTTTGCAGAAGAGGAAGAAAATATAGGAACAGCATAAGACCTAACAGAGTCACAGATTCTGGATTTTGGAAAGCCACTGGGATTGACAAGCCTATATATTCGGTTAAAGATCCCCTCGAGTGCACTGGCCTCAAGAAATCATTAGTCTACTACCGTGGGAGTGCTGGCAAAGGCACCAAAACTGATTGGATGATGAATGAGTTTCGCCTTCCTCCTAAGGGCCATGGGAAAAATGCCAAGTTCCTAAAGGCCAAAGTCGACGTTACACAAGAAGAAGCTGTAAGTTTCTTATAATTCTTATGCTTTTTATAATTACTTGAGAACCCAATCTATGTGTTAATTTTCATGCCATGTTGACAATAGTCGAGTTGGATTAAAGAATTTGGGGAGTCTAATAACACTTTTTTTATTAACCGTTTTTAGTATAATTACATGAAGAGTAAATTGTAACAATGTCCCTCAACTTTAACCCAATTGGAGCAATGATTCCTAAACTAAAAATTAATTACCATTAGTCCCTCAACTCATCAAAATGTGCAACTATGATCCTTTTTGTCAATTCCGTTAGAACTTCCGTCAAAATGAGTCACGTTTCATGCATCTTAGGCTAAATCAAGTGGCAAATATGGAAAATTAAATAAGGAAAATTGTATCAATAGTCTCTCAATTTTAACCCAACTAGAGAAATGATCCTTTAAGTTTAACACAATTGGAGCATTGGTCTCTGAACTTTAACCCAATTGTAGCAATAGTTCTTCCAAAATAACTCATTTTGACGGAATTGATGAACATGGTCATAGCTAGACGTTTTGATGAGTTGAGAGACCAATGGTAATGAATTTTTAGTTGAGGGACTATTGCTCCAATTTGATTAAAGTTGAGGGACCATTTCTACAATTTACTCTTATGTGAAAGTTTAGAATTTTGTAAGCCAATTACATAGAGCCACATGTACGTAGGTTGGGGGGAAATGGCCACTTCCAGTCTGCATGTACATTCGCCTCTACATGTTGATGGCTAGTGTAGTTAGAATTATTAATTATCCTATGAATGTAGGGAAAGAATAGTATTTGCATTACCCTTGGGGCAAATCCCCCACTTGCAAATAATGCATCTTCACCATAAAAAGTTCATAATTGGAACCGTTCGATCTCTTAGTCTTTATTTGAAGATCATCCCTATAATAAAATCATTCTAATTGAATACTGTTCAATCTCTTAATCTTCATTTGATGATCATCCAATCATTCGAATTTGGACATTGTTTAGTCTGTCATACACCACATATGCGTTCATGCTATATAAATTAACTTATCAATATCTTTTCTATATAAACAAAGATTATAGTGGAAGTCCAAATACAAACACCAATTATATATCATGACTCATGATAAGATAGTTGCTTACTGATTGTAAATATATGAAATTCCCACTTCAGTTGAGATTAAAAAAAATTGGAATATCAGTTGCTGCGCTCCCCTAGAAGTATACTGTCCTTCGGTTTTGATGTTCTATTATGCAATTTTGCATCATACATGGAGTTGCGTTACCCTTAAGTTGCCTTTTTCTTTAATTAGTACCGTCTTCTCATGCATGGAAAGTGGTCCAAAACTAATTACAACGTACAATTACGTGAATATGATTTGCAGGAGGTCTGGACACTCTGCCGAATTTTCAAACGAATCCCATCTTATAAAAAGTACACACCAGACTGCAAAGAATCCACGACCAGACAAAACCCTACTGATTCAAGTTCTAAAACATGCAGCTTCGAATCTGGGAGCTACTGCAGTGAGCTACACTTTGGTCTCGAAGATTCGGTCATTCAACGCATTGAAAGATCAAAACCAGTTCGTGTGGATGAACAAGTTGACGAAACAAATCACTGGCTTGGAGGGGAGTTGGACCCTATATATGACCCGACTCCATTTGCAACAACTTATTCAAGCTTTAGGAACCCGAGCGAGGGCGATTTCTTTACTAATGGAAACTGGGATGAGCTCAGATCAGTGGTTCAGCTGGCTGTTGATCCGTCGTCCCAAGTTTATGACTGTAGAATGCAGATAGGCTAGGTATACTTGAAGGGCTAGTGTGCACTTGGAAGCTTCGTTAATTTCTTTCTGTTATTCTCGTTTTTTTTCTTTCCTGTGAGCCTTTTTTCCGTCTCATGGTAGTACGTACATAAACTTGGTTTTATACTGTAATAACATCGTAGCAACTATCATATATAAATAAGGGGCGTTTTGAGATAGGCGCCTTATTTTTCAATTTCATTGATTAAACATCTTTTCCTTTTAAGAATTTGATTGAACATTTTTTTTACAATTTTATTTAGAGGTACGTTTGATTACCTATAATAAAGGTACATTTGATTGTATGGTGCATTTGGATTTTTGGTACATTTTTTTTTTTTGGTACATTGAGAATCTAAACGTACCAAAAATTGTGTACATTTATTTTTAAATGCTTACCAAGGAAAACACAGAAAATATGAAAGTGAGTATTAGAGAAAATGCTTACCAGATCGTCCTTGAAATTTAGGATTTCTGGGTTTTTAGTCTTAAAGAATGAGTGCGCATTCTTCCTTAGCGCATCGTTTGCACATTTATTTTCAGGATTGCCAGTTTCAGATGAAGAAATCATACAGAAAAGGCATGGAGGAGAGTGTTTTGTACGGAAGACAAAAATGTGTTTGAGAAAATCATCCAATTTTCCCTTTTGTATGCTTTGTGGGGATCGAGAACGTGCGATAAATGGTTGTTCCATGTCGGGTCTATCAACCGCTGCAGTTGCTGCTCTGATCGTGCGATAGATGGTTTCCGTCTTTCTACCTGTGAGTGTTTATTCACACAGGATGTGATCCAAAGGCTGAAAATGAACTTAAAGTGTGAGTATCTTATCCAATGGTTGTGATTTAATGTCGTTGAGAATTCAGTTCTATTATGTTTTTAACCCTATTTTTAGGACAGTTATTTTTTGGTTTTTTGTGTACGAAGTGAGGGCATTTTAGGCATTTCTGAATGCTTCACCAAACTGGCCTTCTCCCTTTATATATATAGAAGATTCCTTTTCTTTCTCTCCCGTGGGCCCTTTTTTTCATCTCACGGTACGTAGTAGGTATTTAAACATGGTTATATACTATAATAACATTGTAGCGACTACCATTTATAAATAAGGGACGTTTTGATATAGACGCCTCATTTTGTAATTTCATTGATTAAACATCTCTTCCTTTTAAAAATTTGATTAGACATTTTTTTACATTTTTTTTTACAATTTTATTTAGAGGTACGTTTGATTACCTATAATATAGGTACATTTGGTTTTATAGTATATTTGGATTTCTAGTACATTTTGTTTCTTGATACATTGAGAATCTAAACGAAGGTTTTAAATACATTTTTACGATAGTATTAATGGCTTATTAATAACATTTTTTAATGAAGGTAGAGAATAATTAAATATAATAACAGAAATAAAAGTTACTTTTTTAGTGATAATGAAGAATTAATTAAATTAGTTTAATAAAACCATAAATTTAAATTTTTTAGATTGTAGAAAATTAGTTGTTAGCTAGCTTAAGTGGATATATATAAAATAAATAGAAAAATGCTAAGTTGACAATTGATCAAAGCATCTTAATCAAATTTTGTAAACCAATAGATGTTTAGTCTAAACAGTTGGAAAAAATGTAAGGGATTCCAATTAATCCTATAAATAAAGAGTAATCCTACACTTACCTTCTATTTGTACAATCTCTCTAATAAAGGGGCTCACAACACGTGTGGAGTTTCTTCTTTATTAAAGAGATAGTACAAGTAGATAATAAGAATAATATTTTTCATAAATAAATAAGAATGTATACTTGTCCACCTTATATAATTTGTCAAATCAAATACTTGATTGTTCAATAAAACTTAATGAAGTTTTCCATACAAGTTAGATTTTAAGTTTACAAGCCAATGTTCTGATCAACAGTAACTTTCAAGGGAGATTCAAACTTGAGCGCAATATCTATATTCATTAGTACTATCATAGCAATCTATGTTGCCACCCTCTGTAATATTTAAGAGCATGATGGTCCCCATTACGTGAATGGAAAGATCGAGTTGATCGAACTAGATGCCTCATGATCACCATTTTCAGATAGGGGGCTCATGAAAGGAATGAACAGCTGCAAGAAAGGATCTGTAGTTCGTACGATTCATGTGAAGTCACGTGATTATACTTCGATAAACAAGGGAGGGAATAGAAACCATGTTGAATTTCAGGATTTCTGCAACACCTTTGGCAGTGTAGCCCCGGTTTTTCAGAGTCACGCAGTTTTCAGGTCTAAACTAAATTACAATCCGTGAAAATTTCCAATTCGTTTACTTGGTGGAGGACTTAGGAGGACTGAGGAGCATGCATGCAGTGATTTTGAAAGCGTCAAACTACTAGCACCAGCCACCAGCTGCGTGCAAGTGGGCATTGCCACCCTTGGAGCCACAATTGCACTATTACAATATTAGCTTTAGGTGGCGGATGATGGTGACGGATATTAGAAAATCCTGTCGGATAAATTATATCCGACACATCATTTAAGTACTAGCGGATATTAGAAAAATCATGTCGGTTATATCCGACATAAATTCCTGGCGGATATTTACTGGCGGATATCAAGAAAATATTGTCGATTATATCCGACAGTATTTTTGAATCTTTTTTTTTTAATATTTTTTTTCATATTTTGGCGGTTTTTAAGTTAATGGTGACGGTTATAACCGACAGAAAATGACTATTTTATTATTTTACTTTATGGCGGTTATTATTTTAGTATTCTGGTTGTTATAACTGACATAAATGAAAATTTTATTATTTTAAAATGTTATATTGATTAAAAATAAATAAATAAACACATATTTTAATTTTTTTTTTTTTTTACTCATGACCCTAAAGTCTAATGAACCCAATTCCCACGATCCATAAATTTTCTGAGGGAATAATAACAGACTAAAATCTAAAGCTCTATCACTTTTGTAATGAGGATTATGCTCCCTCACAGGCAAGCAACAAGATACAAAGAAATTTAAACAATTTTTTCCAATGCGTCACAATGCACATTGTCTGGCACATAAACACACATGAACATCTGGTGTACTCTATCATGTCTGATTTTATTATTTTAAACTGTTATATTGATTATAAATAAATAAACACATGTTTTAAATATTATATTTTTTTGCGATTTTTTACACATGCTATCTCGGAGTATATATGAACATATTTGACGGTTGGATTGTTGAAAATAGTTTCGTAGAATGCATATCCTATCAAATTGATAGATTTAACAAACACTTAAGAGTTAATGTTATACTTCCATTAAGTACTAGTGTAAATATTTTAAATTGAAGATGAATTCATTCATTGCATTCTTATAGGATCGAGGAGTGTAGCTGCAAAAAATCATCAAAATCAGAACTAAAATAACCGTTAAATTGTGATTTTTCATTTATAACCGTCGAAAACTTTTGTTTTGTTACCTAATCTCTGAACGTTTGTTTTTTGTGATTTTTTACGTATGTGATCTCGGAGTGTGTACAAACAAGTTTGACGGTTAGATCATTGAATAAAGTTTCATAGAATGTGTATCGTGTCAAAACGGTAGATTATGGTAGATTAAATAAACACTTAAGAGTTAATGTTATACTTCCATTAAGTATAAAATAAGATTTTGTAGTATCCACTAGTGTAAATATTTTAAATTGAAGATCAAATTCATTCATTGCATTCTTATAGGGTCGAGGAGTGTGGTTGTAAAAAATCATTAAAATTGGAGCTAAAATAACCGTTAAATTGTGATTTTTCGTTTATAACCGTCGAAAACTTTTGTTCCGTTACGTAATCTGTGAATGTTTGTTTTTTACGATTTTCTACGTATGCAATCTCGGAGTGTGTACAAATAAGTTTGACGGTTCGATCGTTGAAAAACACTTCGTAGAATGCATATCGCATCAAAACGGTAGATTAAACAAACACTTAGAGTTAATGTTATACTTCCATTAAGTATAAAATAAGATTTATCCACTAGTGTAAATATTTTAAATTGAAGATCGAATTCGTTCAATGCATTCTTATAGGGTCGAGGAGTGTAGCTGTAAAAAATCATCAAAATCGAAGCTAAAGTAACCGTTAAATTGTGATTTTTCATTTATAACCGTTGAAAACTTTTGTTTTGTTACCTAATCTCTTAATGTTTGTTTTTTGTGATTTTTTACGTATGCGATCTCAAAGTGTGTACAAACAAGTTTGACGGTTGGATCGTTGAAAAACGCTTCGTAGAATGCGTATCGCATCAAAACGGTAGATTAAATAAACATTAATGTTATACTTCCATTAAGTATAAGTGTAAATATTTTAAATTGAATATCAAATTTATTCATTAGACAATATTTATTTATGTTTTTCAAGTATTGATTAGACAATATTTAGTTTGTGTGATGACATTTTCATTGTACAATTCTTTTTTTGTTTCTTTATCGCATATTTTACATGGATTATTCTCTATTAAACCAAAAGTGTAAAAATTACCTATTAAACCAAACAATTATTTATTTAATTTTTAAAAACATACTCTATGTAAATACATATTATTTATTTATTTATTAAACCAAACAATTATTATTTTATTTTTAAATGGAATAATAAATAAGTTAAGTTCAAGTTAAAACTTGAAGTAGAAAGCAACTAGCGAAATTAAAAAGTGTCACATCTCGGCCCGGGCTTTCACCACATTCTGGGCTCGACTCCGCCGTAACACGATATTGTCCGCTTTTGGCCCCAACCACGCCCTCACGGTTTTGTTTCTGGGAACTCACACAAAAACTAACCAATGGGTCACCCATCCTAGGATTGCTCTTGCGCGAACTCGCTTAACTTCAGAGTTCCTACGGAACCCGAAGCCAGTGAGCTTTCCAAAGGCCTTGTGCTAGGTAGAGATGAGAATATACATTTAAGGCTCTTACAAGATCCTCACCCATGGGCGATGTGGGATGTTACAATACATCCCTCTTAGGGGCCCGACGTCCTCATCGACACACTTTCGGCTAAGAATTGGCTTTGATACCAAATTGTCACATCCCGACCCAGGCCCCCACCACATCCCTGGCTCGACTCCGCCGTAGCACTATATTCTTTGCTTTGGGCCCTGACCATGCCCTCACGGTTTTGTTTCTGAAAACTCACACGAGAACTTCCAATGGATCACCCATCCTAGGATTGCTCTTGCGCGAACTCGGTTAACTTCGGAGTTCTTACGGAACTCGAAGCCAGTAAGTTCCCAAAAGGCCTCATATTAGGTAGAGATGAGAATATACATATAAGGCTTATAGAATCCTCACCCTTGGGCGACGTGAGATGTTACAAAAAGTTACATCCAAAAACCAAAATAACAAGTTACAAATTATAACCCAAATAAAATAATAAGTTACAAACAAAAAAATAACACTAATATATTATATACTCATAATAAGAAGAATAATGATGATGATGATGATGATGATGTAGTTATAATAATAATAATAATAATGATAAAAATAAGTTTGGTTCTGTTTTGATAAAACCGTACCCTACAAGGTTTGCTTATTAAAACTGAACCGAAAAGTTCAGTAATTTTTAGTTTCTGTAAATTTCGGGTTCGGTTTGATTTTGGTATTTAGTTCAGAAAACGCATGTCCTAATTGTACCATGTAATGCAAAAAGAAAAAAAAACTCATGCAAAGGGCTTCTAGCTCAACTGGTTAAAAACATTCACTCTATGTCCCAAGGTCCCCAGTTTCATTTTCCTCCCTCAATATCGCATAAATACATACATATATATATATATATATATATATATATAAACATCTTGGAACGATTCTCAGAAAAGAGAAGACAAAGAAAGGTAATAAATTAAATGAAGCCAGCAAGTTGGAACAAATTTCAGATGTCATGCATAAATTTTCACTTTAGGTTCTTTACAGAAATAAGACAGAAAAGATAGTTGAGGGAGAACGGGAGAAGCTCCACACATAAAATTTCCATCTCAGTATAAGAAGACCTCTGATAAAAAGGATTGGAGTACCACAACATTATATGGAGACAATCAGGAGGATTCTTTTATGTGCTCAGCCAGATCACATGGAACTCATTACACACAAAGATACTCAACACAACGCGCCGGTTGATAAACCCTCGTATGATTGAATCTTTGCTACATTAGGAAGGTCCTTCTTGGTTGATTTAAGAAGGGAAATAATAATTTTATTGGAGCAGGTAGTGTTTTAAAAGAAAGTTTCTAGGTTTTGCACCAATCTTGCCAATGCAACCTTCGGCATGTCAACATTGAGTTTTTTTCCGGGTAAATTACACAAAACTACCTCAACTATTGGGTCAATCACAGTTTCATATCTTATCTTTAAAACATTTTAATGTCATACCTTATCTTCAAATTTATTGCAATGTCATACCTTCTGTCAGTTTATCAGTCAATTCCTCCTTTAAATGCTGGTGTGGCTTGATGACACACCCTGACCCGGAATGTCCACTAGGACTTCGAATCGAGTTGTGCTGGCCGACACTTGGAAGGTGATGAAGCCATAAAGTGTGATGATGTGGAAATATTGTGAATATATTTAAACCTAAGAGTGCCTAAATACCAGAGTGTACTGGTGAGCGGGAATGAACCCATTTTACACGTGACGTTAAAGCATAAGCAAGTACAGAAGAGTGAATTAAGAATCGTACCCTCGAATGATCCCTAATACTAAGAACCGCCACGATTCCTCGACGATAAGAAAACTCAGCTAAGAAGACCTGGAAGGTGAAGACAAAACAAAGGTGAGTGGCCCAGTAAATAAAATTTTAATAGAAACCATATAATTTTCTATAACCTCTCGCTACAACACCTGTATAATTTCCAGACTTAGAATATAAAAATATACATACATATATATATATATATATATATCAATTCAAGTCATGCTTCACATATCTATAATCATATGCTAACTTATCGCATAATCATCATGTCTGCTAGCTCATCACGTATTCACCACATATGCTAACTAATCACATATATTCATTATGTATGCTAGCATTTCATCACATATCCCATCATAATTATATGCTAGCAATTCATCACATATCCCATCATAAATATATACTAGTATTTCATCACATATCTCATCAATCATGGCTAGCATGTAAGTCAGAGTCACCTCTAGTGACCTATACGACATATTCATATCTCATCACATATCTCATCAATCATGGCTAGCATGTAAGTCGGAGTTACTTATAACATAAATGTAGTCATACCATAACCCCATCAGTTCAACTAATACTGTAAACTTCCTTGAACTTACCTAAACTTACCTGAACTTACCTGTGTGTCCTGTGTTCACCTTTGCACTTCAGAGCGTTCACAATAATTATGTGCAAGGAATATACGTATGGATATGCCATGATGAAATCTAAAATAAAAACATTTCATAGTATTTTCAATTATATAATACGATGTACTAACTATTAATCACCAAAACATAAAGTTAAAACACACATTTTTCACCAATATCCCTCACATTGCTCAATTCCTTAAACAAGGCTATTGTCTTGATTATATAATCTCATTTCTTATATGGCTGCATCTAACGCCTCGTTAGACTGCTTACGTACCGTAAACAGGGATCAAGACATTCGTAGTTCGCAATAATCATTTATTGTAATACGCATATGGATGTATCACGATGAAATCTAAACTCAACTATCTCATAGTATTTTATAACATATAAATATATATATGTCATGGCATAAATTTCTCAGTTTTTATTTAAAAGCATTTATAGAATTTTCAATCATGAAAAATACAATAAGCAAGGAAAAATTCACTCACTTGGAGTTTACGCTACAACTTCCTAGCACAAACATCAAGGCATCATGAATGATCGGCGCCTGTGACCAATTATCAAACCATATCTCAGAATTCTTGTCGATACAGTAAATAATTTACATCGCATATGAGTCTACGTAATTCGATCTAGAAGATCTACAAATCAGATCTCTGATTTGTAACTTCCAAGGATCTAAATTATGCTTCTAGAATAACATACTACAGTTTCAGAACGATCCAACGATCGGATCTCCGCCAATTGCCAAAACCAAGTGACGGTTAATATTTTATTTTACGAACTTACAAATCTAATTCGAGAATATTCGTACGTCGGATTCCTAATCCGTAAGTTCCTATATTCCTCAAATACTATGAATAATAACCTACTAAAGTTTGATGACGATCCAACGGTCGGATCGTCAATTCATATAATGGCTTATTAACGTATCTTAGAGAATTTTGGTTCTAATGATCAATCTACGTCCTTAAATTCTCAAAACTGAATTCCAGGCATCAAACGGCCCTCTGGCCACGCGCCGCTGTGGGTGGCAGTTGGCCGCCCCTACTCACCAGAAAAATCAACTTTCTCTAAAAATTACCAAAATTTGCAGATTTGAAGATCTCAATTAGTAGAACAACTTTCATACCTATGACAAAGGCCAATTTGGCCTGGAAAGGCTCCAATTTCATCAAAACCCGTCGGAACCTAGCATTGGGTGTTCTTGATTCGTCCCCAATTTGACTCCAACGTTCTAACCAATGATTGGGCATTGTTCTAGGCCTCAAGGGAAGTCTATTGGTGGTGACAATTGGAAGAAATTGCTTCAGAAATGGGAGAATTTATACAAAACCCGTCGATGTCACCATCACCAAAAGTCACGGATTTGACCCAATTTCCATTGAATCTTGATAGAAGAATGAAGGGGAAGAGGTATGGTGATGATTGCAGGTGGAAATGGGGTGAAATTCGCCTAAAAAACAGCTCGAAAACGCCGGAATTCCATCGGTTTTGAAACCTGGTTGGGTGCGGGTTCAAAGGATACGCCCGATCCTCTCCTTTTCTTTCTCCCTCATTTCCCTTCATTCCTTCTTCTGGTTGGTCACTCACTTTTCTCTCTCCTCTCCTCATTTGGTCTCTCCTTCAATTTCCAAATTGGGCAGCTTTGCCTAATCCCTTTCCCCCCTCTGTTTTTCCTTCCTCCCGACGCCTTTTTTTTTTTTTTTCCCCATAATTCTAACAAAAATTAATAAGATAATAATACTTCTAATATATACATATAAATATATATATAAATAGTAATCAAAATAAAACTATTTCTCGGTTTAGAGTTCTGTAGAACTTTAACCGTAACTCCAAATCCTCTTCTGCTTGCGTCTACGAGCCCGTGTTGTCGAATACTTAGGGGATACGCTAAAGTAAAATTTCATACGCATCACTATACCCTGATCAACGAAAATCAAAATCCTCGCCTCTAGGGCACTTTCGTAAAATCATGCCTTTAAAAATCATAAAATCGTAAAATTAGGGACGGGCTGTCACAATCTACCCACCTTAAAGAATTTCGTCCCCGAAATTGAAAATCATTGTTATACTACACTCGAAGATAGGAGTAGAAGATATATATACATAAAATAGAAATCAAGTTAGAACGTATGCCAATGGAAATATGGCATTCTGTTGCGGTTAGAATGTAATTATTCCTCTTTTATGTCTTGGAGCTCAGGTCTTCCTTCTCTTTCTAGGTATAATAATGCTACATAATAGACGGTAAAATAATTTTCCTCAAAAACGGTCGTCCTACATGACACCGTTTTCAAGGGCCTTAGGATACTACTTTCGGAAAACTGAAGTGACCAGTATACCCAAACAAGCTCAACCAATTTGTAAGCCTAAATCTCCCTTTCATAAAACAAATAAATAACTGTTGCACTTGTTTGGAAAGGTTGCTGCTCGCTCATGGGGTTTTGATCACTGGCTCACGTGCTTGCCAAGTTGATCTATTATGAATTCCCTACTAATCAAGTGTGAAATCATGTCAATAAGGCTAACAAGACACCCAAGAATTTAAGCGTCAAGACAAATTCAAGAAATCTAGAGTATACGGTATCTGAATTAATTATGCAATGTCAATGTCTAAACGGTCTTCTTGGACAACTTATCAATCTCCTAAATCACATGAGGAATATACTAGTGACTCAAAATCAACCCAATTACCTTTAACAGCATGAGGTGAGACTGAGAGCACAACCATAACTGACGCGGACTAAAATATTAAAAGTTGAAAATTTCAAAAGTAAGATAATAAAATGAGATGAATTACGACGGAATACTAAACAATTCCGCCATTGCCTCAGACCAAGAAGTAGGAAGGTCGAATTTAAGAGGCAACTAACAAGGTTTCTTGATGATCAAAAGTCACATCACGCATTATTAGAACTACCATGGATCAAAAACAATTTTCCCAAACTGTTCTTCCTTCGATTGCTACCACTTTAGAACCATCATCGAGCAAGACAGTTCTAGAGTTTTGCCATAAATAATTTCGCAGGAATTCTAATAGATGATATTCTAACAGATACTACAAAAAATCAAAACTAGCTGAAATTTCCAATCTCGAAAGGATCAATACTAACGGCGGAGGAATTATGATAGAATTATTTGATAAGAAGTGAAACACGTAACACGATGTAGTATAAATACACCAAGATGATAATTTGTTGGGTTTCTGATTGTCTGAACTTGTATAAAGATTTAGAAGTAACTTTTTCATAATGCCATCATCCTCCAAAAGTAAATAGAAAAGAAACTGTGGTTATTCAGTTTGTTTGGACCTTCTTTCCTCAACATCCCACTTCTATCTTAGTTGTTTTCACAATTGTTTTGTTTGTTGAAATTTCAACGCCCATTTTAAGGAAAGAAATCATTATCAACACTTTTAGCTTTGAGACTGAAAGAATATGGCTTTCCACTTAAGTAAATCTACCACCAATTGAACAACACATGAGCATAGCATTTGTTCAGCATCATAATTATTGGTTTTCACATTCTCAATACATACAAAATATTTCGTACTGAAAGTTGTATAATGGTACTTCCCAACTCCATTCATATGACAAATGATTATAATCATTCAAACCATTTCTCGATAGGTTAAAGATAATTCCATATCGATACTCGTATTTTCCAACTAAAACAGAATAGGACAAACTGAAAGTATTTGAGAGTAAATATGTCCTTCTCATACAACCGGAAAGATACCCTATAACGCACTCATAGCTATTGATTAAATTCTTCTACTGCCACTATCAAAACTCAGTCCTTTCCAAAAGTAAGTGTATTTAAGAAGTTCTAAGATTGATAAAGATTTTAGACTCGTTTTCCATAAGTAATTTTGTACAATTTACTTTTTTTTTTTTTTTTTTTTTTTTTTTTTTTGTAGCGGATAGTTTAATGACCGGAACATCCTGTTTTCTGCTTGCCAAAATGCCAATAGTTTAATGCTCCATGCGGAATCAGCCTGCCAAAATGCCAATAGCTTAATTTGTCGAACGAAACAGGGTAAATAAAGAATACACCGACGAAGTTCACATCTCTCCTGTTTTCTGCTCTACAAACGTATCAGTTCATTTTCAAGGCTGTTGAAAAGAGTGCACTCCTTGCTCATGATGGTTACCCGTCGGTTGGGTGACAACCGGAATATCCAAGCTACTTGCTTCTGGTTGGGGGGTCGACTTCTCTTACGTCGGCTATCCTTGCCTCTTGAGCCTGAATGTCACTCCATTCACGGTCACCAACTGGCTGTAGGTTGACTTGACCGTCAGCCATGTGGACTACACTCTCCCCTGGTACCGGAACTGCTCTAGAAACACTGAGGCATGCTTTATCAACATTTTCTTCAGACAAGTCTACATGTTTAGTCAAGGGTGTATTTCCAATATCTGAGCAAGACTCAGACTTCTCGAACACTTGCTTTGTATCTATGTGATGCCTGATAACGGGAAAAAGGTTGATTAATCAACATTGACGATAACTTGATAAGGGACAAAAAGGATTCAATGCATAATAATCCCGAGCAACTTATATTATAAAAGGCAGAAGGTACTAAACCTCTGAAGTTGTGCTTGCAACGTATTCACATATTCCAGAAGCTCTTGCTTGTCTTTCAGTGCGGCTGATTCTTTCTGCACAGCCTCCTTTATTCTAGCTTGAGCATCTGCCTCGGCAACCCTGACCTTCTCCTCTGCCCTCACAACAGCTGCTTCTAATATCACAACACGCTCTCTAGCTTTTGCGAGCTCAGAACGCCACATGTGTGCCTCTTGGAGAGCAGAATCTCTCTGCCTAGTCAATTGGTCTCTTTCTTTGCTCAAGGTCGCAACCTTTTCTTCAGAATCTTTTAACTACAAACACAAACAAAAGCCATAAATAAAGTAGAACAATCAAAAAGTTCTCCCAAACAAAATTCAGCTTTTCTTTTTCCACACTAAGAATATATTGTAATGGAAGGGGAAAAGAAAACAGATCCCTAATTATTCAAATATACTACACATTTAAGACGTAGCAAAGCTCATCATACCTTTGACAAGGAAGATTCCAGCTGCTTCGCTGAATCCTTTTTTAAGATATCAATTTCTGCACAAACAATTTTCCTTTGTTCATCAATTGTATGAGCTGCAGAGGCTGCAGCCTCAGCAGCTTCAGCAGTCTCAGTTAATTTATCTGCTATTTCTTTAATTGTTGAATCGCGTGAACGAAGGTCCCTAGCCAAATTATGTAGTTCGTCATCTTTGACCCGAAGTGTCTCCTACAGGACACAGACAGTCACATAGATGCTGGGTGAACTGTGAACATAATAATCACAAAGAGCAATTACATTTAAATGACTCTGAGAGCTTTTCATTTAGAAATAGAATATCATTCTTTAACAAACTATACTGTAAAGTGCATTTCAAATGAATATAGGGCACTGTATTCTGAGAACAGAATTATATCACAAGTAGAGTACCTTCATAATTGCAAAATCATCCATTGGCCCATCAGTTGGCTTATTGGTTATCACTCCCAAAGCATTTCTCAAAGAAATGTGCATTGCTGCTTCGATTTCCTTAGAACTCTCCGAAGCAGTTGAATTGGCAGCAGCAACTACTGCTGCAACCGTTCCTAGTTTTGCAGAGCCATTGCCACTCAAGGAATTCACAGCTTCTTTATGGGCCTTTAGAACCAATTGTGTTGCTCTGGTCGCCAGAGGAAAAAAATGAAAAAGAGCAAAAGAAGACAATATATTGGATGAAACATTTAATATCGGAAACTTTATGGTTAATCTGGCCTTAATTGAAATGAGTTGCCAAATATCATATAAGAAATAAAAGGGAAATAAAGGAAAAAGTGGAATTATTGTCAAATATGCATGTGATATATCATATAATTCGCTTATTTCACTACGGTAAGTGGCAACAGAAATTTTCAGTCTTGAGACCATCAAGCCCCTATCCTCATCATATATAATGGACAACAGCTTTCTAGTTTAAAAGACATTATACAAAAAATTCCAACAACCATGTCCATATGATGCTTGAATAATATCTCAGAGTGAAGCAACACACATACTTTATTTATTTATTTATTTCCTGATGTCACATTTAAGATAAATAACTTGCTAATATACACCTTGAAAATGAGGAAAACATGGAAAAGCAATACATTTGAGCCTGTAAAAAAATCCAACTTCACAATGGCCAACCGCATGTAATGGACGATCTTGAAAGAGAAATACAACATACTCTGGAACATAAACAATAAGTCTTCATAGTGAAATTAGACCCTAACCATAGAAAAGTTCAAATTCTAAACCCCTTGTTACTGCCCCAACCCCACATTGATAATCTACATACCTACGTCAGCTAATTCCTCATTTGGACCAGCAGCATATAATTATGTCCTCCAAAGGTATATCCTAAAGCTCATAAAGTCTATATAAGAGAGGCACAGAAAAACGAAACTGTACACTATATAACATCTACACAATAGCTACAGCATATTGTAAAGGGAAATAACTTACTGTAGCGTTGCTACCCAAGCTCTAGCTGCCCCAGGAGTCTCTGCACAAAGGAAGTAGTCCTTTTTCTGCGGGGTCCCAATATCTAAAGAATAGAGTTAAGAAGCACAAACATCCAGCTTTACAAGAGTACCTGTTTCTATAGCAGTTATAAGATACAACCTCATTTTGTTTCAACATCAAGCAAAAGTACAAGCAAAAATAAATGAGGATACAGAAACAGCAACCGTCATACTTTTGCAACCCACTGAAACCACGAACCAAAAAAATAACAGTTCATAATTAATCAAATTGAAGCCTGATGAGATGACTAATGTACAAAACGGACTACTATGAAATGCATCAATCTTACTGGAAGTTCACGGGAGATAGGGTTATTGTGCTATTCGCATCAAATGGAATGGTTCCCTTGACAGTCGGCTCATTTCTCCTAATCCTAAACCATAACAAGGTATAATGTTGGTCAATGCATTTATAAGACTTGAATTGAAGCGAAAGTCAGTGCAGAACTAACTTGTATTCCATTCTCCCTGTCGTCGGGTCTAAGATCACCCACCGCTCATTCCATTTTCTCAGCTGTTAAAGTACAAAACACAAAAAATAAGCCAATTTCCAGATTCCAGAACAAGGAGCACCACACAGACCAACCAACAAAAATCATCCCAGTATCCAGTTTCCATTTAGAACTCTTTCAAGCATGATTCATCCAAATTTCGAAATTACTGAACTTCGAAAGATTCAACCGGAGCTTATAAAACCTTAAACTGATCAAACATTCTGTAATCCGCATTATAATTTGTGCAATGAAAACTCAACTGAATCGAAATTCGGAATTTGACCCAACAAAAAAAATTTGAACTTTCGCCTAAAAATAAACTTCGGAATCACAGAAATACAATTAAAAGAAAGTGACAAAAAATGGGAGGTCCGGGGAGGATCGTACAGTCTCGGATCGCTTGAGAAGTGGACCCTGCAACAAGTTCCGACCCGAACCCGATGCGAGCTGGCGCTTGATCTTCTCCAAGCTGTTCTCAGCGTCCGCAGCTCTCTGCTCGATCGCAAAATTCACAATTCAGCTAACCCGCGAATATAAAAAAAAAAAAAATCGATAAATACATACATATATAAATGGAAGAAAAAGTAAATAGAGATAGAGAGGGGCTGACCGGAGAGGCGCCATTGGTGGTGGCCATGGAATTGGGAGGATCGAGACGATCGAAAGCCTGAGAATTTTGGGGAGTTTTTAAAGGGCTTTTGCTATGGGTGAGGTTTCTGCAGTCGTTCAGAAGGCTGTTAGGTTTGTTTCCCGGACTTGCAGGTGGAGGTGATGACGATGATGCTCTTTAGCTTAAATCACAAACTTTCGTCACTTTGTACGGTAGACCGTTAAGTATTGCAATTTGGAAGGTACCTTTTATGCCCAAATATACTAGACATTCAGCAATGCTAAGAATATCAAAAATTTTAAACTAAATGATATAGCGGTGGATTATTAGATTATTACTTAAGTATTGATTAACGTGTTTATTTTCTATTGGTAATACATCATTTGATTTACAAATTTAGTTTAAAATTTTGGTTTCCCTATCATTACCCGTACTATATTATAGTGTAAATTGTAACAATAATCTCTCAATTTTAATTCATTTACTAAAAATTCGTGACCATTGATCCCTTAACTTATCAAAACATGCAATCATAATCATTTTCGTCAGCTCCGTTAAAACTTCAGTCAATATGAGTCACGCTCCACGCACGTGAAGCTGATCCAAGGGGCAATATGGAAAACCAAATGAAAACAATTGTAACAATAGCCTCTTAACTTTAATCCATTTGGAGAAAATAATCTCTCAACTCTAATCCAATTAAAGTAATGGTCAGTCATTTTAACACAATTGTAGCAATGGTTCTTCTAACATGACTCATTGTGACAAAATTCTGAATAAATTGATGAAAATGACCATAATTATACATATTAATGAGTTAAGGGACCATTAATCATGAATTTTTAGTTAACGGACTATTACTCTTATAAAATTAAAATTGAAGAACTATTGCTACAATTTTCCCTATTATATAAGTCATCCTCTAAATATAGTGTTAGGATGGACACATAAGATTATGCAGTAGGATGTTTGATTTTTTCAGTTGTTTTCATGAACTATATACTTCATAGTAATTTTGTCCCCACAAAATATTTCAACCCAAATTTACCACAATCGAAAAAAGAAAAAAAAAATTGTATAAAATGGTTATCTTCCTCCCAAGGGACGATGAGAGCAGAAAGGAAAATAAAAACCATAATAATTTCCCGGTTCTTTTTTAAAATCCCATTTTCTTCTCCAAAAACCCTCCCAAACCCCCAAATATCAAGTGAGACCTCACTCCCCTCCGCTCCGAGCTAAACCTGCGACGGTGAGAATGGCGGGTATTGTCAAACCGCCGGGGGCTTTCGCGGTGACGCCGCACAAAGTCTCCGTCTGCATACTGCTCCAGATCTACGCGCCGCCCTCTCAAATCTCAGTCCCGTTCCCCTTCTCCACCGTCAGCCAGCACAACCGCCTCGGCCTGTTCTTGCTCTCCCTCACTAAGGTGCTCTTAAAGTTTCGCCCTTTCCCCCCAATTTAGCTTCAATTTTCGGAAATTACTTGCAATTAAGTTCTTCTTTACGTTTTGCAGTCTTATGATGATATGTTCGAGCCGAAATTGGATGAACTTATACACCAATTGAGGGGAATTGGGGGATTATTGAACTATTGGTTAACCGATCATCTGACCAGTAGGTTGTCGGCTCTGTCCTCGCCGGATGATTTGTTTAACTTCTTTAGTGATATGCGAGGTTGGTTAATCGTAATTGCCCTTGTTTTTGCTAACTTTGAATTTTACTTGCTTGCCGATGCTCGTTTGGTTTCGATATTTCTTTTTAGGGATCCTTGGGGGCCCCGAAGCAGGTGTTTTGGAAGATGACCAAGTTATTCTGGATCCAAATAGCAACTTGGGGATGTTTCTCCGACGTTGCATACTTGCGTTTAATCTTTTATCCTTTGAGGTAATGTGAGTTTTTATTTTATTTCACTTTCTTAATGCTTACTATATGTTTTGAGTTCATTTTGTATTCCATGTCGTTGCGCATCACAAATGCATCCCCACCCAATTATTTGAAAATCAGGGGAACATGTACTACGCAGTTGTAATGTCTTCTATGTGGGCTCATGAGAGGCCAAAGGGAACGGCTTTGTAGATTAGATACTAAACTTTCAAATGAATGTCTTTTATCCTGTGTGTATTTTTAGCAACCCAATGAATACGTGCATCGGTGGAAATGAGTGTTGTTTTGTCTTGTGTTCGTTGTTTTAGATTTTATAGCAAACAAAGCTTTTACGGTTAGCTACCCATTTCATATGATTTTACCATTGATGCAGGGTGCGTGTCATCTTTTAACAAGTATAGGAATGTACTGTAAAGAAGCCATCACAAGTTGTCCTCCATATGAGTCACCTCACTTAGATGATTCAAGTAATGATTTAGAAACACCTCCGGAATATGAAAACATGGAACTGGAGAATCTTGTTTTTGAAAAAGTCACTGAAGAAATCGAAGCAAGAGAAAGAGCTGGTGGAAGAGTTTCTTTTCATCTTCATGCACCCAAAGCACTTGTTGGATTGGTTGAAGGTATAAATAGTATACTAAGCGTCCTTCTCTTGAAGCACATAGAAATGCTACAACATCATTAGGTCTTTTTGATTGACACCAATAATCTTGAAAGCCTATTGTATAAAATTATTTCCAAATCAAGTAGGATGACCTACAATTTATACTTATATCAATAATTTATGTTACTCTATCTGTTTAGAACGTCCAATAATCCTTTAGTTTTGAGAGCAAACCCGGCATGCTTGTTGGGCTGGACATTCCCTGCCAACAAATAGCCTAGCACACTACTTTTGGGTTCCTTTATTTATGGATTTTCTTAAAATGTGATGTTTACAAATTCTGTTACAATCATAATTGTGCATAATATGAACTAAACATGCAGATATTGAAGTCCCTGGTGATCCAGAATTCAAACATGGTGGCAATAGAGAAGATTGTCATTATGCACATCCTACAAGCAGTACATTCAGTGATCTTGATCCCAACGGTGGGATATTCCTACGGACAAACTGGCAGATACAGGGATTTCTACAGGAGCAAGCTGATGCACTTGAAAAGTATGTGGCATATACATCTGTCAATCTTTTGGTTTTCCTATCTGTTTATGTACTTTAGGCTGTACTGCATCTTAATTTATATTCGTTTGGTAGGCAGGGGAGCTCTTTCTCTTTAAATGCTTTTGAGCTCATGCTTAGGCAGCTTCAAAAACTGGCACCTGAGCTACATCGTGTTAGTAACTTGCACAAATATTTTTCTTATTTGGTAATTTGTGTTGCACTTGCACTTAAAAAGTGTTTGTCTTAACATTTTGGATTTTGGTCCAGGTTCACTTCTTGCGTTACTTGAATGGTCTGTATCATGATGATTTTTTTGCTGCCTTGGAGAATGTTCACCGCTATTTTGATTACAGGTATATCAGAACTCAAATTTCTTGATCAAATAATGTTGTAAAAGTTTCTTTATCAATTTGTGACCTAATTTTGAAATATTGAACAAAAATTTGAAATGGTGAGCTATGACTGTGCTTCGTGTACTCCTATGAAAGGAGATACTTGTTATAATAGGATGCATTACTACTCTTCATGGCTTTTCATGCATGTTCAATGGCATGCTCCTAGTCTTGGCTACCTTTATGAATATAAGTTTGTATTTTGGTGGGCTTAGGTTAAGCCATCAAATGAAAGCTTTAAAACTGTAATTTTATGTTAGTCGTGTTAACATTTATGTCCATCATTTTATCTCTTCTATGTGTTTAACTGTTTATAACAAACAAACTAATCCAATAAATATTGGCACAATAGCTCAGGGATTGAAGGATTTGATTTCGTTCCTCCTGCATCCGGTTGCAATAGCTTAGGAAGATATGAAATTGCCTTGCTTTGTTTAGGAATGATGCATTTCCATTTTGGGCACCCAAAGCAAGCTTTGGAGGTGAGCCCATGTTCCCTACTCTAATTATGAATCTTTCTGTCATTTATATTTTCCTTTGGTTTGAATATTCCTTTTTCTTGTTAAAATGTTCAGGTTTTGACCGAGGCAGTACATATTTCTCAACAGGTAATTTCCTTGGTTTACGTATTCACTTTTATCCTAAATCTAACATATACATTATGTCCGTAGGTATACTGTATCCAATGGTTTTCTATAACCTTTAGGATGACATGTATGCCTCTGAATTAAAAGGGCATCCTAGTATTATCCTTCCTTTACATATATGTTGTCTACAAGAACCTCATGATTTTCAACTTGTGCAGCAAAGTAACGATACATGTCTTGCTTACACCTTAGCGGCTATCTGCAATTTGTTGTCCGAAACTGGCATATCTAGTACAACTGGAATACTGGGCTCATCATATTCACCTTTGACCAGAATAGGCATTTCACTGTCTGTCCAGCAACAACTATTTGTTCTCTTGAGAGGGTCTCTGAAGAGAGCAGAAAATTTGAAGTTGAAGCGTTTAGTGGCATCCAATCATCTTGCGATGGCTAAATTTGATTTAACGGTCAGCATGAAATTGCAGTTTATTTTTATTGATTCCTAATGTAGACTATCTGTGTACTTCCCACCTCAGTAAAGACTGAAGGGTGTATTGTGAGTATCATGCTGCCCATAATGATGATAAAGCTATTTCTCATTGCATAATTTCATTTGCAGCATGTGCAAAGGCCTCTAGTTTCATTTGGACCCAAGGCTTCAATGAAGCTTAGAACAAACCCAGTTACTGTTTGCAAGGTAACGATGACCCTTTGAAGATATTTCAATGTTCTTTGATTTCCTGACATGTTAGATTGTTCAATTTCCTAACAATGCTCCCCCTTCTCCTTATGTTACATGTAATTCTTGCAGGAACTTAGATTGGGTTCTCAATTGATTAGTGAGTTTGGATCCGAAACTTCTTCAATGATAACTGATGGTGCTTTTAGTACTGCATGGCTTAAGAATTTACAGAAGCCAATGGATTCACAAGTCTTGTCTCAAGAAAGTGGAACAGGAAGCAATAATGCTTTCCAGTTCTGTGCACAACCAAGTTCAGTCCCTGCATCTGTGTTGCAGTTAATAGGCTCTTCATACTTACTTCGTGCCACTGCATGGGAAATATATGGCAGGTGATCTTTAGTAAAGGCCTGTGTTAGTGTTACTTTTTCTTTTATGCTAATTTAATTTCTACGGTTGACCGGATCAGTGTTTCCTGTTGGAAAAATCTGAAATTGTGTAGTTGATTGAGTGAGATGCCCCTTGCAGTTTTTATTTTCATTAATTTCTTAATAAAAAATAATATTGTAAATATGTTAACAATATAAACTAACAGTTATTTCATTTACTAAAACTTAAGGTTTTAGAAATAGTTATAAACAAACAAAAATTAATATGATACCAGAGCTGGAGATTCTGAATGTGAATACTTGCATCTACTCTACAGCCTCACATTTTATATGGAATTTCACTTCGATTTACTTTTTCAGAATTTTAAGATTCTCGATTCATTGTAAACAGTAAATTTATTTACTTTAATCCAAACTATTTCTGGGGCTATGATATCTTGCTTGTTTTGATACATTTTTCTTTTTATATGTCATCAGCTCCTCTCTTGCCAGATTTAATGCACTTGTTCATGCAACTTGTTTTCCTGATGTTTCAAGGTAATTTTTAACTGAAAGTATCACAAGATTTACATAGTGTTTATATTCCTTTCCATTCTTATAACTTGAGCCTGACTATTTCGTGGATGTCCTCAGTTCTTCTGACACAGCATTAGCATATCTGAAGCTCATCCAACATCTAGCCGTTTATAAAGGATACAAAGGTTAGATAAAATGCTTGAGTACCTAAAAAGAATATTGTTTTTTTCATAGTTGCTGCCACATTAGTTTATGGTTCGAGTACTCTATCTCCCTCTCATGTTCATCACATAAACAAATGCTGTTCATCCTTGATGACTTGTATTTTTTTTTCTCCTTGTTTAGAGGCTTTTGCTGCTCTTAAAATAGCTGCAGAGAAGTTTTTATCCATCTCAAAATCAAGAATTTTGTTACTGAAACTTCAGCTGCTCCATGAGCGTGCTTTACATAGGTAAGTTTACCATGTGCACTATTTCATGAATATCTTGATCATATACAGTAATTTTTGTGTCTTTGTCGGTCATGACCTTGCCAAATATCATTTAGAGGACATTTGAAGTTTGCCCAACAAGTATGTGATGAGCTTGGAGTCCTGGCATCATCTGTCAATGGCGTGGATATGGAACTGAAGACGGAAGCAAGTCTCAGAAAAGCTCGTACATTGCTTGCCGCAAATCAGTTCAGTGAGGTTTGATATTTTCAGTACATTGAACTTGTTACCTTGTAAGTAGATTTCGTCCTATAAATGTGTGGCATGCTTTTCTTATTATTTTGGCATTTCATTGCAGGCGGCAGCTGTAGCACACTCACTCTTCTGCATGTGTTACAAATTCAATATGCAAGTTGAAAATGCCAGTGTGCTTCTTTTGCTAGCTGAAATCCACAAGGTACAATTGTACATTTGGTACACAATGTGGTCGGAGGTTCAGGCAGACTAAAGTTTTCATGACTCCTGTCTTCTTATCTATCTGTTTGTCTATTAAA
Organism: Malus sylvestris; assembly: GCF_916048215.2. Taxonomy (NCBI): domain Eukaryota; kingdom Viridiplantae; phylum Streptophyta; class Magnoliopsida; order Rosales; family Rosaceae; genus Malus; species Malus sylvestris. The sequence goes on from NC_062268.1 coordinate 11,459,929, forward strand.
ATAGTTCCTGTTCTATATTTCCATGAAGGTAAAATTTCTTTTATTTCTGTTTTCCAGAAATCGGGTAATGCTGTTTTAGGTCTTCCGTATGCATTGGCAAGCCTCTCATTTTGCCAGTCGTTTAATCTGGATCTGCTTAAAGCATCGGCCACACTCACACTAGCTGAGTTGTGGCTCTCACTTGGATCAAGTCATGCAAAAAGGGCCCTGAGCCTTGTACATGGGGCTTTTCCTATGATTCTTGGTCAAGGAGGTTTGGAGCTCCGTGCTCGGGCCTTCATTGTAGAAGCAAAATGCTATCTATCCGATCCAAGCTTTTCCAGTAAGTATATAGAATGCATTTCCTGATCACATGTTTCATTGTCGTTGATTCATGAAGAGTTATCCTTGGCTTTGTGGCTTCATCAAACATATTTTATTTGAAGTCCTAATTAATTTCACATTGCTGTTGCAAATTTGACTCGCCAGTTTCTGAAAGCTCCGATGATGTGCTGGATCCGCTGAGACAAGCCTCGGACGAGCTTCAATTGCTAGAGGTAAATATACTTCCGAGTTTGAGTTTTCTGAAACATATGCTTTTTATTGGTTGTGTTTAATGGGAAGAGATCATCTCCGGATCTCTCCCACCTAAGCCTAGGGATCAAGTGATCCGGGCCCTTGAAATTTGATCCAACGGTTACAATTATTATAACTTTTAGAAGGGCCCCCTGTTTTTAGCCGTTGGATCAAATTTTAAGGGCCTGGATCACTTGATCCCTAGGCTTAGGTGGAAGAGATCTGAAGAGAGGATCTCTTCCCGTGTTCAATGGCTATGAAAATGGTTCCCGTGCACAGTATCACGAATTGGCGGCCGAAGCTTTCTATTTAATGGCTATGGTGTTCGATAAACTGAAAAGAGTAGAGGACAGAGAAGACGCTGCGGCTTCGTTTAAGCAACACACTTTGGCTCTTGAGAATCCGCAACATGAGGAAGATCCTCTTATCAACATGTTTTGAAGGTGGATTTATATGTCATCTTGTAAACCAGATATTTTAAGATGAATTATGATTCATGTAGGCTATAATGTAAGCTTGTATAGGCATGAGGAACTGAGGGAATCTGATTAGGTTGTGTGCTGATCACAGCGTTACATTTAGGTTTGGTCGTATTTTTCATTTCATTTTGAAATATGTGGATTAACGAAAAATATTCTTGTGATCTAGAGGAATATTATTTGGTTCTTTACATGTACGACGACTTCTTACCGTTACCAATAAAAAAATTTAATTTATACACACTTGTTAAACAGATTTGTCCCGTCAGGATTTAGGTCTAGCTATTCACTTGTAAGCGAAAGATTTTAGGTTTGATTCTTGTTAAAGGAAAATTTAAATTATATTATTATTATGCTTAGTCGATTTCATCGTCTTATCTTTACAGATTAAAAAAAAAAAAAATTCCCGAAGGGCTATTCTGGCTTTTCACCATTTTAACAATCATAGTTTTCACCGCAAGACAGCCTTCTGACCGGATGAAGTCGAGTCTCAGATGTTAGTACCAAGCCCATACAAAAGTTATATAAAGGGGAACCGAATTCTCTTCACATCCTAATAATCTGAGCCCAAAGATCATTTGATTAAGTTGAAATTTGATCCAACGGTTATAATTATTATAACTTTTAAAAAGCCTTCTGTTAATAACCGTTGGATCAAATTTCAACGATTCGGATCATTTGATCTTTAAGCTCATATTATTAGGATCCGGTTCCATATTGGGATCTACATCTGCCAACGTGTCACGACAATTAGTTAATTCCACCTCTGCCACGTGTCAGATCACCTTCACCTCCAAGTCCATTGTTTGTCACTGCTATATGACCCATCTCATTCACCCCCCGCCGCCACCACCACCACTATGATAGCCACGGCAACCAGCAGCACCATGGGCCAGGATAACGACACCCAGTTCAACCTCGTTGGCTTCTCCAACTTCGTACGGACCAACCCCCGATCCGACCGCTTCAAAGTCCACCGCTTCCACCACGTCGAGTTCTGGTGCACCGACGCCACCAATGCCGCCCTCCGATTCTCCTGGGGACTCGGCATGCCCATGGTAGCTAAGTCGGACCTATCCACCGACAATCAAACCCACGCTTCCTACCTCCTCCGCTCCGGCGACCTCGTTTTCCTCTTCACCGTCCCGTACTCACCCACCCTGACCCGAACCGCCGACCCGGCCAGGCCCAGAACCACGGCCTCGATCCCCACCTTCTCCGCCACCCACGGCCTTGGGGTCCGCGCCGTCGCCATCCAAGTCGAGGACGCCGTCTCCGCCTTCACAGCCAGTGTCGCCCACGACGCCAAACCCTCGGCGGCCCCCATCCTCTTGGACAACTGCGTCACCATCGCTGAAGTCCAACTGTACGGTGATGTCGTTTTGCGATACGTCAGCTATACGGACCACAACCACCTCACAGACCCGGACCCCCACCTCTGGTTCCTCCCTGGATTCGAATCCCTAACGTCGTTGTTCCCAATCGATTTCTGAATCCACCGCCTCGACCACGCCGTCGGCAACGTGGAGGATCTCAAATCGGCAGTGTCCTACGTCATAGGCTTCACCGGATTCCACGAGTTCGCCGAGTTCACCGCCGAGGACGTCGGGACGAGCGAGAGCGGACTCAACTCTGTCGTCTTGGCGAACAACGAGAAGATGGTGCTGTTTTCGATAAACGAGCCGGTGTACGGGACGAAGAGGAAGAGCCAGATTCAGACGTACCTGGAGCACAACGAGGGTGCAGGGGTTCAGCATTTGGCGCTGGTGAGCGAGGACATATTCAGGACGCTGAGGGAAATGCGGAGCTGGAGCAGCGTCGTCGGGTTTCAGTTCATGCCAGCACCGTCGCCGACGTATTACAGGAATTTGAAGAAGAGGGTGGGGGACGTGCTGACGAATGAGCAGATTAAGGAGTGTGAAGAGTTGGGGATTTTGGTGGATAGGGACGATCAGGGGACTCTGCTTCAGATTTTCACTAAGAGCAACTCCACCCATGTGGATTGCTCGGGGGACAGGGGAGAAGAAAGGGCTTGAGGCCCGGTGGACAGTGCTCCAGCCATGGAGAGCCCGAGTGAGGGTAGGAGTTGAGCACAAGGCCCGTGAGGAATCCACCAGCCTGCAGCCCGAGGGCCAGGCATTATTTAATTTTTTTTTGTCAGCCCAAGGGCCTGCAGCCCTATTTCCAATGTTTTTTTTATATTTTATATTATTTAAACAAACAAAAAAAATTAATATTTTATTACATATTGTCAGGGGAATGGCTCTAAGGGTGGAGATGCAAAAGGTAATTACTGTTCATTAATGGTAGTTACTATTCAGTAAAGGCAGTTACTGCTCAATATGGTGGATTCAATAGTGAATTGATAGGGGGAAGGGCTCCAAGGGTGGAGTTGCTCTAAGTCTGTTAGAGATAGGTAAATGTCATAACTTTCTGTGCTCTTTGTTCTTTGTGTTTTTCGATATTCTAAACTACTCTAATTTACAAAAAGCGGGCATTGGACAAAAAGTTCATATATTTTTCGAAAAGTTGATAACTTTATGCTTCTCTGTGTATTTCATGATTCAATTCTTGGTGGGGGAATATGGTTTATCATGATTCTGTCAAACTATATGCCTGTCGAGTTGGCTTTTTAGTGTTTAGCTTCGATTTTAGTCCTTTCAATTCGAGTCTTGTAAATCTTTGTCCTTTGAGAGAAATATCGAAAAGTGGTCATTCGGAGTTATGTTTTGAAGCTTATGCCTTTGTGTGTAAAAAGGAAAAATTGATCACAAATATATTAATAATGCAAATTGCGTTTCCCCTGCTGTATCTATCGTCGGATGATTGGTTCTTGTATAAAATGGGCAGGCCAACCATATTCGTAGAGATCATTCAGAGAGTGGGGTGCATGCTTAAGGATGAAGAAGGAAAGATACACCAGAAGGGTGGATGTGGTGGGTTCGGGAAGGGTAACTTCTCCGAGCTCTTCAAGTCCATCGAGGAATACGAGAAGACGCTTGAAGCCAAACAGATCGCTGAGCCAGCTGATGCGTGATTCGCCTTTGTCTTAGATACTGTAAAATAAGGTAGTTGCTGAACCCAGGTTCATTGTACTCTACTCATTGTAAGGCTGTCACTGTTGGTGCCTATTGATTTATGCACAATGACACAAATTTTAGTGCTTTATTATATTTGTCGAGTGCAATCATCAATCACCGACCTGTTGCACCCTCGACATGCTTGTAATAACCAACTTTAGCGAGGAATAAAGATCGAAATATTCACTCTTGTACTGTAATCTTGTGTTCTTGTTTTTCTTAATGTTGTTGAACCGTGTACAACTTTGGTAATTCCGTTCTTTTATTATCAACCAGATCGGTTGTTTGGAGCTAGAAACAATTGAATCTTCACTTGTACATTTTCTATACCAGGCTTCCAGATGGAGGTGGGTGGTGAGAGCAGTTGTTTCCCGTCATTCATGAAATTGTTTGATAGATTATCATAGATTGCGATGTTGAAACAAACTGATCGTGATAAGTGTAGCGGAAATTTCGATAGCTTAATCTAGATACATGTTTGGTGACTAATTTAGGTCATTCTTGTTAGAGAATTGAGACTGCAGTTCGTTTCGGCTGACGAAAATGCAGTGTGGATGTTCGAGTTATGGTGACTAGCAGGAAGTAGCATGCTGTTTGAAGTTTCAAACTATATGCCATTGCTGTGGATTTTCAGGCAGAACTTCAACTGGTCATTCAAAACACCAACTCACTGATCCCGGTTCAAACCCAAAACTCGGTATTACAGGGGATGAGCATTGTAGTTACCTGTGTGAGATGAGTCTCCAGCACGGAAGGATGAAAACGTTGGAAACATTTGGCTTTGATTCAGCAATGTGCTTGCCTTAATTTTACAAATTACACTTGGAACAAACATCAAATTAAAGGAACTTTGCTAGAGAAGTTTTGAGTGCATATTCTGAGATGATTCGATTGGTTTTCTCAGAAGGATGGAAGGCATCCCAAAACACGTATTTATTTGCATCCTGACAAGTAAATGGATTGAACTGATCGCAGAGGAAACTCATCTCAAATGTTCCTGTGCCGCAGCATCCCACTCTTGCTTCCTCCAATCCTGTCATCCAGAAGAGAACACACCTTAAACCCAGAAGATTTACTGGACAAAATTAGAGAAAAAGGAAGCTAAACACTCGCAAGTTTTCTTTTCTCCAGATGAGGGTTGGACAAAGAAAACCTATTTAATTTATTAATTTTAAAATTGCAGAGAGAAATGAAACGGATAAGTTTTTTGCTTTAACGTCGTGCAAACCGATTCTATTTGAGCATATTTTTCCAATTTTGTAGTTCTAAGTTGCTTTAATAGGAAATATGCGTAAATAGAGTTAGTTACAAACTTTTAATAAAACAAACACTAAATAGGCTTTTGTGTGCTATCATTTTAGCACTATTTTTTTGTTAAACGTTTTTTACCGGTCTATTAAATCATGATATAAAATAGTGGTTTTTCACATATTAGTCCTTTGATAACATTACAGTAAATAGAAAAATATTTCAAACTAAATACTTTAAAGAAAAACCTAATTGACATCGTAACGTGCACAAGAGTAATTTCTCAACTGAAAATCAATTAAAACATAATAAGTGGATAGATGAGAGGTTTTGTTTTTCTCGAATTGAGTTCTTGACTTATTTTTGCATAAAGCTTATAACTGCTAGAGTATTTTTCTAATATCTACTAATTAATAAATCATTTATTGTCAATCAAAATTATATGAAATTACCAATTTAACCCTCTAATTAAAATATGGGATAGAAATGTAATTTCACACAACCAAATTTTGCTTTTTTTTTTCAAAACTTCACCTACATATTAAAAAAAAAAAAAAAACACTTCCTACTCCCACATTCTCTATCACTCTCTTCCTCTCTCCTTCTATTTCAAAAACAAAAATAAATTTTTTTATCACACTTTGTGTGTACCCATATGCTAGTTTACTATTAAAATAACGCTTGCCGACATGTAGAAGTCAAAATCAACTATCTTTTCAACGGAGTTCAGAGTTAAAATTTTGGGGCCGTAGAATCAATACTTAGAGAATTAATCAAGTTAAAGACTTACCAAATGCAGAAGGCCTTTTTATGATTTGCAAGAAAATGTAATAAACATCTGAAAACATCAAATCAAGCCCCGGAAGCTCCTGATTCAGCTTTGCCACCAAACCCTTCAACTTGCCATTAAACTCCAAAGCTAAGTTGTTGCGTTCCTCCACACATGAATTTTGCCCCATAATATTTGTGGTCCTCTCCAATGGCAAACACCCCATTGGAGGAAGCCCCGCGAGCGATATCTTCCGAGCTCCTAGAACGTATAGTTTCTTCAGAAAATCTGCGGCAAGATCGATCAGGAAATCTTCGTACTGTTTCACGGTGAACTGGGACTGCCGGTTCGGGAGTGTAAAATAGTTTTCAAGGAAGTCATTTGTTCCTATGCTGATCAAATATAATGCCTCGCTTAGTAGCTTCTTTGCATTCCTAACTCCAAGATAGGCTTTTAGTTTCTTTTGGTATTCCTTGTAGTACTCCACTTCTTTCCACAGTGGAATCACTTGCTGCATTAAACACAAAAAAATGATGAGATATTTAGCCTAACATGTTTAAATATTCATCAACATAAATTAGTTAATGCAAGGGGCATGCAACTCAGTTGGTTAAAAGCATACAACACTGCATTTGAGGTTTTGCCTTCGACTTTCTCTCTCCCAGCAGTATCACTCGTATAAATAAAATATGAGTTGGTTGATTACTTACTACAACATCAGAAGTAGCATTATCATAGCCAGTTCCTGCAGAAGCGAAGCAAACACCAGTGGCAAAATCTGATATGTTGTGAGTTGGATCTAAGTAGGCAGGTATAATTGGCTTGCAGCCTAGACCTTCGGAGATGAAGTCAGGAGGAATCCGGCCATTGCAGAACCGCCCAGTGGGCTGGCCTCCCGGAAAATCTTGACCATAAGGCTGGAAGTTGCTCCTGGCAATTGTAGGAATGAAGTTGTTGTTACCTGAATCAACAGAAGAATCTCCAAATACTATGACTGCTGGAACTTTAGCTCTACATTTGGCAACAAGGGTTAGGGTATGAACTAAGAAAAGCCAGGGAATATACAAGTTTGCCATGTTGCTTTGTAACTGTATGGTTTCCCTTTGCAAGCTCACAATTGGATGGAAATATGTGAAATGAGAATAACTAGATTGGTGGGAGATATTAGTTTATTTTATTAATTGCTCATTTATTTCATGGAATAATAGAGAACGTGGATATAATCGAGCAACTTCTTATTCAGTGACGACACATATTTGACCATTAAATCAGTTTAAACTCTTGAATCAAATTCAATGATCAAATAAGTGTCGACACTGAGTTCGTAAGTACGTAAGTACTTATTAAGAGAAATCGATAATTGAGAAAGTTTGGTGAGGGGTTCTCATTATTATGGCAGTAGAAAGCTTGGCATGTACCAGCATTATGGGGTTAGGATTAACCAAAATGGGTTACAATTCAATATGCCTAGGTTCCTGAAATCATAAAATTTTGATGAAAAGTAAGGAGTAAAAAGTGGGAAGACCCCATTAAAAACCAACAAATGGAAAGTTCATGGCACCAAAAAATGAGATGAGTTGCTTGTGTGATTGTTAGTATTGGTAATGCTATAAATGTAGTAGATGGAGGTTGTCAGGTTATTGGAATGCTTCTATGTGAATTCAATTCTCCATTCCTGTTCCTGAGGAAAAGATAGAAAAATCTTCCCGCACTACTTGTTACCAAAAAATAAAAAGGAAAAAAAAATAATGATGCAGCTGGTAAGTTGAAGACAAAATGACCGAGCTGTGAACCAAGGAGGATTTAAAATTTTAGAACCCTACTGAGAGAGAGAGAGAGAGAGAGAGAGAGAGAGAGAGAGAGAGAGAGTACTTGGAGAGCAAGATATATCTGAATTGTATAGAATGTATTTCATCATCCTTAACTGTTTCCTTACAAGGGTTATTTATATTGTCTAAGATAGCTTCCTAACTAAGCTATCTTCTAACAACCTTATAACTGCAAGACTAATCTATTGACATTTGGCAACATCTTAGCCATTCACTTAATACTCCTAACAATGATTTCCAAATTTTAGGGATATAAAACTTATGTATATATATCTTGTATTTGAATTTTCATGCACAATTCAAGTGGAGATTCTAGCATACAATCCGGCATATATTGCTATTTTTTTCTATTTTTTATCATGTAACGTTAAATATGAGGATATATTGTGGAGACACCTAAAAATCTGAGGATATATTGCGGAGACACCTAAAAATCTATGTTAAGTGAAATGTAAAAATATGAGGATATATTGCGGAGACACCTAAAAATCTGCCTAATTTGAGAAACAACAGTAATTTTCAAAGACCAGCAAACGTCTACGACTTTGCATATTTTGTGGCCCATAATTAAGAGGTATTAAAGACATTAAAAGCTTCCCAATCGGATAAGTGCTTTGGTTGGTACCCATTTATGAGGAATGCTGTCATCCCTTCATGTAGAATGATCGATCTTGCTCTCGGAAGAACACAGTTGGCTCAGCTTTAATAGGTGGTTGCAGGGGTATGCTATCAAAATTTTGACTCATGATTTCACCTTTCTTTCATTAGAGAGGGTCAATTTGACAAGATGATCGGTTGTTTTTTCTTTTTGAACAAACGATATTATCTACACTAAAAGGATGGGGGAGTGGGCTAAACCTCACAAGGTTAGCAATAATATGGTTCAAATTTGCCTAACTATGTCAAGAATCGAACTTAAGACCTCTCACTTATAAGTGAAGAGGAATACCATTAGACTGTAATATTAAGTGGCAAATGATCATTTGCTATAATAACCAAAAGTTCAAAAAAGGTAAAATAAAAAGGAACCATATATATCTTGTATTTTACCACTGAACACTAGTACTAATGAGTGTTGTGGTTACTTGTCGTATGATTAGAGAGATACTTGGTAACTATGAAATGAAAATATCAATGCTCCAAAAGGGTGAAAATATACACATGTACAAGTAGGTATATATGTATCTACATACACATATTTTTTGGGTATTCACTACCAGTTAACCAGGGCCGGCCTTGAGAAAATGGGGGCCCTAGGCGAGCCTTCGAGTGAGGCCCCTAAAGTTCTTACCCAACTCATTGTACATTTATATGTATAAGAAAATGTTTCGCTAAATACATGAAAAATTTCATTTCTACATAAAAAATCATTAGAATTCATATCCAAAGAAGAAAGATATGCAAACATTACTTAAATATTACACGTCTCACGTTTTTAGACGCAAAAGTATTAATTAAGTTTACATAATCTAACTTTTCAACCAATTCTTTTTCAATTGACAAAATAGCTAACCCATTCAATCTTTTTTGTGACATAGTTGATCGAAGATACGATTTGATCAACTTTAATTTTGAGAAACTTCTTTCTGCGGAGGCAACTGTAACTGGTATGGTTAACAAAATATGATAAGCAACCCATGCATTCGGGAAACAACCATCCATTCGGGAATCAACTCAATATTCTGTGAACAACAAATTGACAAAGAAACAAACTAAAATTCAAATTTTACCCACTACCCAACACAAAAGTTTGATACAAATGAAACAACACAAAACAAGGCGCATAAAAAATACAGTAAAATTCAACATTAAAACTTTGAATTATCTTGAACCAAAACTAGTTAGGAAGCAAAAGTAACCAACCTTGTTAAGTGCACCCATAATCCATTTATTTTCTTGAAGGGATTTAACCACTTTATTAAGTGCATCCACAAGTTCGAATTTTATAAAGGAAAACTAATGAAAAGGGCTTGAAAACTTTGAGTTTTAATGATAAGGACAAAATAAATGGTAAAGTGAATAGTACTAGGATTGACTTTTTAGTGTAAAAATGTGGTTTTTCGTTAAAGTGAACAGTACCGGGTGCTTTTCGTTAAAGTTCCCATTTTATAACTGCAATATAGACACTTGACAAGTGAATACTCTTATTGTGCATAAACAATATGCATTAAAATAAACAAATCATAAACCCTAGAATTGAAAATCCTAATTATATTTACAAACACAACGCTCCCAAATTAAATTATAGAAAAAGAAGCAAAAGAGAAGAGGGGCATTGATCGGATACTTGACCTCTATAAGCGGAGTGGGAAAGAATCGATTCGCAGGTGCAGACTTGCTACTAGTATGCTGTGCGTTAAATTCCCAAAAAAAAGTTGAATTCTTGCTGAAGTTTCACCCCACCCAAGACACTTTGTACGCCAAGTTTCAAGACAATTATATGATTTTATATTTAAATATTTTATTAAATTCAAACTCTAAAAATATTTATATATATATATATATATATTATATATACACACACATATTTAAAAAGAAATATTTTGGCCCCCCTCCCCCACCCAAAACGTTGCACGGCAAGTTCCCAAAAAATATTTATAATTTCATATTTAGATATTTTACTCAAACTACAAAATTATATATATAAATATATATAGAAAATTATGATTGGAACTCCAAAATTCTTATTCTACATTCCAAACTTTCTATATTTGGAAAGAAAAATACACTTGTAAAGAGTGTAGAATGAGATTTTTAGAGTGTTAATAACACTTCCCTATATATAAAAAAATTAAAAAATTTGGGGGCCCTAGGCGGACGCCTACTCGGACTACCCTCAGGGCCAGCACTGCAGTTAACTAATACAAATCGTTGAATTTGTTGCAAGCATGAAGCGTGAATGAGAAACCTAGCTATTAATCCAACCATCTTCATCAAAAAAGGAAGGACTATCCATGCCTTTCTAATATGAAAATTGTATAAAATATTTTAGTGTGACTGACCAACAAGTTCAAAGTACCAATACAACAACAACAACAAAGCCTTTTCCCACTAAGTGGGGTCGGCTATATGAATCCTAGAACGCCATTGCGCTCGGTTTTGTGTCATGTCCTCCGTTAGATCCAAGTACTCTACGTCTTTTCTTAGAGTCTCTTCCAAAGTTGTCCTAGGTCTTCCTCTACCCCTTCGGCCCTGAACCTCTGTCCCGTAGTCACATCTTCGAACCGGAGCGTCAGTCGGCCTTCTTTGCACATGTTCAAAATCACCGGAGCCGATTTTCTCTCATATTTCCTACAATTTCGGTTACTCCTACTTTACCTCGGATATCCTCATTCCCAATCTTATCCTTTCTCGTGTGCCCACACATCCCACGAAGCATCCTCATCTCCGCTACACCCATTTTGTGTACGTGTTGATGTTTCACCACCCAACATTCTGTGCCATACAACATCGCTAGCCTTATTGCCGTCCTATAAAATTTTCCCTTGAGCTTCAGTGGCCTACGACGGTCACACAACACGCCGGATGCACTCTTTCCATCCAGCTCGTATTCTATGGTTGAGATCTCCATCTAATTCTCCGTTCTCTTGCAAGATAGATCCTAGGTAGCGAAAACGATCGCTTTTTGTGAGCTTCGCTAGATTGCTCCGGTCATTAGTGTGGATAAGTATATAAATGGATAGAGATAGAAAAGCAAACACAAGATGTACGTGGTTCACCCAGATTGGCTACGTCCACGGAATAGAAGAGTTCTCATTAATTGTGAAGGGTTTACACAAGTACATAGGTTCAAGCTCTCATTTAGTGAGTACAAGTGAATGATTTAGTACAAATGCCATTAGGAAATATTGTGGGAGAATGATCTCGTAATCACGAAACTTCTAAGTATCGGAGTGTGGTGTCGTCTTGACTTGCCTTATCTGTCTCATAGGTAGATGTGGCATCTTCTCTGGAAGTACTCTTCCTCCATCCAGGGGTGGTATCTTTAACTGGTGGAGATGCACAAGGTAATGTATCAATTTCACTTGAAGCTTACTTGTAGTTTCAGGCTTGGTCAAGCGCGATACAAACCAGGTAGTAGGAGTCCCCCAAGTCGCCGAGCTAGGGGGTCTGCTGAAAGAGGTGACAAACAAGGTAAGCAATCAGAGCTCCGACTGATTGTTCACCTTCTCCCCATCTTGCAGCAGCATGAAGGATAAAGAGAAGAAAAATGAGAAGAGATGATATGAGATACTTTTGCTTTTGAAGAAGTAACTTTCCACAGGCTTATTCTTGAACTGAGCTGGAGGGTTTTCTGGTTTCCTCCAGAGTATAAGGCCGACTGAAGAATTTGAGGGTCAAAACAAGTCCATCAAATCTAGAGTACGTTCCACCCTGCTGATATGGGATACTTTTGCTTTTGACAGAGTAATGAATGTATCGGCACGTGTGCTGTTACGCTTGTCTCCACATGCTTCCTTGTATCCTTCGCACTTGCCCTATCTGTTCCTCAAGCAGATGCGGAATCTTCCCTGGAAACATAAGATGTTGAAGATGAGTACTCGAGAGCAATGCCAGGTAAGTAATCAGGTAAGGGGTTCCAGGCAGTCAGTTCCTGGCTGGAAGCTTGATTCCAAGTGCTGACTGATTGCTCTCTTTCTCCTTGTCTTGCAGGTAAAAACAAGGCCAAAAGAAAAGACAGGGAAAAAGCATGATATGGGATACTCTTGCTTTTAACCTTGATGATATGAGATATTCTTGCTCTAGTATAGCTTGTTTGCAGAGGTATTATCGGGGGGAAAAAAAGCTGAATATTTCGAAAGGCTTCGTTGGGAGTGCCCTCTCAGATATGATGAAGGGTTGAGCATTTTTGCAGGTCTGCCTGTCCGTTGGGGATGGAGGTCGACATATATAGGAGTCTCCCTAACAACAAGTAGTAATGCTATTCCTTTACCCTGCTTGGTCATAGCACGGTAGTGGGAGCTGCCAGTTTCACATGTTTTAACTCTGTCAGAGCACTTTGAAAAAGTGGTCTGTGGTATCTGGCTCTCGAGATTCGGAGAACGATGCCTCTTCGATTTTTGAGAAAGCAATCATGCTGGGGGTATGACTCTCGAGATTCGGAGAGCAGTGTCTCTTCGATTTTTGAGGAAGTAATCATGTTGGGAGTCTGGCTCTCGAGATTCGGAGGGCGGTGCCTCTTCGATTTTGGAGCAAGCAATCTTGTTGGGAGTGTTGTCTCGAATGTGAGTAAAGGTTGGGCATGTTTGCTAGTCTACCTTGCCACGAAGCACAAAGGTTGACACACAGGGACTTTCCAATTATCCAGCAATGGTACTGTTCCTTTACCCTCTCTTCGATTTTGAGAAAGTAGTCATGTTGGGAGTCTGGCTCTCGAGATTCGGAGGACGGTGCCTCTTCGATTTTGAAGCAAGCAATCTTATTGGGAGTGTTTTCTCGAATGTGAGTAAAGGTTGGGCATGTTTGCTAGTCTACCTTGCCACGAAGCACAGAGGTTGACACACAGGGACTTTCCAATTATCCAGCAGTGGTACTGTTCCTTTACAGTTGTGGGTAATAATATGGTAGCTAGACCTTCAAAATTTATGTGTCTAAACTTTTGTTAGTGCTGTTTCTTTGCTATTCTTTTACCTTTCTTGGTCAGAGCGATGTAGTGGGAGCTGCAAGCTTCACGTGCTCAACTTTGGCAGAGAACTTTGGCAAAGTTATTTGTGGTACCCATGAGCTATTGTTGCGTGTGGGAAGTGGGTGATTGAACAGTAAGATTCATGTGCTTTCTACTTCACCAGAAGTCTTCGACAGAATGCCCATAATTTCTGCAAAGCTGAGTGTGCGTGTGACAGGTGCTGACAAGGCTAGAAAAGTAGGTGCCTCTTCGATTTCTGAGATCGGCCATCGTGGTCTCTGAGCAGCCCATCTTTTGAGAAAGCGAGCGCCTCTTCGATTGATTCGGAGAACGATGCCTCATCGATTTTTGAGAAAGCAATCATGCTGGGGGTCTGGCTCTCGAGATTCGGGGAGCAGTGTCTCTTCGATTTTTGAGAAAGTAATCATGTTGGGAGTCTGGCTCTCGAGATTCGGAGGGCGGTGCCTCTTCGATTTTGGAGCAAGCAATCTTGTTGGGAGTGTTTTCTCGAATGTGAGTAAAGGTTTGGCATGTTTGCTAGTCTACCTTGCCACGAAGCACAGAGGTTGACACACAGGGACTTTCCAATTATCCAGCAATGGTACTGTTCCTTTACCCTCTCTTCGATTTTTAAGAAAGTAGTCATGTTGGGAGTCTGGCTCTCGAGATTCGGAGGACGGTGCCTCTTCGATTTTGGAGCAAGCAATCTTATTGGGAGTGTTTTCTCGAATGTGAGTAAAGGTTGGGCATGTTTGCTAGTCTACCTTGCCACGAAGCACAGAGGTTGACACACAGGGACTTTCCAATTATCCAGCAGTGGTACTGTTCCTTTACCCTTGTGGGTAATAATATGGTAGCTAGACCTTCAAAATTTATGGGTCTAAACTTTGTTAGTGCTGTTTCTTTGCTATTCTTTTACCCTTCTTGGTCAGAGCGATGTAGTGGGAGCTGCAAGCTTCACGTGCTCAACTTTGGCAGAGAACTTTGGCAAAGTTATCTGTGGTACCCATGAGCTATTGTTGCGTGTGAGAAGTGGGTGATTGAACAGTAAGATTCATGTGTTTTCTACTTCCCCAGAAGTCTTTGACAGAATGCCCATAATTTCCGCAAAACTGAGTGTGCGTGTGACAGGTGCTGACAAGGCTGGAAAAGGCTGGAAAAGTAGGTGCCTCTTCGATTTCTGAGATCGGCCCTCGTGGTCTCTGGGGAGCCCAGCTTTTGAGAAAGCGAGCGCCTCTTCGATTTTTGAGATCGGCCTTCGTGGTCTTTGAGCAGCCCAACTTTTGAGAAAGCAAACGCCTCTTCGATTTCTGAGATCAACCCTCGTGATCTCTAAGCAGCCCAGCTTTTGAGAAAGCAAACGCCTCTTCGATTTCTGAGCAGGCGCCTCTTCGATTTCTGAAGCTTCGTCGAGTGCAGATTTTTATAGGGGCTGGCATTAAGTTCCAAAGCACACTTGAATCTCCACCAGTAGAAGCTTCATTCTTGCACTTCTAAGATCTTGATTTGTCCGACCTCTTCTCTCTTCAACACCTTTGAAAATGTCTGGCCCCTCCGACCGTCGTTTTGACTTGAACCTTGTTGAAGAGGTAGCCCCGCCTTCTCCAGACAACATATGGCGCCCATCCTTCGTCTCCCCTACTGGTCCTCTTACCGTTGGGGATTCCGTGATGAAGAATGATATGACCGCTGCGGTGGTGGCCAGGAACCTTCTCACTCCCAAAGATAACAGACTACTTTCCAAACGGTCTGATGAGTTAGCTGTTAAGGATTCGCTGGCTCTCAGTGTTCAGTGTGCAGGTTCTGTGTCTAATATGGCCCAACGCCTATTTGCTCGAACCCGCCAAGTTGAATCATTGGCGGCTGAAGTGATGAGTCTCAAACAGGAGATTAGAGGGCTCAAGCATGAGAATAAACAGTTGCACCGGCTCGCACATGACTATGCTACAAACATGAAGAGGAAGCTTGACCAGATGAAGGAAACTGATGGTCAGGTTTTACTTGATCATCAGAGATTTGTGGGTTTGTTCCAAAGGCATTTATTGCCTTCGTCTTCTGGGGCTGTACCGCGTAATGAAGCTCCAAATGATCAACCTCTGATGCCTCCTCCTTCTAGGGTTCTGTCCAGTACTGAGGCTCCAAATGATCCCCCTCCGGTGCCTTCTCTTTCTGGGGCTCTACCGACTGCTGAGACTTCTCCTAAGCAACCTTTGTGAAGGCTCCCTCTTGTGTGCTTATTTTGACTCATGTATATGTACATATTTGTAGCTTATCGGGGATATCAATAAATAAGCTTTCCTTCATTTCAACGTATTGTGTTAAATACACCAAAACCTTCTTCGCTAAGTTCTTTGAATTTTCTTTTGTTAAAGCTTGTATGTTGAAGCTTGTATGTTGAAGCTTTCTGAGTGGAGCATGTAGGTTGGGGTAGTGTTCCCTTAATTTCCCGAGTGAGGAAAACTTCTCGGTTGGAGACTTGGAAAATCCAAGTCACTGAGTGGGATCGGCTATATAAATCTTAGAACGCCATTGTGCTCGATCCTGTGTCATGTCCTTCGTTAGATCTAAGTACTCTAAGTCTTTTCTTAGAGTCTCTTCCAAAGTTTTCCTAGGTCTTCCTCTACCCCTTCGGCCCTGAACCTCTGTCCCATAGTCGCATCTTCTAATCGGAACGTCAGTAGGCCTTCTTTGCACATGTCCAAACCACCGTAACCGATTTTCTCTCATCTTTCCTTCAATTTCGGCTACTCCTACTTTACCCCGGATATCCTCATTCCTAATCTTATCATTTCTCGTGTGCCCACACATCCAACGAAGCATCCTCATCTCCGCTACACTCATTTTGTGTACGTGTTGATGTTTCACCGCCCAACATTCTGTGCCATACAGCATCGCCGGCCTTATTGCCGTCCTATAAAATTTTCCCTTGAGCTTCAGTGGCATACGGCGGTCACACAACACGCCGGATGCACTCTTCCACTTCATCCATCCAGCTTGTATTCTATGGTTGAGATCTCCATCTAATTCTCCGTTCTTTTGCAAGATAGATCCTAGGTAACGAAAACGGTCGCTCTTTGGTATTTCTTGATCTCCGATCCTCACCCCTAACTCGTTTTGGCCTCCATTTGCACTGAACTTGCACTCCATATATTCTGTCTTTGATCGGCTTAGGCGAAGACCTTTAGATTCCAACACTTCTCTCCAAAGGTTAAGCTTTGCATTTACCCCTTCCTGAGTTTCATCTATCAACACTATATCGTCTGCGAAAAGCATACACCAAGGAATATCATCTTGAATATGTCGTGTTAACTCATCCATTACCAACGCAAAAAGGTAAGGACTTAAGGATGAGCCTTGATGTAATCCTACAGTTATGGGAAAGCTTTCGGTTTGTCCTTCATGAGTTCTTACGGCAGTCTTTGCTCCTTCATACATATCCTTTATAGCTTGGATATATGCTACTCGTACTCCTTTCTTCTCTAAAATCCTCCAAAGAATGTCTCTTGGGACCCTATCATACGCTTTTTCCAAATCTATAAAGACCATGTGTAAATCCTTTTTCCCATCTCTATATCTTTCCATCAATCTTCGTAAGAGATAGATTGCCTCCATGGTTGAGCGCCCTGGCATGAACCCGAATTGGTTGTCCGAAACCCGTGTCTCTTGCCTCAATCTATGCTCAATGACTCTCTCCCAGAGCTTCATTGTATGACTCATTAGCTTAATACCCCTATAGTTCATGCAATTTTGTACGTCGCCCTTATTCTTGTAAATAGGCACCAAAGTGCTCATTCGCCACTCATTTGGCATCTTCTTCGTTTTCAAAATCCTATTGAAAAGGTCAGTGAGCCATGTTATACCTGTCTCTCCCAAAAGTTTCCACACTTCGATTGGTATATCGTCTGGGCCTATTGCTTTTTTATGCTTCATCTTCTTCAAAGCTACAACCACTTCTTCCTTCCGGATTCGACGATAAAAAGAGTAGTTTCTACACTCTTCTGAGTTACTCAACTCCCCTAAAGAAGCACTCATTTCATGTCCTTCATTGAAAAGATTATGAAAATAACCTCTCCATCTGTCTTTAACCGCGTTCTCTGTAGCAAGAACATTTCCATCCTCATCCTTGATGCACCTCACTTGGTTTAGGTCCCTTGTCTTCTTTTCCCTTGCTCTAGATAGTTTATAGATATCCAACTCTCCTTCTTTGGTATCTAGTCGTTTATACATATCGTCGTAAGCCGCTAACTTAGCTTCTCTGACAGCTTTCTTCGCCTCTTGCTTCGCTTTTCTATACCTTTCACCATTTTCATCAGTCCTCTCCTTGTATAAGGCTTTACAACATTCCTTCTTAGCCTTCACCTTTGTTTGTACCTCCTCATTCCACCACCAAGATTCCTTTTGGTGTGGGGCAAAGCCCTTGGACTCTCCTAATACCTCTTTTGCTACTTTTCGGATACAACTAGCCATGGAATCCCACATTTGGCTAGCTTCCCCCTCTCTATCCCACACACATTGGGTGATTACCTTCTCTTTGAAAATGGCTTGTTTTTCTTCTTTTAGATTTCACCATCTAGTCCTTGGGCACTTCCAAGTCTTGTTCTTTTGTCTTACTCTTTTGATATGTACATCCATCACCAACAAGCGATGTTGATTAGCCACGCTCTCTCCTGGTATAACTTTGCAATCCTTACAAGTTATACGATCCCCTTTCCTCATTAGAAGAAAATCTATTTGTGTTTTTGACGACCCACTCTTGTAGGTGATCACATGTTCTTCTCTCTTCTTAAAGAAGGTGTTGGCTAAGAAGAGATCATATGCCATTGCAAAATCCAAGATAGCTTCCCCATCCTCGTTTCTCTCCCCAAAACCATGGCCACCATGAAAACCTCCATAGTTGCCTGTCTCCCTGCCCACGTGTCCATTTAAATCTCCTCCTATAAATAACTTCTCCGTCTGAGCAATTCCTTGCACCAAGTCTCCAAGATCTTCCCAAAATTTCTCCTTCGAACTCGTATCCAACCCTACTTGAGGTGCGTACGCACTAATCACATTGATAAGTTCTTGTCCTATTACAATCTTGATTGCCATGATTCTATCTCCTACCCTCTTGACATCTACAACATCTTGTACCAAGGTCTTGTCCACGATGATGCCAACACCGTTTCTCGTTCTATTTGTGCCCGAATACCAAAGTTTAAACCCTGAGTTTTCTAGATCCTTTGCCTTACTACCAACCCACTTAGTTTCTTGTAGGCACATAATATTTATCCTTCTCCTCACCATAACTTCCACTACTTCCATAGATTTTCCCGTTAAGGTTCCTATATTCCACGTTCCTAAACGCATTTTGCTCTCTTGAACTCTACCCTTCTGTCCTAGCTTCTTCACCCTCCCCCGTCTAATAGGATCAAAGTACTTCTTTTGTGTGTCCCGGGTAAAGTTGATAGGAGCATATGCTCCCAAACAACTTTGAGTGGAGTCGTTCGAAAAGAAGTTTCTATGGCCCCCTTGCTCATTTAACACTGCATCCGGGTGCCGATGGAGATACAGCGACCCTTGCTCACTTATCACTGTGCTCAGGCCACACAGCGCGCCACTTACGGGTGACGCCCTAGCTTTAGCGCGATTTTGTTCTGGATTCATTTTCATAAGGATTCGACGTGATCATGGAGTGCCGGCTGTCGACTACCTGACGCCCTCCCCCTCCTCCTTTATCCGGGCTTGGGATATATTCAATTTCAATTTCATGCATTATAAAAATTTGAATATCCTCCCTGCCTTATCAACAATATTTGACAAAGCTATATGTGGAAATTCAGACAATTATTAACTGTTTAATTTCATGCAAGGGTTTTTATCACAAATAGTCTTTGAAATTGACCAATCCCATCAAGATGGTTCCTGAAATTGAATGTCGCAAATCAATGTGGTCATTCCGTCACAATTCCGTAAAAAATTATGTTAACTGCTGATGTGTTAAGTAATTGGATCTCATAAATCTAATTAAATATTATTATATAAATTAAAAATATTTAAATAATAAAAAATAATTTTTATTTCTATATAATTATAAACTTGAAAAAAACAAAAGAAGATTACTATTTATCTTCTTCCCCATCCCATCCGAGCAACACCCAGTCCCCACCCCCACCCCGTCACGTCGACCACACCAGAGAGGTTTCAATTCGAATTATCGGCGCTAGCAAGCACTAGGACCGCGGGAATAGGGTGTGACAATGGCATTTCAAGGGGAGGAGAGCCCTCACCCACCATGTTGCCTACACCTCCGGGTCAAGCAAAACCGGAAAGATTTCAATTCGAATTATCGGCGCCGACAAGTGTAGTTGTTTCAATTCGGATTATCAAGCTCTCCCTCCATATCGTTTTCTTTTGGGAAATATTTGTGAGATTGTTTCAGAATTTTCTTTTCTTATGTAGGCGACAGGGTGGGGTGGAGTGGGGAAGATGATAAACAGTGATCTTCTTTTGTTTTTTTCAAGTTTATAATTATATAGAAATAATTTTTTTTATTATTTAGATATTTTTAATTTATATAATAATATTTAATTAGACTTGTAGGAACCAATTACTTGACACATCAACACTTAATAGAATTTTTTACGGAATTGTGATGGAATGACCACATTGATTTGCGAAATTGAATTTCAAGGACTACATTGATTGATTTTCAATTTCAGGGACCATCTTGATGGAATTGGTCAATTTCATGGATCATTTGTGATAAAAACCCTTAATGCAATAAAAACCATATGTGTAACATCTTAACAATCTTGACATGCTTGTATGAATTGCTGAAATTAGACATTCAAGAAGAAAGGATGAATCTTACAGAGGAAAAAAAAAGAGCACAATTGTATTTCTCAATATTAAGTTTGTTACAAAATATTAACCGACTCACTAAAGTAAGAGAGGGAAGGTCTTTATATACTGTAAACATTGAAATTTTGGTGAAATAAATGTTCACCAACATTAAAGTTTCGACAATCCAAGGTATACGTGACATGCACCATGTGTCTCACAAATCATACACATGGATGTGACTCATCAAAATTGGACGAGTCATAAAAAAGAGCACGTGTCAACACCTGGCGAAAATGAATCATTTGATTTTAATTAATTAAATCAAATGTTAATTAATGAAGTCAAATCACAAACCGGCCTGCAAATTGAGTCATGGTTCTTTCGTCAATTAATCAAGCCCACAATCAAGGTCAAATCCATCCGTAGGCAAGACTTAGAGAGTATAAATAGAGGCTCCAAGATAAAGAAAGGATCCAGAGAAAAATCTTCACTTCCAAACGCTGAAGTTGAAGCTTTGAAACTCTGAAGTTCTTAAGCAATAAAACCCCCCAAACACTCAAGAATACTCAAAAAACCCTCCGCATTCTTCGTCAAACCCGTGAAGAACCACCAAGCACCCTTACATGTGCCGGTTCCTCTATTGACAAGAACCAAAACCTTACGACATCCGTTCATTCAAGATCAAGTCATCGCGACCCTTTGTCAACAACACTACACACCTTAAATTTCGGAGATCGAAACCGATGTCAAGTTGTAAAGAGATTGTAACCCTACAATTACATTAATACAAATATTATTTTGTACACGTGTTCTCTTATAATTTGTCACAGGATTTTCATGTTTACATATACAACATTCCAAAGTTATCTTATGACATAAGCAATTGCTGACATGGCACTTGCTTATGTGTAACATGTATATCCAATACAACACAATCAAATCATGACCAAAAAAACAAACACACAATAAGCTCAAGACCTGAGAGGAATTGGAGATTATTATTATTATTAGGATGAGAGGCTAGCTGCAAAGGTTATGGGAGGTTAAGCTGCAGTGAAACAATGTAGGGGAGGGAGAAAGAGAGAGTTCGAAAAGGTTATGTACCAATGCTTGTAGGGAAAGAAGGGGACATGGAGAAACTGTGCGTACCCATCAAGCTGATCAGTCATCCAAGCATTGTTTCACTGCTTAGAAGTTCAGCCCATGAATTTGGGTTTCAACAACGTGGGTTGCTTAAAGATTAAACACGATATGTTCGAGTGTTTAAAGGTATGATAAATAGTTTATCGAAACAAAAATAGTCTAGGTATTTATATGTAGTTTAGATGAACATTCCTATGCTCTTAATGGTCACTCTCTCACGCGCGTAAATTAAAGTTCTTCGAGCTAGTTAGCTAATGTTGTAAGCTGTGAGGAGGGTGGTGCAACGGGCTAGGATTAAGTTGTATGTTTCTATTCTATATCCAATGTAACCAAAATATTTGGTCGCCTTAAATCTTTCCATCGAAAATTGACCTTAGCCGACTAAATTTGTTTGCCGCTAATTAATTATTTGTAGTGATTAATTCCTATTAAGTAATTATTTGTCCTTACTCTAACACCATCTTATGTACATAAGAACACTCTCCGGTCTCATGAGTCATGACTTATTTTATTCTTGATATAATTCGAAGAGTCAGACATTTTATGATTTGCTGATCATGATATAATCTTTTGAGTGTCTTGAGACTGTTAGGAGTACTAAGATCCAATGGTTATGAAATGGACAAGTGTCAAATGAGTATGAAGTTAGTTGAGTTGGTTATGTTGTGACTTAGAGTGTAAGCTACCAAAGGGATATTATAAATAGCTTGTAACAAATCATTGTAACTAATAAGAAAAGAATATTACAATTGAATAACTGATTTCTCTCTCTAAACTCTAATTCTTCTACTTCTCTCTCTGTCTTTCTTTCTTCATTCTTTCTTGTATCTGTATAATCCTCTTCTTCAAGAACCTATGATGGTTTACATGGTATCATCGCCCGAACAAGCGTAAAACGCTTGCCGGTTTTGTCGATCTTGGTTTCGATTGCTTCCGCTACTGTGATTGCTTTTTCTTTTGCTTTGGTTTTATGGAATATTGGGTTATTGTTGATTGTGTTTCTGATATATTGGGGTGTTTTTTCTGCAAATCTTCGTCTGGTTCTTCACTCGTTAAAGGGTGCATACCAACTGTTTGTGATTTGGTGTCAGTCAAGATTCTTTGGAATTTCTCTACAATTTGCAACAATGGTAACAGCAGCTCAGTTACAGATCTTACAGTCTCCGATTACTTCGTTGATTTCGTCTGTTTCCAGTTCGGTTAATGTGAAATTGGACGAGACGAATTATTTGGCTTGGCATTTTCAGATGCAGCTCCTTCTTGAAGGCCATAGCATCATTGGTTTTGTTGATGGTTCAATGCCGTGTCCTGCTCAATTTAGTCAAGATTCCTCTGCTACTTCTGCAGTTTTGTCTGGTGATTCGTCTACACGGATTCCTTCTGATGACTACACTATATGGAAGATGCATGATAAGGCATTAATGCAATTGATCACTGCGACTCTATCTCCTGCTGCAGTTTCTTGTGTCATTGGAAGTACTAGCTCCAAAGAATTGTGGACTCGTCTTAAAGATCAATTTTCTACAGTCACAAGAACGAGTATTTTCCAACTCAAATCCGAACTTCAGACAATAAAGAAGGGTACTGATTCTGTCACATTATATTTGCAGAAAATTAAGGAAGCAAGAGATTTGTTGTCTGCTGCTGGTGTATTCTTTGATGATGATGACATTGTGATTCTTACACTAAATGGTTTGCCTGCTGAATTCAATACCATAAGGTCTGTGATCAGGGGTCGGGAGAGTGTGATATCACTGAAAGATCTTCGATCTCAATTACTTGCTGAAGAAACTTTGCTTGAAAATTGTTCTCATTCACCTGTGTTGTCTGCATTAATGGCTCAAAGTAATGGTTTACCTTCCAAGAATCAGTCTTTTTCTGGGAATTATGGTAACAATAACCATGCTAGTCCGAATTCGACTGCATACAAGTCTTTCAATAATACCAAAGGCAGGAATCGGTTCACTCCTAACTTCAATCCCAAGTATGGCAATTACAAGAATTTTCATTCAAGTCCTGCTCCTGGAATCCTCGGTACTTCACCACCAAGATCAAACAATTATGGATTTCTGTCTCAACCTTGTCAAATCTGTGGGAAATACAATCATTTGGCATCAACATGTCGTTTTCGTAATACAAACTCTGTACAGGGTTGTCAAATTTGTGGAAAGAACAACCATTTTGCGGATACTTGCAGATTTCGCAACTCTGGTGCTCCTTCTGGTTGTACTATATGTGGAAATCAATATCACAGTGCAGACACATGTTTTCAAAAGAATTCTAATCCTCAACTCAATGCTCTACATGCTGCAACACCTAGTGGTCCATATTCTCCATTCACAGTGCCAGTGCCATCTGCACCATCCCAGCAACAAGTATGGCTTACTGATTCTGGTGCCAATAATCACATGACCTCAGATTTGAGTAATCTCTCCTTGGCAACTCCATATCCATCACATGAGACAATTCAGACAGCGAATGGTGAAGGTTTAGCAATATCTCATATTGGTTCTACACTTCTCAGAACTTCAAAGCAGCCTATTAAACTTACTTCAGTTCTTTATGTACCAAAATTGTCTCAAAATCTGTTGTCTGTGCATAGGATTTGTCTGGATAATAATTGTTGGTTGATTTTTGATGCGTTTTCTTTTTGGATTCAGGACAAAGCCACAGGGAGGATACTTTACAAAGGGCTGTGTAACAATGGATTGTACCCCATCATCTCTTCAACATCTCCTGCAGCAAGCTTCACAGGACATCCTGCAGCCTTTCTGGGAAAGCAAGTTCCTCACAGTATTTGGCATAAGAGATTAGGTCACCCTTCAAATTCAATAGTTTCTCAGGTTCTTACATCGTCAAATGTTTTCTGTGTTACTGATACAAACCCATCTCTGTGTCAGACCTGTTTAGAGGGCAAATTTAGCAAATTGCCATTTTCTTCTTCCCTAGTCAAGTCTGTCAAACCTTTTGATATTGTTCATAGTGATGTGTGGGGGCCTGCTCCGTGTATTTCTTTTGACGGTTTCAAATACTATGTCACTCTCATTGATCATTGTACAAAATATTCCTGGATTTTTCCTATCTGCAATAAAAGTGATGTTTTTGGAATCTTTAGGGCCTTTTACAATTTTATTCTCAATCAGTTTCAAGTCTCCATTAAAACTCTTCAAAGTGATGGTGGTGGTGAGTATGTTAGTAAGGCATTTCAAACATACTTATCTGATAAAGGCATCCATCATCAAGTGTCTTGTCCTCATACACCCGAACAAAATGGCATTGCCGAAAGGAAACACAGACACATCATTGAAACATCTATCACTTTGTTACAAACTGCATCTCTACCATCCCTATTTTGGTCAGTTGCTTGTCAAACTTCAGTGTACTTAATCAACAGGATGCCATCTCCTTCTTTACACAACCAGTCTCCATTCCAATTGCTGTATAATTCAAAACCTGAGATCCAACATCTGAAAGTTTTTGGCTGTTCTTGTTATCCTTGGTTAAAACCTTACACCAACACTAAACTAGACCCTAGAACAACCAAATGTGTATTTTTGGGGTATGCATCTAAGTATAAAGGGTATATCTGCTATGATGTGACTAAAAACAAAATCTATATATCTAGACATGTCATTTTTGATGAGACAGAGTTTCCTTATCGGTTTCTTCACACTACACATCACTCTACTTCTTCAACACTGCCATCAGTCATTCAAACCCCAAGTCCAGTTCCATATCACAATAATGTTCTTGTGTTCCCACACCATAACTATCATATGAATTCCTCATCACATAATGTCATGCCAAATACTGTACCTATTCCAATCTCAGAAGGGTCTACTACCCATCCAGGGACAGTTTCAATCTCAGATACAGAATCTCCAGGTTGCAGTCAATCCATTGCTACATCACCAACACAGCCCTTGTCTTCCATACTCCCTGTGGTACCTGAATTCCAACCTGACCAATTGCAAGTGGTTCTCTCCATACCTCCTGTTAACCTCCACCCCATGCAGACAAGATCTAAAAGTGGTATTATTAAGAAGATTGCTCTTCTTGCGGCTGTTCATGACAATGGAGGTGTTGACTTGACTCAAGTGGAACCTGCCACTTATAAATCTGCTTTAAAGACTCCAGTATGGTATGAGGCTATGCAAGAGGAGATTGCTGCATTACACTCTCAGGGTACATGGTCTTTGGTTCCTCTACCAAAACATAAGAATTTAGTTGGTTCTAAATGGGTGTTTAAGATAAAAAAGAATGTTGATGGGTCAATTGGGAGGTATAAGGCCCGACTGGTCGCTCAAGGCTTTAATCAAGAAGAAGGGATTGACTATGGGGAAACCTTTAGTCCGGTTGTTAAACCAACAACAGTGCGGTTAGTCTTAGCTTTATCAGCACACTTTGGTTGGTCATTGCGACAGTTGGATGTGAAAAATGCGTTCCTTCATGGGATTTTGCATGAAGAGGTGTACTTGGCCCAACCACCTGGTTTTGTTGATCTTCATCATGAGGACTATGTTTGCAGATTACATAAGTCTTTATACGGATTGAAACAGGCACCTAGAGCTTGGAATGAGAGATTTACCTCCTTTCTACCATCTTTGGGGTTCACATCTACTTATACTGATCCTTCTTTGTTTGTGAAACTGGTTGACAGTTCTGTGGTCATTTTACTTCTGTATGTGGATGACATTATTATTACTGGCAGTGCAACTACAGCAATCACTGAGGTTATTCAGTCACTTGCTAAGGAATTTGATATTAAAGATTTGGGCCCTTTACATTATTTTCTAGGGATTCAAATCGTGCAAAAGAAGGATGGCCTGTTTCTTTCTCAAGATAAGTATGTTACAGATTTGTTAACTAAGTCTGAAATGCTGCTGTCTAAACCATGTGCCACTCCCTGTTTGCCATATAACCGATTGCTCAAAGATGATGGGAAACCTTTTAATAATCCGGCTCTTTATAGAAGTTTAGTTGGAGCTTTACACTACTTGACATTTACTCGACCTAACATCGCTTTTGCAGTACATCAGGTTTGTCAGTTTATGCAGCACCCTATGGACTCTCATTTCATGGCAGTTAAACGGATCCTTCGGTACTTAAGAGCTACTCAAGGTTGTGGTATTCATTATGTCAAGGGTTCCCTGGATATTACTGCATATAGTGATGCAGACTGGGCTGGCGATCCTAATGATCGCCGGTCAACCACTGGAATGGTTGTATTTTTGGGCTCTAATCCTATTTCGTGGTCATCCAAGAAGCAAAATATTGTCTCTCGTTCCTCCACAGAAGCTGAATATCGGGCTCTATCCACTACAGCTGCTGAACTTGATTGGATCAACCAATTGTTGGCTTTTCTGCATATTCCAGTTATAGAAAAGCCGGTCCTCTTTTGTGACAATTTATCTGCTATAGCACTGACTTTAAATCCAGTTCAACATCAGCGCACGAAACACATAGAGGTTGATGTGCATTTTGTTCGTGAGAGGGTTGCAACACAGCAATTGCAGGTTCATTTTGTGTCTTCAACCGAGCAGTTTGCTGACATACTGACAAAAGGCTTGTCTGCTCCTCTCTTTCAGACTCATTGTGCCAATCTCAGGCTCAAATTCTCTGCCCCTGAGCTTGAGGGGGGATGTTAGGAGTACTAAGATCCAATGGTTATGAAATGGACAAGTGTCAAATGAGTATGAAGTTAGTTGAGTTGGTTATGTTGTGACTTAGAGTGTAAGCTACCAAAGGGATATTATAAATAGCTTGTAACAAATCATTGTAACTAATAAGAAAAGAATATTACAATTGAATAACTGATTTCTCTCTCTAAACTCTAATTCTTCTACTTCTCTCTCTGTCTTTCTTTCTTCATTCTTTCTTGTATCTGTATAATCCTCTTCTTCAAGAACCTATGATGGTTTACAGAGACCAGTTGCCGATTGATTTTGGTTGGTCGCTCCGACTGTAATATTTGAAGATGTATGTTAACTGTTTTCCAACTGCATATGAAGGACGAAAGCTGCTATTGCAACGTTGATCATGATAAAATTTAATTTATGTTTAGAACATAATCACTAATTTAAATCCGATAATGGTGGCCTGCAAAATCAGCTGAAAAAGAAGATCATTACTCGGCCATACACTAGAGGATGAGCTGCCTCCAAACGGACAAATGTTTAAATTTTCACAGTTTGTCATGTATGATGAATGAAATGAGTTCATCTTCATGCATGCAGCATGACTTTGTTTGAAGAAGTCTATTTCTTAAATTAAATTACTAAATAAGTCACCTTAGCAATAATCATGACTTTTATGATCGATCTAAGAAATATTTCAACCAGTAAAACTATCAAAGAATTATCATATGTAACTGTAATTAAGAGAGCAACTGAGCAACGTATATTGGGGTCGTACGTATCCACACCTGCTCATCCAAAAACAAAACAACAATTGGAATATTATCTTAAGGGTGCGTTTGGTACGTGGGACGGGACGGGACGGAACGGGACGAGGCGTTCCGTCCCGCGTTTGGTGCGCCAAAAATGGGTGAAACGAGCTGTTCCATGAGACAGATTTTGGGTGTTTTTGCGTCCCACCTCCCCCCTGGAACGGGTTGTTCCACGTCTGTGGAACACAATATTTTACCATTTTAAGACAAATATACCCCATGTCCTTTTTCAAAAATTACACCATCTAAATCATTCAACAAACCCTAAAAACAATCTTCTCTTCTCTCTGCCGTTGTCTTCATTTCATCCTCCTAAAAAACTATCATTTCTCCTCTTTGCTGCTATGAACTTGTTCATCCCTGCATCTCCCCTTCGCAACCTTCCTCCTCATCCTCTTCCGTGTAGCCTCTCCATGAACTTTCAGCTCTGCATCTCCGTTCCAGGTTCGATCTGATTGTGATTGTGTAGCCTCTCGGTCTCTCCGGTACCGTCACCATAGCCAGGCCGACGACAACAACGTATGAAGCGCATACAGGCTGAGAATGACATTTTTGAAATTTTGGGCAAGGTTGTCCAGCTCCGATTCCGCAAGGAAAAGGCTCGAGAGGCTCTAGATCTTGCCAGGGTGGCTGCTGCTAATCAGGAGAAGAGTTTGCAGCAAAAAAAGTTGCAGTTGGCTGCTTCCTCGAACAGGATTTAGGAGTTGGTGAGGGAGCTTGAAATGATTGGATGATATGATATAATGAATGATCTAGTTTAGTTTGGATTCATAATCTAGGGTTTTGAATTGGGATTAATTGTTCAAGTAATTTTTAATTCTGCTGATTGTTTGTTTTTTGGGTGTTTCTATGTAATTAGCTTATGTTCAAGTAATTTTTAATTGTGCGAAGTGTTGGATAATGTTTGATTGACTCTGGGATTTTGTTTTCATTTAGTTTTTCCTGTGGAAGAGTGAGGGCATTTACTATTGATTTGGAATTGAAAAAGTAAACTTGAAACCTTTCCTTGGTGTTGAATTTCAAACCTCTACCATCTGCCCAAAGAATTTCATTATCTTCGACCAGATCATCAAAGTCAGATTATGTTCAATCCTGAAATTGCCCACAAAATTACTGGTCTTGTCTTTAACCTCTGTGCAGCTTACATCCAAGACAATCTGGGATTGATACGTTGTTGAAAGTTTTCTGGTTTTTAATTAATTGGGGTTAACTTGTGCTTATTGTAAGGCATATGATGCATGGGTAAGTTAGTCTTTTAATCTTTAGGTTTCGTTCCGTCCTGCGCATACCAAACACAGAACGGAACAACCGTTCTGTTCCGTCCTGCGCGTACCAAACATGACATGGAACCTTCGTTTTGTCTCGTCCCGTCCTGTCCCGTCCCATCTGCGTACCAAACGCTACCTAAAAGAACCAAAACAGATGGAGGTGTGTCATAATCTCACTAATCAATCTGTTAAAATATATATGCGCCAGAAACATGTCATACAGTAACATTAGTTTATTGATATCTAAATCACGAAACGTTCATTGTACAGAATAGTTACTCTTGTATCTCTTTTGTATGACTATATAACAGTCTCACAATTATTACATTATACAAGTAACACATAAGTATGAATTTATGGCACTCCTCGATTGAAGGCAAGCTTTTCTTAACCAGAGCTAAAAGTGGGTAATATATGTTCCTTTTTTGGGGGAATGGGTAATATATGTTCCTAGCTGTAATGGGTATGGTAACTCCAACAGTAAAAAGGATATAGGTCACTAGTACAAAAAACACTTTGTGAGACGCAGGTCCTTCGTCGTGCAAAGTCAAAAAAATGTCGAGCAAAACTTAGACCAACGAACCTTCGTCGCGCGCTAACCATCGTGCCAAGGTTGAGACAGAAGGGTTTGCGTGACGAAGAAGAAACATGCATCGCGCAAAGCCACTTTGTGTGACTCATATCCCTGCGTTGCTCAAAGCTCATTGTGCAAAGTGGCTTTGCAATACGCAGGCTGCGTCACGCAAAGTGCATTAGGTCTCTTCACGCGAACCCCTTTTTTGGTTTTGGTCAAAAATATTATTTTTAAATTTTTTAATAATATTGTAATTAAATTTTAAACAATAATTAATTAACCAAAAGAAAAGTATTTAATTATAAAATATATGAAAATGTACATACAAGATGTCCGAACAAAAAAAGAAAAAACAACAAGTAGTCTTCTAAGTGAAGTGGCTACTAGGTATCGGCATGGTGAAATGGCTCGAAGTTTGAAAATGTAGCAAGATCAGGTACTGGTAGCAAGATCGGGTACTGGTAACTACATCTCTGCCAAGGGCAAGAAAGTTGTGGTAATTGGTGGAGGTGACACTAGCACTGATTGCATTGGAACATCTGTTCGCCATGGCTGCACTAACATCATAAATTTGGAGCTTCTTTCTAAGCCACCACGAAAAAGGGCTCCAGGAAAACCTTGGCCACAGGTTGGATTACTACAATATCTTGCCTGTCTGTTCTTACATCGCTCTTGCTTGGATCGCTGATTAACCAGGTTTTGTGACATTGTAAGTGTATTCTTACGTCTTTTGTATTTATTTTCTTTATTTTGGATTTGCAGTGGCCTCGTGTATTCCGTGTGGATTATGGGCACCAAGAAGTTGCAGGCCGATGTTGTTCGCCGGTCACAATCTTAGGTTGTTGTTTACTTATTTATAGACAAACTCAAGTAGTCAATTGTAGTTGGTGTATAAGGCTATCTTTAATCTCAAAACTAAAATCTAAAAGTTATGAATTCGTACTCGGCCTAAAATGTGGTAGTGCATCTATGGCCATCATCTTTTCACGAATTCTCAGCCCTACTCCCTACGGCCTGCACCTCCAGGTTGAGCAATATCGAGGAAGTTTCATTTTGAATTACGTCACCGGCGAACACGAGAATTGGGGGAAAGGTGTGCGACGGTGCCGTTTCAAGGGTAGGAGAATGATGGGTTGCTAGGTATGAGGGGAAGAAGATGATGAATAGTCGTCTTCTTTTTCTTTTTCTCTTTTTTTTTTGTTTTTAATTATATAAAATAGTTTTTTAATTATTATTTAAATACTTTTAATCCACATGGTAATATTTTATTATATTGTGGAACCCAATTATGTGTCACATCAGCACATAACAGAATTTTTAACGGAGCTATGACAGAAGGACTACATTGATTTGTGACACCTAATTTCAAGGATTACAGTGATCGATTTCCAATTTCATGGACCATCTTGATTGGGTGGGTCAATTTCAGG
Source organism: Malus sylvestris (assembly GCF_916048215.2). NCBI lineage: Eukaryota > Viridiplantae > Streptophyta > Magnoliopsida > Rosales > Rosaceae > Malus > Malus sylvestris. The sequence goes on from NC_062268.1 coordinate 11,491,200, forward strand.
GACCATTTCTGATAAATACCCTAATACTAATGATAAGGAAACCATTTTCTTTCTGAACATACTAACCCCTTGTTTTGAAAACACATATAGTACTACATAATAGGTTTTCTAAACACTTTAGCATGCCATGAAAAACATTCGTAAAACAAGCACGTATAAACTGGTACTCAGTTATGGTAATATAGCTACCCGAAGGTAAATCCATAAATCTCATCAATGATGTACTCAACTAGAGGTATCATAGTCACCTGAAGGTATAACCATCACCTCGAACGTGAAGCTATACGACACTGGGTTACGCTAGAGAAGAAACATATACATAATATAACATACCGACACTAGCCGTGGCTAGTGAAGCTGTCCAACATTGGTTTCGCCAGTGAAGCTGAGAGTATGTCATGAATATCCTCAAATGTGTCATATGGCCATAGACGTCACATACTCGTGTTGTGTGTATGTGTTGTATGATAACCCACTAGATAAGCACAGAAAACGTATCTCAAAATCTCATATCAAATCACCGAGGCTCAAAAGCTTAAGGCATCAATTCATAAACCATAATAAATTATATCCGTAAATCTATAATATATCATACGCGTAAATCCAATAATTGATAACGTTTTGTAAACCATAATTCAATAAATCATAAATAATGCATAAAACGTAAAATCATGAAATCATGCTTTTCGTAAATGCAAGCCTAGTATTTAATAAAAACATGCAATTTAAGAAGGGGTCCACTCACAAATATTCCACTACCGGAGAGCCGCTCGAACTAGAGAGGACAAGGTCACTTCTCACTGATGAACCTAAACACAAATAGAGACCATTTAGTAAAACTTTACTAAAAAGATACAATTTTGGAAAATGGACAGTGGATTTGGATTCGGCGCGTAAAAAAACCTAAGGAGAGACATCGGGTTCCCTCACCCGTCGTTGCCACAGGATGGCGTCTGGGAGGCCAAGTGCGGAAAAATTAATCAGCGTCGCCGTGGACAGTGATGGAGTATAGTACCTACGCTAACCATAATAGCCCTTCATGCGCACCCACATGCTGCTCACACACCGACCATGGAAACTAGGTATTGGGTCCGGGCCTGGGTTAGGTCAGATCCGAGTCGGGTCTGGGTCTGGTGGGTCAGGTCAAATCCAGGTTGAATTTGGGTTTTGGGTTGCTAGGTTGGGCCGGGTTATGTGATTGGGCCCAGTTGCTGATTTTGGATCTGGTTTGGGTTACGGGTCTGGTCGACCCGATTTCAGGCATGAGTTGGTCAGAAATTGGGCAGAGGTTTTAGAGCTCCATTCGAGCTCATCTCTTCACCATTTTCGATGTTTTAGTTATAAAAAATGAAGCTTAGAATAAGGATAAGGGTTTTATACCAATTTAGAACTGTGTCGGAAAACGGCTAGAAAGCCATCAGACCTCGCCAAAAAATATGGAAAAATGAATTGAGTTGATTTCTGCACTAAAACTCTACCAATTCATGCATGCATACTCTGCAATAGCATCGGAACATCAAAAGGAAGAGAAAAAAGGTGTCCTTAAGGCTTACCTTGGCCGGGATTATGGAGAACTCGCCAGATTCCATGGCAACTCGTTGGGAATCATGGAGATCGAGGTTCGGGTTTAGGTTTGTAATGTAGGGGTCTTGGTTTCAATTATGAGATGTTGGTGAACCTCGTTAAGGTGATAAAGAATAAGTGGTGGCGTCCAGCTATGGTGGTGAGTGGGATGGTGTCACAATGAGAATCTCAGCCTCACAACCATTTGGCATTTGCAGAGGTAAGAGAGACAAGAGCGGGAGAGATCAGAGCTGAGGGATGAGAGCTCGGGAAAGGGTTCGAGAGAGACAACCTATATGGTGGTTTGGTTTTTCGCCAGCATAGTTGTTTGTTTGTGAGGGTCTAACATCTCTACATTTGCATAGAGATGGTTGAGAGAGTTTGAGAGAGATGATTGAAAATGGAGGATGACGTAAATGAGATAGGGAGAAAGAAATGAAGAGTTTGAGAGAGTCCGAGAGATTGGGGGGAAAGGAAGACACGGGGAAGAAGGGAAAGTGAGGTGTGGGCCCCATGGCTACAAAGACCCACCAGAAAAATTAATAAAATAAAATAAATATCCAACACTAATATCTAGAATAGTGAATTGACTATTTTGCCCCTCAACTTCGTAATTTTGTGTAACGTTCATCGTAACTCTGAATTCGATTCCGCTTGCACCCACACATACGTAGTGACAAGTCCAACGTGAATAAATTAAAGGGAACTTTAACGAAAATCTCCCGGTACTGTTCATTTTAACAAAAAATCACATTTTTACTCTAAAAAGTCAATCCTGGTACTATTCACTTTACCTTTTTTTTGTCATTTTTGTTAAAACTCAAAGTTTTCAGGCCCTTTTCATTAGTTTTCCTTAAATTAAAAGAAAAGTTCCTACATGTCATAGAACGATAGTCAACGGAAGTCAACACTTTCCTCGTTATGGGTATTTTCGTAAATTCACATTATACAAATTATAAAACAATAATATTTGGGGACGAGTCGTTACGGATGTTTCTTCCACAATTAGAGTGAAATCGAGAAGAATTTTGATGTGAGAATTGATTCTGAGCTGCAAATGCTTGAGGCGGTGGAGTGGGAAGTAGAGATGCTTATGACTGCACAGAGAACGCCTAAAATGGTTCAGTATTGGATGAGATCTTCTTGTGACGAGACTTGGAGAGTTCTTGTGTGAGAATAACTCCATGTAAATCATCTAAAGAGATGGATGAAAGGTGAAGCATGAGTGAATCAATGAAAGATTTGAACTCATTTGGTAAACCAACTAGTGTTGCCGTCATTAAATCACGATCGGAAATCGGTGCTCCAGCTGTAGAGAGAGAATAAGAGATTTCTTTCAACTGTTGGAGATAATCTGACATAAATTGATAGCCTTTCTGTATAGCTTGGAGACGAGATCGAAGAAGGTGAATATGAGCATTAGAAACACCACCAAAACGTTGCTCAAGCTTGATCCAAAGATCTTGAGAAGATACACCAACAATAAAGGGAATTACATCTTCAGAAAGTGTAGAATTCAACCTGATCAAAAGAGTCTAAAGACAGAGTTTAAAGGCAGGATTGATGGAGAGATCTGGGAGAAAAGGCGGTGGACACAACTCAGTTCCATCAACGATTCTAAGAAGCTTGTAACAGCAGAGAATCGGTGCAAACAGTGCATGCCATAGAAGGTAGTTAGATCGTTTGAGCTTGATTGGAACCATGATTCCAATGTTCTGAATCGTAAGAGATGCATACGAATTTGACGAACTTGTGAAATTATGGTTTAGAGAAGAGGAATTTGGTATTGGATTTTGAAGCGATTCATGCTGAGATGATGAATCAGAAGGATAAGCCATGGCAACTGAGATGAAAAATCCTTGAAAATAATCAAGAAATCAAAGATGCGAATCGAAGACGATGAGGATCGAGGAGGCCGGAAGGTGTGGAGCCAAAAATAATCACAAAGTGACACGTGAATTTTTTGGTGAAGATGACAAATTTACCCTCAAGGCATACCGGGTTTCCTATACGCAAACAGTGGAGAATCATCCACCAACCAAATCAGGAGTACTCAAAATAGGTAACAAGTTCAAATTTGTCTCATCCATTCTCATTTCATAACCTCCAAATACCTCCCAAAACATTTCTTTTATTATGATAATTAGCCAATTAATATATTTATACCTAATTAATATATTAATTGCTAATTGAATCACCAAATAACACCCCAAAACACACTTAAAGGCCGGCCACACCCCATTCCCTATATATAGGATCCTATTTCTTCTAAAAAGCGAAGTTGATACTCTTGTAAAACTCCCAAAAGTCCTCTACACACTTTTTCTATCTAAATTCTAACTTTGGCATCAGAGGTTCTTCAGCCAAAGCCCCCCTCATTCATCATGGGCGCGTGAGGTTTTTGGCCTTGACCAAAGGTGTTGATTGTTTTGTAGGTGCAATTTTGTCCAAGAAGAAGAAGGCGGAAATTTGCATCCACAAATTGGTGCTTTCATTAAGAGTTGAGATTCACACTTGTAGAAGACTCTCGTACAAAAAGGTTTTTTCTCTATTTTATCTATTTACTAGTCCATTTGTATTTTTCGTACGTTCTTATTATTAGAAATTTTTATTTGCAAAGATTCTTTGATAAAACGTGAAAGAGAAATACAATGGCTAGAAATTTAGAAAATTCCAATATTCAAGAAATAAGACTGCGGCGATTCACAAGGCTAAATGTGATCTTAGGGGGAGCGGCACCGCCACCACAAGGCTCAACCATGGCAACCACCACGGTGGCCACCATGGAAATTACCCATGGCGAGGTCCATGACTCTACCACCACGGCCCGAGCCATGTCATTCCATGCCCAACGCGAGCCTTATGCGTTGCCAAGCCGAGCTCAAGCCTCGCAATCGTGAGCATCACACACCGAGCAGCCTGTTTCCGACGAGCAACCCATTCTCGTGACCCAGCCTGCTCCCGATGAGCAGCCCAGTCCCGTGGCCCAGCCTGCTCCCACTGAGCAGCCCATTCTCGTGGCCTAGCCTGCTCCCGATAAGGAGCCCACTCACATGGCCCAGCTTGTTCTCGTGGCCTAGCCTGCTCCAGCTGAGCAGCCCACTCTCGTGCCCCAGCCTGCTCCCGACGAGCAACCCATTCTCATAGCCCAAATCGGTCCAAGATTAGTTCAACTATCCCGATTTCAAATTTTTGGGCTTACGATCGAACCGGGGGCATTCTCACCACATTTCTTCGCGAATTTGACATTTCCCAACTCAAATCTCGCGCCCGGAGTCTACCACATTTCCACTACTTAAGGAGGCACATTCCTTCCAAGCTCTTCCAATCCAAATGGTGAACAACACTTGTCTCAACAAGTCATAGAATTAACAAGCGCCCTAGCACAGCAAACGACCTTGGTGAACCAGCTCTTGCAGCGCACCAAGATGTAACGTGCCCCAAACGAGGTATCCCAAAAGTAGGACAAAGGCAGATGAAAACCTCTCCAGCAGCATCCCGGTAAGCAACCACTCGATCATCTATAAACCGAGCGTTTGGGTAGAGTACACTCCCGATTGGGCCCTTGAGATAATGTATACTCTTGTCTTAGCGCACGGATGAGCATGCAATATCGACTAGGCCCACGGATGAGCATACACTCACGGTTAATGACACATTCCGATAATCAACATGAGCAGTCTTCCAAGCGAAGTATTCATTCATCGCTAGGTCCGTAAGGAGTATCCTCCACATTACATCGGAGCAAGCAGCACAGCAGATGGAAAAAAGCTGTCACTCAATCCGGCTCAAGTTCAACCAGCAGTCTATGAGTTACACACTCGCCTGCTAGGAACATACCACACCCACAGCCACCGTGGCATAGACGAGCCGAACATATGGAATAACAGCTTAGACCAGCACATCATGATCGAGGGCAGTCGAGAGCTCTGCCACCCCAACAAATGAAAATTCATGAGGAAGTAGAAAGGCTCATAACCAAGCGATTGCATAATTTCTCACACCAACTAAGCCTTAAAAGGGTCTACTCTCCAGTGCGAGAGGATAAACTAATTGCTCTCCAGTGCGATAGTGTAAACCAATTCCCCGACGCCCAAAAGGGTCTGTTCTTCAATGCAAGAGGATAAACTAATTGCTCTCCAGTGCGAGAGGGTAAACCAATTCCCCGACACCTATATAGGTCTGCTCTCCAGTGTGAGAGGATAACTAATTGCTCTCCAGTGCGATAGGGTAAACCAATTCCCCGACACCCAAAATGGTCCGCTCTCCAGTGCGAGAGAATAAACTAATTGCTCTCCAGTATGAAAGGGTAAACAAATTCCCCGACACCCATATGAGTTTGCTCTCCAGTGCGAAAGGATAAACTAATTGATCTCCAGTGCAAGAGGGTAAACTAAATCCCTGACACCCATATGGGTAAACTCTCCAGTGCAAGAAGGCCACATAGTTCAAAAGATCGAATGCTTGAAGATCAACTAAGCAACAAATGTTGAAAAAACCAAACTCAAGCAGTTTCCTCATTTTCAGCAGGCAGCCAAGACGTGGCAGCCCAAACAATTGCCTATCCCACGCCACTTAATCGCCCTATGCCGAACCAATCCTTGGCTATAATCAAACCGAGCTGCTCAAGCAATAGCCTCTACCACATCACCTCCTTGGCCCATGCCAAGCCGACTCCTGGCCCCTGCCAGCCGACATGTCGCACCACCCCGACGACTACTCTGTGGTAGCACCACCTAAGAAGAAGACAAGAAGAAATTAAGTTTTTATTACATTGGTGCGGCACGGAGAAGACGAAGAAAGCTATGAAAGACAATCCTTTGCACGGGTAAGATGTAAAAGATTGCTGGATGAGGGGGAACAAATATCCTCTAAGCTCTCTCTCTCTTGTAAGGTAGAATAAATCACTCTCCAAAGTTGATTTAATAACCCACTTAAGGTGGACTTAAATAGGCTTTGAAAGAAATTTATTTCCTTTTCCTAGAAGGATCTAATTTCATATTAAAGAGGGAATCTACATCAAAACAGGAAGCAGTCCTAAGTTTCCTAGAGCAAGAAGATCTCTACACCTGCTGCACTTTCCTACGAGCTGCCCAGCAGGTGTGGGGCATTTGTGGAGCAAAAAAGAATCACAAAATGACACGTGGATTTTTGGGTGAAGATGACAAATTTACCCTCAAGGCATACCGGGTCTCCTACACACGAACAGTGGAGAATCATCTATCAAGCAAATCAGGAGTACCCAAAATAGGTAACAAGTTCAAATTTGTCTCATCCATCCTCATTCCATAACCTCCAAAAACCTCCCAAAACATTTCTTTTATTATGATAATTAGCCAATTAATATATTTATACCTAATTAATATATTAATTGCTAATTGAATCACCAAATAACACCCCAAAACACACTTAAAGGCTGGCCACACCACATTCCCTATATATAGGACCCTATTTCTTCTAAAAAAGCGAAGTTGATACTCTTGCAAAACTCCCAAAAATCCTCTAAACACTTTTTCTCTCTAAATTCTAACTTTGGCATCGGAGGTTCTTCGGCCAAAGCCCCCCCCCCCAAATTCATCGTGGACGCGTGAGGTTCTTGGCCTTGACCAAATGTGTTGATTGTTTTGTAGGTGCAATTTTGTCCAAGAAGAATAAGGCGGAAATTTGCATCCACAGAAGGCAAGAAGCGAAGGATACCATATAGAAACTCAAGGCCTTCTCTGAAAGCTTTCCTTAAAGACTAAGAAGAGTATATTTCTCATTAATTTTCAAATGAAGGATACAACCACTAATATATAGTCTTTGACTATTTACACTCTGACTAACCAAAAACATAATACATTATAACAAACCTATAACAAACTAATAAGAACATTTGTTATGACTTAGCATCTTCATCTTTATGTGTTGGTCAAACCACTTTCCTTATGTATTTAGATATACTATTTGGCCTCACATAGGTGTACATTCCCGAATGCAGAAATATTTTTGCTCACCATCCTCAAATGGTAGTAATGTTCACTACTATATTTATTACTATTAAATGAGTTTAAATTTCGAGATATGTGTAGTGGATAGACACTGTGAGAGTGTCTCACCAATACGTACCGCAGACTTTCTTCTCAACTCTATAGTTATATTCCATTAAAATGACCAAAAATTTTGATAAAATCTACCTAGAATATACACTAAATCTGATATTTTAGCAGTTTGCAAAACGAGAAAAACTTGTTTGAAGACTTTCTACCACATGGTAATTAGGTGAGTGTCAAGTTTTTACACGTGAATATATTTACACTAAATGCATCTCCAATGGAAAGATGCAAATTTGAGATGTCAAAGTCATATTTGCATCTCATTTTACATTTTCAAGAATGTAAATGTTACTTCTATTCTAATGGGGGAGATGTAAATTTAGGAGTCCATTTATTGTTCTCTCTTTGATTGACGAGATTCACCTCCAAAAGATGTAAAAATGTGCAAATTTTTAATTTTATTTCCATCTTCCGATGACGATGGATATTTTACATCCTGTCATTGGAGTGTTTTTCAACCAACAAAAAAAGTAAAATGTCAATTTCAAGAAAGATGATAAATTAGTATCGAATGCAACATTCATGAGATTCGAACTAAAAACTCCTCACTTACAAGCAAAGATAAATAAAAAAATGCTACTTTTATCATCTATACCATCATTTGTACCATCTCTCTAATAGAAACGGAACCTATATGCATTGGCGAGCCCTACCTCCATTAGAAAAATGGTACAAATAATGGTACAACCAGGTGATAAGTGTAGTATTACTCAAGATAAAAACCACTAAACATACAGTGTGACATTTGTATACGTGCTTAAAAAGGTCTTTGGATTCCTAAAAAAAAAACAATAAAACTCTTTGGCTTCCTCTATTAATTCATTTTCAAAGTTTGTAACTTCTTGTTGTTTACATGATTTGGCTTACAAATTTGATTTAAAGTTTTGGTCTCCCTAACATTACCCTTTTCAAAAACAAATTGCCGATTATCAAAGTACTTCAATGCTAGGTAGGTGTTCAAACCTTGTGTCCAAACTGAAAAAGGTCGAGTTGGGTCGGTTTTCCTTCTTTTGGGCACGTGAGATTCATCTAGGAGCTCTCCCAAATATAGGAGAAATTTTTTGGGTGACAGGAACATACACCTCAATAGTGCAGATGGTGTTCCCTTCCAATCCAATAACGCCATATGCCCCCCTAAAGCCAAATAGTTTTATCTTTTATCAAATAACCAATAAATGAATTTATTTTTTTTAAAATAAGTGGCATTCTCGAGGCCCTTCCCCAACCACCAAATCATGCCCTTCCAATTCCTCTCAACCCCTGACAACCACCATCGTCGCTTGGGGTCCTGCCCCACTATGTCTTCGTCCCCTTATCATCCCAGCTTTCTCTTGGTGATCAAGAACTGGCATCTTCAAATCATGATGGTGAAGCAACATGATAGAAGACGATTTCGGTGCCAAATCGAGATTTTAGTTGAGCGATGGAGGCTGGAGCTTCAGTGGGTGTTCATGGTGGTGGGCATGACGTGATTTTTGGGTGGAGGACAGACATTTTGGCGTAGGTGTTGGTGACCCTTCAGTTGGAAAATGCTTGGTTTCTGGTCTGCAATACCGAGACGGCAGAGGGAGATGGAAAAGAGAGGGGCATTGGTGCTATATTAATTAAATATTAAATTTTTAATTATTTTAATTGTGGGCCAGACTGTTGGTGTAAATTCCAAGTTAAATGCACATGTGTCAAGACCTTGTTGGTGGAACTTTAAGTCAGCAAGAGTTCCCGTTACCTAGATTTTTTTTTCCAAATATAGGGAGAGATGAGCTCTTAGTGGTTTTATATAATTAATGCTAAATATTTTGATACTATTTTAAATACTAAATAATTTTTATTGGCTAACTATTGAATCGTAGTCATAGTTATTATTAAAATAGGGAGTATGATGTCACTTAGTATTACGGTCTAGTAGTATTCATATTCACTTGTAAGTGAGAGATCTTAAGTTCGATTCTCGCTAAAGGCGAATTTGAACCACATTATCGTTAGCCCATTGAGAGGCTTAGCCCACCCTCTCTCTGTTAGTGTAGATAATATCGTTTGTTCAAAAAAAAATAGGGATTATAATTGGAGAACAACTTTTTTAGTGAGAATAAAATAATTTTTTGTTAATTTTGATTACTTTGCCATAAAATAAAGAGCATAATTGGACATGGTCTCGGTTTCTATTCCTATCTGGTATCCTCTAGCTTAGTGTTTTATAAAATGTGGTCTTTATGTGAAAAGGAACATTGACGTGTTATTTTATGAAACATGATCTTTCTCATGAAAGGGAAACATATTCTGGCATGGTATTTTATAAAATGTGATCTTTGTTATAAAGAGGCAAAATTTAGAGATATAACCTTTACTCGGGACAGGAACGAAGCAGTTGCATAGTCTTATACCAACACAAGCTGTTGCAGAGGAAATAATGTATATTATTGCTATTAGATGTTTTTCTCTTCCTTTTCTCTTCTTAATGTTTTCTCTTCATTTGAACAATCTAAATGCTCTATTTATAAAGCCACTTCAATGGAAAATTACAAAAGGATTACTATTTAGCTTGTGAGTTTATACTATACACATGTGATACTTTACTATACACATGTGATATTTTACTATACACATGTGGGCAAACATACCCACTATTTACAACACTCCCTCTTGGATGCCCACATATCAGTATCAATTGCCTCGTTAAAACCTTGCTTGGAAAAACCCAGTGGGAAAAAACCATAGTAAAGGAAAAAGAGTACAACTTTACCTGGATGGTGTTGATCATGCTTATGTTCCTATATCATGGATGCTCCCCCTGAATTGTATCTCCCCCTGATTCCGCATTCTTCAAATTTGTAAGCTAACATAATTTGATTCCCTGCACCAACTTCTGAAATGTTCACTTTGGTAGAGATTTGGTGAACAAATCTGCTAAATTTTCGTTGGAACGGATTTGTCTGACTTCAATAACTTTACCCTTCTGCAGCTCATGTGCACTGAAAAATCTTGGAGATATGTGTTTAGTCTTATCACCTTTGATGAATCATTCCTTCATCTGGGCGACACAGGCTATATTATCTTCATGGATGATAGTTGGAGTGTCTGTCCTTGAAGGTATACCACATGAATTCCGGATGTGATGGATCATTGATCTTAACCAAGAACATTCACAACTTGCTTCATGTAAATCAATTATTTCCGAGTGATTGGAAGATGTAGCAACTAGCGTTTCCTTTGTTGATCACCATGAAATTGCAGTATCTCCATAAGTGAACACATATCGATTTTGTGAGCGGGCTTTATGCGGATTAGAGAGAAAACCAGCATCTGCGTATCCAACAAGGATCTGATCATTTGTGAGCTTGTCTGAGTAGAAGAGACCCATATATGTTGTCCCACGAAGGTATCGTAGAACATCTTTGACTCATTTCTAATGACGAATTGTTGGAGCAGAGCTGTATCTGGCTAATAAGTTAACTGAAAAAGTTATATCTGGTCTAGTACATTGTGCTAAATACAATAAAGCACCTATTGCGCTTAAATATGGTACTTCTGGACCAAGGACCAGTTCATCATCTTCTTTTAGATGAAATGGATCTTTCTTAATGTCCAAAGAACGAACGACCATTGGAGTGCTAAGTGGATAAGCCTTATCCATGCCAAACCGCTTCAATATCTTTTCAATGTAAGCTGATTGATGGACCAAAATTCCATTAGCACAATGCTCAATCTGCAGGCCTCAACAATATTTTGTTTTCCCAAGGTCTTTCATTTCAAATTCGCTTTTCAGATATTCAGTAGTTTTATTGAGCTCTTCAGGGGTTCCAACTAGGTTCATATCATCGACGTATACTGCCCCTATAGCAAATCCAGTATTTGATTTCTTGAACACACAAGGGCAGATGACATTGTTGGCATATCCTTCTTTAATCAAATACTCACTGAGACGATTATACCACATTCGCCCAGATTGTTTCAACCCATATAGTGATCGCCTTAATTTGATTGAGAACATACCTCGTGGTTTGTTAGTTGCTTCAGGTAACTTAAGTCCTTCTAGGACTTTCATATATATGTTAGTATCTAATTCTCTATATAGATACGCGATGATGACATCCATAAGTCACATGTCAAGCTTTTTTGAAATCACCAAACTTATTAAGTAACGGAACGTAATTGCGTCCATTACAGGAGAGTATGTCTCTTCATAATCAATTCCAGGTCTTTATGAAAAACCTTGTGCAACGAGTCTTGCTTTATACCTTGCAATCTCGTTTTTCTCGTTGCGTTTCCTTGTGAATACCCATTTGTAACCTACGGGGTTCACACCAAGTATGGTTTGGACTATTGGTCCAAAAACACTTCATCTTTCCAAGGAATTTAATTCTGCCTGGATTGCATCTTTCCACTTAGGCCAATCTTGTCTCTGTCTGCATTCATCAACAGAGCGGGGCTCAATATCATCACTTAAGATAATTTCAGTGGCTATTGCAAATGCAAACATGTCGTCGATGATTATTTCATTTTGATCCCACAATTCATTAGTGCATGCATAATTTATGGATATTTCTTTGCTTTCATGTACTTCTGTCTCTTCAGGGACATATGTCTCATCAAGGACATTTTCTTTTTCTGAAAGTACAGAATTATGAATTATGGATTTATCATTCAATTTCTTTTCTTGAATGATTTCATTTGGGTTCAATTGTGCCCTCATCTTTCTCTTTCGAGGGGTTGAATCTTTTGAACCTGGGGGTCTACCACGCTTTAGGCGTGCACTAGAGGAATCATTCACTGCCATTTTAATTTTTCCAACAGGGACATCAATTCTTGCAGGTGCGTTTGCAGCTGGTATATGTGACTTTGTCACTTTCAAAGCATCATTAAATGCATCTGGCATTTGATTAACGATACCTTGAAGATGAACGATCATTTTCACTTCATTTTCACATTGAGTGCTTCGTGGATCAAAATGAGATAAGGTGGGAACAACCCATGTCTCTTGCCGTTCTTCTGGAACGGTCTTTTCTCCCCCTAATGACGGGAAAACTGTCTCATCAAAATGACAATCAGCAAAACAAGCTGTAAACATATCACCAGTCAAAGGTTCCAAATATCTAATGATAAATGGTGAATCAAAACCCACATAAATTCCTAGTCTGCGCTGAGGTCCCATTTTAGTTCGTTGTGGCGGTGCAATAGGCACATAAACAGCACAACCAAAAACTCGTAAATGGGAAATGTTTGGTTGTTGTCCAAACACGAGTTGTATTGATGAATATTGGTGGTTGGCTATGGGTCTCAATCTAACCAACGATGTAGCATGTAATATGGCATGTCCCCATGCAGAGACTGGCAATTTCGTTTTCATGAGCAAAGTGCGGGCTATTAATTGAAGCCGCTTGATAAATGCCTCTGCTAAACCATTTTGAGTATGGACATGAGGAACAGGGTGTTCAACATCAATGCTCAGTGCCATACAGTAATCATCAAAGGTTTGAGACGTAAATTCACCAGCGTTATCAAGTCGAATGAACTTAATGAGATGATCTGGGAACTGTGCTCGCAACTTAATTATCTGAGCAAGAAGTCTCGCAAAAGCTACATTTCGAGTAGACAATAGGCAAACATGTGACCATCGGGTAGATGCATCAACCAAAACCATAAAATATCGAAATGGTCCACAAGGTGGTTGAATAGGTCCACAAATATCCCCTTGAATTCTTTGCAAAAATGATGGGGCTTCATCATCAACCTTTAGTTGTGATGGTCTAATTACCAACTTCCCTTGGGAACAAGCTTTGCAAGAGTTATCATTTGAGACATCAATGTGTCTGCTCAATAATAGATGTCCATTAGAGTTGGTAATGATTCTACGCATCATGGTAGATCCTAGATGACCTAGACGATCATGCCAAAACATGTAAACCTTTGAATCAATGAACTTTTGGTTCATGACAGTATATGCCTCAACTGTCTTTATGTATGTATAATACAATCCACTCAATAAACCATGCAACTTCTCCAATATACACTTCTGGGTATCATTGGAGGTAATGCATAAATATTCCACATTTTCTACACTTTTCGTTTCAATGTGGTATCCATTTAGACGTATGTCTTTAAAACTCAACAAATTTCGAATGGATCGAGTAGCATATAATGCATTCTTTATAGACAATATTGTTCCATCTGGTAACATAATCTGGGCTTTTCCTGAGCCTTCAATTGCATCTGATTACCCTGATATTGTTGTTACCTTTACTTTTGCAAGTACCAAATTCGAGAAATACTTTCGATCTCGAAGTATTGAATGCGTGGTTGCGCTATCTGCAAGACAAAATGATCCGCCATTGCTCTTATTTTGAGAATAACCAAAATTTTTATCCATGTTCTCTGAATAAAGAAAAAGCAGTTTATTCATACTAGAATACTACTTTTATTGAATTGAAAATGCGAGCATTAAACCACAAGTACAAATAACAGGAGTACATTAAACATAAATAATTCAATCGGACCCACAAACTTCATTCCCTCTTTCATTAATAAAGTATGTAGCATCCAGGTGGGTTGTGTTTAACTGTCCTGATAAATTGGTCACTAGATCAGGGGTTTCCATTGGTTGAGCCTGGTCGAAGAAATTAATCTCGACACCCTTCTCCTTGAATGAGGCTTAATACAGCTCCACCAGATGTTTTAGGGTGCGACAAGTACGCGCCCAATGTCCGTTGCCACCACACCTATGGCAACCTCCTTCATGATTTCTAGGAGTGTTCACATGAGCTTTTCTTTTCTAGCGATTTGCATTTTTAAAGCTCGGACCTAGATTATGCCTTGGAACCTGGTTGTGAAACTGGACACCATGGTTCTTACCTTTCCCTTTCCACTAACCTTACTTGTAGCCACGTCCTCATTTGTAATTATTGTCATGGGAGGATATGGTATTCCTTTGAAGGGAAGCAACATTCACTTCTGGGAACGATGCTGATCTAGTAGGTCGGGAATTATGGTTTTTCATCAGGAGCTCATTGTTCTGTTCAGCTACCAGAAGCACAGATATCAGCTGGTTGTATTCAATGAAGCCTCGCGCTCTATACTGCTGTTGCAGTACCATGTTAGAGGCGTGGAAAGTGCTGAAAATCTTTTCCAATAACGTCTCCTCAGTAATAGTATCCCCGCAGAGCTTCATCTGAGAGGTTATTCTGAACAACGCCGAATTGTACTCAGCCACTGACTTGAAATCCTGGATCCTTAGGTGAGTCCAGTCATAGCGAGCTCTTGGAAGAATCACCGTTGTCTGGTGACTATATCTGCTTCTCAAGTCATTCCAGAGGGCTAACGGATCTTCAACCGTTAAGTACTCGCTCTTTAGTGCCTCATCAAGATGGCGACGAATAAAAATCATGACCTTTGCCCGATCTTGACAGGATGAGCTGCTCTCTTCCTTGATGGTATCTCCAAGATTCGCTGCTTCCATATGGATCTTGGTATCCAATACCCAGGTGAGGTAATTATTTCCAGTAATGTCCAAGGCAGCGAATCAAGCTTTGCCAAGTCTACCATTTTCTTTTCTGAAAGAAAAATGAGGTGTGTAAGAACTTGCAATAATATGTGTTCTGGAGGAATATATTGTTAGAACTTCTGGTTCTTACAAATTTTGATCTTCAGGCCAAAATGATAAGTACTCGAAACTTCAGGCTCGAGATTTTCATAATTAATGAGAAGGGCAATTGTACCGCACCATTCTCATCGAAACAAGTATAGGATGAGCGATTATTCCGCACTACTTTAAACAACAGGAAAATTTAAATATGTAGAGCAAGGTGGACAATTATACCGCACCACCTAAAATTGCGATAAAATTTGAATATACAAAGCAGGGTTGACGATTATACCGCACCACCTAAAATTGCGATAAAATTAAATATGTACAGCAAGGTGGGTGATTATTTCACACCATCTAAAATTGCGATAAAATTAAATATGTAAAGCAGGGTGGGTGATTATTTCACACCACCTAAAATTGTGATAAAATTAAATAACAGGCAAATTTAAATATGCAGGATAGGGCGGGCGATTATACCACTCCACTTAAAATTTGCAGTAAAATTAGATCTGCAATCCAAGATAGGTGATAGAACCGCACAATCTTGGATTGCATAAATAATCAGTGGGTTAGTAGTCAATATCTACACCAAACAAGAAATCAAAGATATAAGTGACTGTTAGTTGGAGAACTAGAAGTAAACATGGTGCAAACAGTTCTTCACGACGGTATACCCAGCAATTGAGGCAGAGGAAGAAAAAGAACAGTAAAAACCTTGGAGGAAACTTTTTTTTTTTCGGTGAAGGGAAATGAGAAATTATTAGAGAGTTGTGCTGATAACGTGTTATAAATAGGCAAAATTTAGAGAGTTAACCTTTACTCGGGACAGGAACGAAGCAGTTGCAGAGTATTATACCAACACAAGTTGTTGCAGAGGAAGTAATGTATATTATTGCTATTAGATGTTTTTCTCTTCCTTTTCTCTTCTTATTGTTTTCTCTTCATTTGAACAATCTAAGTGCTCTATTTATAGAGCCACTTCAATGGAAAATTACAAAAGAATTACTATTTAGCTTGTGAGTTTATACTATACACATGTGATACTTTACTATACACATGTGATATTTTACTATACACATGTGGGCAAACATACCCACTATTTACAACAATCTTTCTATAAGAGATAACAAATTCATTTATAAAAAAAACAAGACAGATGTACAGTGTGTTCCAGATCTCGTTAGTTTGGCAATCAATCAAATGCCATACCTATCTTTTGGTGGAAATATTACTGAATGTGGTAGATGCCTATTTGTTTGCCATGCTTGAGAAAAGCAAATGTTCTCTTAAACTTATGCAACCTCCACATCAAAGTATGAATCCCCACCTTTGCTGTAAAAATATCAGTATGTAATACTTTATAGTATATTAGTACAGTATATATCCAAATAAGGATGTGTATGTATTGAGACATTTTGATTAGACAAAATAATATCCTTGAACTAACATCTTTCAAAGAGATAAATGTTTTCTTTAACTTTTTTTTCTTGGAAAAAAATGTATATATTGGTCGTATTTCTTATGTTACTCATTCGTGTTTATACTCATAATTAAACTTTACATCCAAATTAATAAAATAAGTCACTTAGTTATGGTCTAGTAGTATTCTTCTTCACTTATAAGTAAGATGTCTCATATTCGATTATCGCCAAAGCCAAATTTGAACCACATCATTATGGCAAGCTCATTGTAAGGCTTAGCCCGCTCCTCTACCACCGTAGTATAGATATATATTATCGTTTATTAAAAAAATTATAAAATAAATCTTCTGTAAAAAGAGTACGTATTTTTAATTAATATTGTTTTTTTTAAATCACGCCACATGAGGAGAATTTTTATAAATAAAAAAAACAAAACTACACCGAATCAGGAAAGACATAAACCTATTGATACAAAAATTCATTTCATAATAAAATGGAATGAAAAAAAAAATTTAGAATAGGGTGCTCTTATTAGCACTTCAAAAATCTTATTGTAAACTCCTCGTAAGTGTATTTTTCTTTCTAAATATAAAAAAACTTAGAGTGCACAATGAGATTTTTCGAGTGCCAATGATGAGTCAATATTATACCATGTATTTTACCCTAATTTTAGTATTAATTTATTGGTTATTTTGGTAGAATTTTGATATTTTATTATATATTTTCAATGTAAGACATTCAACTTCATCTGGAGCAAAAAGTGATCAAACGGATGAATCTTATAGTGATTCCAAATGGAGGATGTTCGTGAGTCTTTCAAGATGATTGTGTCAAAATTCCAGATTTTTCTACTAAGCCGTTTGACCCTGGCGATGAAATTAAGGCCCAGTGCGCAGCTTTTACAGAATGACGTTTCTTGACGTTTTGGGTATTTTGGAGGTAAAGATGGCATATTTTGAGGAAGATTTGTAGGGGACGACTTCAGCTTTCAAAAGAGACCTTTTGGGACCAAATCAGAGTTGATTTGGTCTGTCAAAAGACTAATTTTCTGAGAACTCCGAATTCTAGTTCAAATAGGAAACCTTTTATTTTCTATTTTATCATTTAATTATGTTTCCTAGTTTTATTCTAAGACCTTTTCAAGGTAGGGTTTTATTTTGTATTAGTATAAATAAGGCTTTTTAGCCATTAGATTGAGGGGAGGGGAACGCACGCATCAATACTTTGCTAGGTTTTGAAGATTCAAGTTTATTTTCAGGGTGTTTTCTATCCATATTTTTAATAAATTCCTTTTGTTGTTAGATTTATCCAATATAAATCAACCTTTAAGTGGTCTACTACATGTAATAGGAATGTAATATTGGAGAAATAATGTTGATTGTGATTCGATCTCTTAAAGATATTAATCCTATATCATGTGTCTTATGTTGGAAATAGGATTGATGGAATCCTTAATTGACTATAATTATGATACTTAACTTAGAGGCTAAGAAAGTAAGTTTAGGTTTCCTTTATGGATGGAAACCCTACCTTTTAGCCTATATATAAATACTGGTCCCTATAAGCCTATATATAAATACCTTTTATCCCTACTTTTGCAAGTGGTAAAAATCTCTATCAACCAATAACATCAGTCTTAGAATAAAGGGTAAATTATTGAATTTGAATCATTGTTTTTACGAAAGTTTTTTGAAATATCATATGAACTTGTTCATATTTTTCAACTTGTCATATAAACTAAAATTTTAAGCAATTTGTCATACCAACTTTACAAAATCATTAATTTGTCGTCTCACTCTAACTATGTTAAGTTTTCCATCTAATATAACTATATAAGTCATGTGCGAGACTTGTGTTCAAGGTTATTTAGGTCATTTTAACATCTTTTCACAAGTTTTTTACTTTTCTTTAGTACAAACACTTAAATTTTTACTATTCTTGAGCCATCTTCAATTCGAAACACTTAATAGCCGTTGTTCCTCTTTTTTGACTAAAACTCTAAGAACATGTACATGTATCAGTAGCCTGTTTTGTTGCTTTAGAAACCCTAGGGTTTTTTGTCGAATGCAACTTAATAAAAGGGAAGTAAGGTATTAGAATCACCGAAATAGCCCTAAACATTTGATATAAAACTTAATAGAGTTAGGGAGAGATGACAAATTAATTATTTCGAAAAGTTGATATGGCAAATTGCTTAAATTTAGTTTATATGACAAATTAAAAAATGCGTACAAGTTCATATGACATTTCAAAAAGTTTCCCTTGTTTTTACCCTGTAGTTCACTTATAATTAGTGTGCTATCCAATTTTTTTTATTTTTTGTTTTTGAACAAACAAGTTAATCAAAAAGTAAAAATACAAATAAATTGAAACTTGAAAGATTATACAAATGCAGGACTAACAGGCAACATGTACATGCACTCTCGTGATAATTAATCAAAAGCCTAAAATGACACCAAAAAGAGACCTAAAAACACTATGTAAACATGTGCAAAATTCACATGCACCAAACACATAGAAAACGACCGATATACGTACACTGCATTGAACATGCTGCTTATCCTCTCCCGGCCCCCTTCTGTCCATGCGCTTTTCCATCTGCAAATGAGCAAGATTTCAGTGAGACCAAAAAAGCAAACTCTTTGCTTAATCTGAATTTGGTAAAAGTGCATGAGGTCTCCAAACCAATAAAGTTGTAGCTTTATTTTCCTTTTAGGCTTACACGATTGGTTTTCATCTAAAGATACGGTTTCTTGTGCAATCTATATGTCTAATTAGGAGCCATATATACGTCGTCTTGTAGATTTTTTTCAAAACCCTAGTTATTGTTTAGCCTTTTTCAGCCTTTAGCCTTTATAGGTCCTCATATGTGTTTGCACCAATTCTAGCAATATTAGGTACATGTTATTTTCAAGATCATGGCCCATGATATGCCAATGATCTATGCCCCGTGATATGGCAAAACTATGTGCCGACTGGGAGCCTACCCTTATCACTATATATATCAATTATATTGTATTCTAAGTTGCACCAAGTTTTTAAAGCTCATCTGCTCTTGCTTTTTTATTTTGTTCTTCACTTTGTGCACCTTTTGAGCTCCATTTGTATATTATACATATATATGGCCTCCGATAATATTTCAGAAAGCATGCAGTTTGTTCTTGGGACAGATGAGTTCGAAGATTTTGAGGTCACAGAAGTTGATGGAGCCCTTCTCCGGGATTTGCTTGAAGAGTTGGAGGAGGAGGAGGAGAATAAGAAGAATAACGAGAAACTAGGGTTTGTAGTGCAATCACCAGTGGGTGCTGATGAGGCCAATAATATGACGACAGATGGGCAGGTTTCATTGGAGCATGATGGAATTGAAATCTGCTTCCCCGACTCAAAGTGGGAAGATATAGATATGGTGGAGACTGACCCATTATATGAAATGGGAGCTTGGTTCAGAGATGATGACATGGTGGGGATGGTTGATTTTGGTTCTAGTATTGGAGATTATGCACAATTGCAGCACAGGGGTTTTGGAGGCTCCTACAAGGAAATAACTTACAATTGTTTGTGGGAAGATAATTGAATAATTATATACAAGTATATATGAATGTAGGGGGGATAATTAGCTAGAAATGTAAAAGAATTGATTTATGGACCAAATTAATTAACCGCCCATGTATGCCATTCCTCGCTAATATATGCATGCATGTCACCAGTTATTAGAATATTAACTTACTGCCATCTTTAAAATGAATAATTAAGTATAGACCCAGTGTATTGTTTCCATTTACGGTATGTTTTTTTTCCATCCATTTAGGGTATGTTTACTTGTCATAAAAAATAATGGAAATATAAAAGAATAGAGATATGAAGGATTCTGTATAGGGATGAACAACCCCTCCCCCATGGTCTCATACCTTCACTTTTCAGGTATAGGTATGAGATGCTCATCAGCATTTATTTTTTTTCTATTCTTTGGTTGTTAGCTGGTAAACGCGTGAATGAGAATCATACTTGTTCTTTCAAATCCTTGATTGTTAGTGACACAAGAATGAGAATAATAAAAATTCCTTACAAATCCATTACCTCATAATAATTTCTAGGTATTCAGTAACGGAATTAAGCAAAAAAAAAAAGAGTGAAAAAAGAGCTTTTCGAGTGTCTATAGAGTAATTTTAATGGTGCAAAAGTCTAATTAATTAAGCTAAGCCCTGATTAATTATGCTAAGGCATATGCATTACAATGGGAAGATGAGACTACAACTTTTAAAGATCAAATATTTCATGTCGTCAATTGATTTTATGAGATACTTAATTAATAGTTTTTATCATTTCTATTTACTTTTCTTTTCTTTAATAAGAACTTGAAAGTCAGTTAGGATATTAATGGTCATTTACTTGGCCTTTTCAACCGTAGTGTCGCCAGTTATACAAGAAGATTATTGCTCCTTATTTGATTATTTAACCATCAAACGCATCATATTGGAAAAGAAGGCTACGGCTAAGAGCTACTTTAGAGTTTTTTTTTTTTCTTTCTAGAGTTACGATATCGGCTAATGATGAATACTTCATGGCATTGTTATTATCAAGCTTTTCACCTGTATTGAGTATTTTTTGTTATTCGTAATACGCTTGATTTTTATTCAGATGCTTGATCATCATTAGGCTTTAATTAAGTTGATTTGATGCAAGTTAGAGTAGATGTCATACTTAACTTGGGTTTTAGCTTCTTGTCATCGATACCATGAATTCATATTTGTAGATGTCATGCTATTAGGGTTTGTGTGATGTTCCAATGATTTTCTATAGCGCTTAATGGGTTATTACTTGTTTAAATTCGTCTGGATGTCATTGATAATTGACATGTAGGGTTACTTTTGATCCGACTAGATGTCATGTCATGTAGAAGTTGTTTCAATTTAGTTAGTAAGATTTTTAGAATCGATTCAATATTTTTGAGATGATATTTGTGCTTATTTGCCATGCTGTCATCTGATTCGTAAACTTGCAAGCACCAAAATTCGAAACTTAATGAAGTTAATTTTGGTTATCATATCAAAATTATGAGTATAAATTCAGGGAATCCATCTAATGAAGATTACATAGCTGTTAGTTTCGACTACACCAGTTTAGAAACCGAACACGGTAACAAGTAACAACCCAAATGGAGTCAATAGATACGTATGGATTTTGTGTGCAAGAATACATTTGATGGGGTGAAGGAGCATGTCTTATTTACTCAAATTCAATGAGGAGTGCATTCTCGTGAAGAAATTAGCAATCAAGTTATGCTTTATGGGCAGTCTTAAACCTCAAAGTCAAACTTTAAATATTCAATAAAGTGGTTTTCAATTTATTACTTTAGTTTTTTATTTTCAGTTCTGAAAACTGTGGTTTTTCATCCTCGTTAAAATTTTGTTTATTATTTGTCATTACATGCCTATTGCATCCCCGACTTATGATATATGTGGTATTTTATGATGTTTACTTGTATTATATATGCATTCCTGGGTTATTTTCTAAAGTTTCACGATAAATTTCCAAGATTTCGTGCACATTTTCATCATTTTCATGAACTATCAATGATATATATATTTTTTTAATAACGATATTATCTACTCTAAAGGGGTGGGGGGAAGTGAGCTAAGCCTCATAATGGGCTAGAAATAATGTGGTTCAAATTCGCCTTTAGCAAGTATCGAACTTAAGACCTCTCACTTACAAGTGAAAAAGAATATCACTAGACTGTAGTACTAAGTGGCAACCATCAATGATACTGAAATGTAAATTTTCGTCAATATTTATGTGGAACCTCGTACCAAAGTTTTTTTCATGGGGTGAAAAACGAACATTTAAAGCACAGGGGCATGTAGTTGCAACTAGATTTGCCAATGTATACGCGTTGTAAATGATAAACTAAACCTAACAGTATTAAGTGGATTAGTTAAATAGGTCAATCAAATGGTTGGAGGTTTTTTAACCTAAGAGTTAGCCCAAAAAAGTTGAACAAAAGAAAAAAAAACCACCACAATTTGTGGGCACAAAACATTATTCTCATGATAGCTTGAGGTGCATACTTAAGCTAAGTTTCCAAGGGCTGTGCCTTGCACCGTACGGCACTACGACCACACTTGAAAACAAAAGGACTTACTTTTATCAGCAAATTTGGTACATAACTAACACCAACTTGGATTTGAAAGATAACCAAAAGGAAATATGAGCAAGATTTTCACACAAACCAAGTTTTTTTAACAGAAGATTACAATGTGCAACAGGAACTGCTTCTCGAATACAAAAACGTATAGAAGGTATAGTTGTGATTCATCGGTCTTCTTCTCTAGTGTATGAAAATATAGAAGTTGTTAATCATGACCCCGCTTGAATATTCTGGCTGGAAACAAATCTATCAGGTGAATTCTGAATTTGAGTTAGCCTACTTGCAGTATTTGTATGCAAGGTGGACTCTGAGTTCGTGTTAAGACTATTTGTGGTATGCAAACGCTGAAGTTCTGATCTTGTCAAGATGCAGAGTTTTGTAAGTCAGCTTCATTTGATCCAACAGAGAACTTGGCTATGAAAAACCCTATTGTATTGAGCGAGGACGATGGATCAAACCTCTGAACGAGTTTGTTGATGCACAAAACTGGAGGTCTTGGAACAACGTAAATCCGACCGTGAATCTACAAGAAATGTAAATAACACAAGATGTATCGTGGTTCACCCCAAGGTTTGGGCTACGTCCATACTGATATTGTATTTCTGAGAGGATTGTGAGGGAGAGAGTGTGAGGATCTCAGGCCTAAGAATTGGTCTCCTCTAATTGTGAGGGTGAGGAGTCCTTTTATAGAATAAGGGCTTCTCACTTATTACATATTTGCCCCTTCCTTTATTACATAATTACATTTAAGTCTTCCGAGTATTTGTACGAGATCTAAATACGGAGGCCCCCCAAGTCTTCAGTCAAGAGAGTCTTTTGGCTGGAGACTTGAAATTTAGTCCATCTGTGGGCTGAAGTAACTAGATGTCGTCTTGAACTGATACTGGATATGAGGTGGTGCTCAAAGTGAAATGATGCTCAACTAGAAGTAGCACATGTTGCGAGGCTGCTCTGCTTGTGGCTTATGTTGCCTTGGTTGGCTCGGCTTGTGGCGTTGAAGGTTAGGGAGTCTCTTTTATAGAATAAAGACTTGCTCCTCAATACATAAGTGATGGGCTAAAAGTTGATGCTTGCGGCGAGGCGGTTGCTCAGCTGGCAGCGATGTTCTCTAATGATGGTGAAGGAGTCCCTTTTATAGAATAAGGGCTCGCTCCCCAATACATAAATGATGGGTTATGAGTGATGCTCGCGAGGAAGCGGTTGCTCCATAGGCAGCGATGCTCTCTAATGAAGGTGATGAAGTCCCTTTTATAGAATAAGGGATCGCTGGTACATAGTGTAATCCCCCAAGTCTTCAGTCAATAGAGTCTGTTGGCTGGAGACTTCGAATTAAATCCATGTATGGGCCGAAGTGGCGATTGTTCGGAAGCAGTATTTGTATACCTTGCACTGAAGTTTTGTAGGTGAAGCTTTGCAAGTGAATCTTTGAAGCTGGAGCTGTAAATGAAGTTTTTAAAGCTAGAGCTTTTGTAAATGAAGCTTTTTGAAGCTAAAGCTCTGTAAATGAAGTTTTTGAAGCTAAAGCTTTTGTAAATGAAGTTTTTGAAGCTAGAGCTTTTGTAAATGAAGCTTTTGAAGTTGATTGACATGAGTGATACTCATGAATGTTGACATGAGTGATGCTCATGAATGTTTATGTATGATTGACATGAGTAATGCTCATGTATAATTTGAAGTACTGGGCGTACTTTTGATCACCTGGTTGGTGATAATAACGGCAGGTTGCCGAATAATTTTGGAGTACTGGACGTACTTTTGATCACCTGGTTGGTGGTAATAGCGGCAGGTTGCCGAATAATTTTGGAGTACTGGGCGTACTTTTGATCACATGTTTGGTGCTATTTTAGGCTTATGGACATTCGCCCTCCACACAACATTCCAGCCCATTTATTTTGGTCTTTGTGGCTTTTTTTTTTTTTTTTTTACCCTCTGATGGGGTTTATACAGATATCTCCGAAAGATACGAAAAATAAATTACATCATGCAAAAATAAGGAAAGTAAACCACATCATTCTGGTAGGGTATTTATTCCTTGCTTTTACTTTCTCTTTTGCTTTCTACTTTTGCTTTCTCTTTTCCATTTCCTGCATGTTCTCCTGTAAAACGTAACAGCTGCCTGGACAGCCTTGACACCACCCACTTGTTTTTCTTGCTTTTCTTTATGTCTCTCCACCTGGCAGACAAAAGGAATCTTGATAGAATTAATAGGGAGCTTATCTTTTGCTTTTCTTGATCTCCCCGCTCCTTACTTTTGCTTTCTGTATTCCTTTTCTCTAGAGTGACAGCACTTGCTTTTCTTGATTGACGTTCTTCTATAGATTTTGAGCTTTGAGATCCACCTTAACTAGAGCCCACACCAGCAGCTCTCTACTATTCGAGTCTAGCTTCTGCTTCTTGTGAGGAGGCCCTTCGAGTCCAGCTTCTAGCGCACCGGCCAACGTTAGGAGTGGTGTGGTCGTCAACGGGGGACTCAGAGAGAGATAAGCAACTCTAGGATTGTTGGTTTCGACTTCATTGGCAACACGAAGAATGGGGCGATTTCAACAAGGCAACTCGAAGAACTGCCTCGGCACATTTCCGGCTCACAAGAACCTCTTTCGGAGGCTTCCTATCTGCAGCACAGCCATAATCAATGG
The DNA here is from genome assembly GCF_916048215.2 of Malus sylvestris. NCBI lineage: Eukaryota > Viridiplantae > Streptophyta > Magnoliopsida > Rosales > Rosaceae > Malus > Malus sylvestris. The sequence continues at coordinate 11,516,642 of NC_062268.1, forward strand.
CGTGCGGGCCCGAACCCTTGACAAACAGAACATAGTCCATCCCTTCCACTTCACACTTGGAAATGTCAGCTCCTTTTTCTTTCAGAACCGTCCTCAACTTCTCAATGGCGGCATCCTGCGTCGACTTCAGCGTGTTCACGCGTATGCAGGAGTAGCAAGACGGCCGCTGATCAAACCCAACAAACAAAAACAACAGAAATCATGAGAAAAATGAAATGCACCATTGAAATTGAAGAGAGGGAGGGACAGAGAGGGAGGGAGGGAGAGAGAGGGGTACGTTAGTGCATCGAAGATGCGGGAGAAATGGTGGGGTCCGTAGGCGTTGGAGAAGTACCTTTCGAGGTCGGCGTTCCAGCGGAGAGTTGGGTTGTAAGTGTAGCGCTCTGGTAAATCATCCATGATTTTGTGGTGCTTGGGGATGAAGGTGTTGATGGTTCTGAGCAAGTTGCTAGCTTTCTTCTTCATTCAAGGAGGCGGAAGCAGCAGCGGCACCACCACCAGCATTTTTGCTTGAGTTGCAGAAGCTCGGGGGTTCCGCAATCGGGCTTTTGGGGTTATTGGTGGGAAACTGGGCCGGAGATAAACCTTTTCTGTAGGCGAGATTTTTGGGCTTGGGGTTATGTGGGCCTGTTTGGCGCCCCCAAAAAGGAATGTTGTGAGGTGTGACAATGTAGGCACAAAGTTGCAATCTTTTAATACAAATAATCAGGAATTGGTATATGCACTTCAAAATTCTAGATTTGCGTTCTAAATTTTCACATTTAAAAAGAAAAATACTTGTAAAAAGTAAAAAATGAGATTTTTTTAGTGCTAATAATAACTCTTTAAATTTAATTAAAATTAAAAAAATCCCTTAAGCTCTGCCTAAACGCTAAGAGCTCGTTTGGATATACTTTTAAAATGATTGAAAACGTTTTTGTTAAAAATGTTTTTGAAACTAATTATTAGTAAAAATGCAAGTATATTCTAGAAAAGCACTTACAATGCTTCCTAGAAGAAGCACATAACCGATACTTCTTGCAGAAAGCACTTTAAGTGCCTTTAATATAAAAAAATATTTTCTCTAAAAGCGTTTTCCATTATCAACTAGCGCCTTAAGGCGTAATGCGTTTTAGGGGTGGTTTGGAAGTGAGATGCTTAAAAAAAAAACATCTATGAAAAAAAGCTGTGAGGGTTTTAGGTGTTTGGTATACTAAAAAAAAGACTTATTTTGGAAGCTGCTGTGAGAATAAGCTGAAATCAAAAGAAAAAGTTGAAGCTGCTATTTGCAGCTTTGGAAAACTGACTTTTTTCAAAGCATACGGAGCTACAGTGCTCCTTTAATGAAAAGATCCACTATCAGACTGCTTTTTTTTCCAAAAGCACTTTTACAAAAAAATTTACCAAACACTCTGCTGATTTATTTCACAGTCGCTTATTCTCACAACACAACCACCTATTCTCACATCAGTTTTTTTCAAAGATCAGCAATACCAAACTAACCTTCAGATAAAATAGCGTCCAACATAAGTAGGTGACGCAATTATTCGGTGATTCCATGATTGTAGTCGAATGCTTTGGCCACTTCCCCTCTTCCGAATTGGCGCGCAAACCAATCACCGTTCTCGCTGATCTTATCAAATCAATACCCCTTAAAAACACACACACAAGACACAACCACCAAATCGCTCAATCGATTTCATCGCTGCGTCCACCACACCCTGACACCCACTACGATTCAAGCAAGACAAATGCTTCGAATCGGCGTCCTCAGATTCGTCGCTCTCCCTCGCTCCTCCTCCTCCTCCTCGTCTTCCCGTTTGTTCAATCCCTTTTCTCCCAAATCCCTCCCTCCTCCTCCTGTAATCCGCACCAAGCTCGTTTCCCGTTACCGAACCATGGCTTATACGGCGTCGTCTGGTTCTTCTTCCGCCAGCTCTTCGAGAAGGAGTCCTCCACCTACACTTACTTGCTCGCCGATGTCTCTCACCCCGACAAACCCGCTCTGGTCAGCCCTTTTGTATTAAATCTTAATTATTCAAGTAGTAATTTTGGTCTTAATTGTGATTACGATGATGATGATGATGCAAATTTTGGGTCTTTAATTTGGTTGAATTTGCAGCTGATTGACCCGGTGGACAAGACGGTGGATAGGGATATCTCCCTTGTCAAAGAACTGGGGTTGAAGTTGATCTACGCCATGAACACTCATGTTCATGCTGATCACGTCACTGGCACTGGCCTCATCAAGGTTCCAACTTTCGAGCTTTTTTCGCGAATCTTTTTAATTATTTTGTTAATGTTACTGCATTTGTGTTATTCATGAATGATGAAATGAAGAATTCCTTTCGAAAGATGCTGTTTGTGTAAAAGTTGTATTCTTTGGTGGAATTCAATGGCAAATGAATTACCAATCTCTGGCGTTTTTTTTTGCTTTTGATTGATGTGCATGTATTTTGTTGTGGCAGACTAAGCTTCCTGGTGTGAAATCTGTCATTTCCAAGGCGAGCAAATCAAAAGCGGACCTTTTGATTGAAGCCGGCGATAAAATATATTTTGGAGATCTGTTTTTGGAGGTATGCCAAACACTTGGGTTTATTGTCATTTATGTTTTAAGTTTCTTGCACAATGTAACATGCCAATCGGAAGGTTCTGATGGTTTCTGGGGGAGTAAATGTATAAACAAGCTTACCATTATATTCCCCTCTTTTTAGATTAATGAGAGCTCGAGAATTATTTTAAGTGGGGAGTTATTGTAATGCTTGTTAGGCGAGCCCCAGAAATAATTATACATGTGGTATATGCTTCCCAGTGATCGTTGCATAAGAGTACCTATGCCATCTTGTGCAGTTCTTATTCGCTAGAATTTGATGTAAGATCAACTTTTGTCACAACTAACAACTCACAATAGAATGATGAACACTGACTAAACAGACTGAATGATAATGTGCTACGTGAAGGTAAAAACTGTTGGAGTATGTGGCCAAGTGGCCAACTTTTGGCTATAAAAAATTATAAAGAAAAAAAAAGGAAAGGACAACATGATTATGTTTCCTTGTTTTATGGCTTGTTTTATGGCTTGTTTTGTGGCTTTTTCAAAGCAATAATATGTTTGGTTTCGGAGAAGAAAAGAGAAGAGGATGAGTGCACTAATTTTCAGTTTTAGTAGCCCATCTTTGAGAGAGCAAAGAGAGCTGCAGAGAGCAGAAAACTGAGAGCAGAAAGAGAAGAAAGAAAGGTGATTTCTTTCTTTGTTGGTACTTAATCAAAGTTGTATTTGTGTATTAGCTTTGAGCTTTGTATAGAGAGGAAATTATTCACTATATTTCCCTCTCTATTTGTTTCTTTGGTGAGTGAGAGTTATTGGGTGTATTGGGTTATTTGGGTTGTGAGATTGCCAACACTTTGTAAACTCCCATTTGGTTGATAGTGGATTATTGGGTGAGCTCCTACTGCTCCGAGGACGTACTCCAGTTACACTGACTGTTGAGGAACCTCGTTAAAATCTTGGTGTCTTTAATATTTTGTTCTTGCATTTCATTTGATAAATTTCCTGTGGGTTAGCTTGAGTTGGTTCCAATGGGATTGGTGCTATCCTAGCACAACAAAAACTTGGTTGAATGAATTGGAGTGTTTAACCCAAACCTAGTAGCGGCTTGAAAACCAAGATCAGCTTTATCAAATTAATTGCCTGTAGTTGATAAAATAGAAGAAACAATGCAGTATGGTAGGGTGGCATTTCACAAATGTTAAAAGTTCATTTTTGTACTCGGCTAATATGTACTGGTATAGGTTGTGAGCTACTGCATCCCTCTATGGTGAAATGTAAAAAATGACCAAAAGAAATAACCTACTGTAATAAAAAATTTGTCTGCTATATACTGATTGAAGTTATTTTTATGTGTGAATCTCTGTGTTGGGTGTGTGTGCATGTGCATGTGCTAGTAGCCTAGTAGTGATGTGTGTGTGGATATGTATCTTAAGTTTTTATGTTGTGGTCTGCTGCGTGCAAATTTGGTGTAATGACGAAACAGATCAGCACGTAGAAACAACCTGCTGAAACAAATTTGTCTGGTATTGTCTGATTTGGAATTAGAAAGTTTAATTTTGTGTTTGGTGTGTGCGTCTTTTGGACATGTATATTTATATGTTTATTTTTGTTTCAGGTTCGAGCTACTCCTGGGCATACATTAGGTTGTCTTACCTATGTTACAGGAGATGGGCCTGATCAACCCCAACCGAGGATGGCTTTCACTGGGGATGCACTACTCATACGTGGATGTGGGAGAACCGATTTTCAGGTACAGATTAAACTTTTCAAACTCTTTATAATGTCACTTCTCTGTGACAATTTCTGCTGCCCTTTATCAACTATAAGGAAAATGAAAAGGAAAAACGAAAAACTAGCAGCATCTTGGTAGTTGAAGTTGGGTTGTTTCGTAAATGGAACTGTGAAGGGCAGTTTTAGTTCGTTGTTTTGATTTCTCTAATCTGCTTGCAGGGTGGCAGTTCACATCAACTCTACAACTCAGTTCATTCACAGGCAAGCACGTGACGAGATAGTATACTTTGACTTTCAATACCATGGGAAATAAATGAGTTTGATCCATAACATTATATACAGAGAAACCACTAACACTTGTGCTTACATATCCAGATTTTCACATTGCCAAAGGATACATTTATCTATCCTGCTCATGATTACAAGGGATTCACTGTAAGGAACTATTTACTGTCTATTTCTTCCATACCAAGTTGAATCTACGCAGCTATTTATGCCACTGGTTTGCTTGACATGCAGGTTAGTACTGTGGGGGAGGAGATGCTTTATAATCCTCGGCTCACAAAAGATGAGGTATATAATTGTTTTTCGTCAAAATCGCCAAACCCCTTGCATTTACTAAATTTTATTTTCTTCAGAAAGATGTAACCACTGCTATCTGGTTGACAAGCAGATAATAACTTCCTTTTACTCTAATAAATCTAATCGTCAATGTTTTATGTCTGCATATTCTGGTTCAACAAATATTTAAACTAGATGTGTACTGACAAGGGCAGATATTAATGTGAAGGAGCTTCTGCCTAAAAGCAATCACTTAAATTTTACTACGAATTGTTAACACTAATATTTCTGGGATGTTGTAAAAGAATTCTGCTGAAGTTTAAGGGAAAGCAATGAGATATAGATTCTGCAGTCGTCTGGAGATTATTAGCTAATAAAGTAGTACCCACTGTAGAGAATTTTGCATGCATTTGACCATAACCGCAGCATGAATTCACTTTTATCTCTCATCGATGATACGGGTATGTTCGACACTTTTTGCCTATATATCTAACTAATTTGATTTTTGAGTTCTTTTCTGCAGGAGGGATTTAAAAGTATCATGGAAAGTAAGTAAACTTATCGCATCTAAACGTATAAAGTGCCGATTCATTGTTTTACGACATATCCAACCGTTTTAGGTTTGAATTAAGACAAATTTATGTTGTTTGACAGATCTAAAACTCTCATACCCAAAAATGATTGACATAGCAGTGCCTGCAAATATGGTTTGTGGATTGCAAGATTTGTCTGAAAGGCCTGCCGAGTCTGTGGCAAAATAGGTACAGTTGCTCCTATGGTTTGTACTTCAGACAAGAACGTCTAAAGGGAGCTGGCGGTTTCCACCATACATGATGTATCTACTACTACAATTAACTGCACTAGACTTTGAATGCATATACTGATAGTGCCGAAAGGCAGCTCTATATCCTATGATACCTCTCCTGTTCGTTTCAAGAGATACTTGTGTGAGTTCTTTTGTTGTGCAGAAAAAGAAAAAGAAAAAGAAAACGGAACGAGAGAGAAAAAAAATGTCTGGATGAATGAAAGAGCCAGCTACCTGCGGCTGTTGTATTGGATTGACTACATAAAACCTCTTATTTACTATTTGGCATGCAACATTTTCTGCTGCTCCAGCATAACATCTTAGTTGTAGAAGTTTTCACTGCCCCTCTCGGCGGTTTTGAAATCTAAGGGCTTGTTTGGTATCCTATTTAAAAAAATTTGTAATTTCTCAAAACATTTTTTTAAGAATTTTTCTTGAAATCAATTATTTTTAGGACTTAAAAAGTTGTTGGTATGTGATTTAAAAATTTTGGATCTTACAACTTAAACTGAACAAAAAGATTCAAACAAAAGGGATCGAGAGAGAAAAGGAGAGAAGAGGAAATAAAGTAAGAGATGATTAGAGGAAATAGAAGGAAGTGAGATGACGAGGAAGAGTGTGAGAAAGAATCGAGAGAATAAAGAGAGAGGATTGGAAGAGCGACGAAAAAAATAAAAATAAAAAGATAAGGGGGAGAGAGAAGAAAAGAGAGAGATTTGGTGTGAGAGAGGAGGGGAGAGATAAAAGAAATAAGTGAGTTTAAGTTTAAAAACTATAAAAACTTACTTTTTGTGCCTTTAGATAATAGACTATATTTTTTTAGTTAGTTTTGGGTTCAGTTTTTTAAAATAATCTTACCAAACAAGTTTGTAAAGCCTAAAACTTGGAAATTGTTTTTGAGTTTAAAAAGTTGAATTCAAGTAGAATACCAAACATATTCTAAATTTCCTTCTCATTTGTTCAGAAATTGAATATTTGACACCTTAGAAAACAGAGAACATCAATCCATAATTTCTACCACAATTACGTTATCCATTTTGGGCATCGTTTGAACTTTTGAAACCTGAATCCATGCTTTCATTTAGGCTGTGTTTAGATGAGGGATTCAAGATTCAAGGATTGAGACCAAGAATGGACAACGAAATATTAGATAGGGGGAATTAGGAATGCCCGCATGAGCATTACAAACTAGTGTGAGAGTAATGTGTAAATTCCTACTTGGAATGTGTCATTTGCAAATCTTTTCCGCACGCCTCGCAATTTAACATTTTGGTTTATTTCTTGATAAATTGGTCAATCTCTTTTTTTCTTTTTCTATTATTTTTTTTTTTTTTTAATGGAAGGTCTCAATCTCTTTAGGGCGTAAAAATTCCTTATCCAAACACAATCAGGGGAGCAATTAGTTAACCACTAAGCACTAGCCAACTTGCATGTCTCTCTTTCAGCTTTACCGAAGAGATCATTTCTATCCTTGTAAATGTTTTAGGTATTTTCAACTTCTGTTTTAGTCGTATACGCTTTAAATTGATGTTGTGGATGATTTTTTTAATGAATCAGATCGGAAATTGGGTTTCTAATTTCAACCCAAAAAAAATTCAAAATCACATTTTCTTTTCATTTTTGGAATTATTCGGAATATTAAAATTTTCAGAACTTAATTTCAAAATCAATGGCATATTGGAATTCCGGGATTCACAATTCCTATACCTTGCAATTTTTTAGAATTTGAAATTTTGTGCAATTAAGTCTTTTAAATTAGGAGTAGAGTAATCACTAACCACGTGCTTTGTTAAAGAGATCACTTTGACCTAATTTAGATCAAGTTAGAGGACTTAAGTTGAAGATATATGGTCTAATGACTGAGATGCAAGTCTAACTAGGACTTGTTCTTGAGGGATTAAAAGACATAACCCAATTACGTAACTTCGCATTTTCAAAGGGGGAGAAAATGATAGGAATTAACAAAGAACAAGAATACTGCAGACTGCAGTCTAAGCAAAATAATCTCCAAGGAAAAGAGGAGGAGGAATAATGAAATTATAAAAGTCCAAGTCAAGCAATTCGGAAAGGTTGGTGAGGAAGATACAGACAATTGAAAGAGAAATTTTTCAGTGTACTCGGAATGCAAGTTGGTATATCGTATTATAATACAACTAAAAGAATGCTGATTTTATATATTTTTTTTCACTTATATTATGACAATAGCATACCAACTTGTGTTTCGAATAATAAAAATTAGAGAAATGATAAGGGGACTCTTTTAAAATTGGGACTCTTTGTGGACTCTCTGCTAATCAATTTAACCTCAATCCTAATGTCAACATTATAAAATGTTCTGCTAAAAATATAAGGTGATAGAAGATCCATAAAAAATTGGGGTTTTTAGATCTAGTTCCAAAAACATAGATGGTTTTTAGGAGTGGGTCCAATTATCTAATTACATGTTTTTATTTCTTTTATACTCATTTTATATTTTTTTAAATATTAAAAATCAATTAAAATCTTCTAATATTATGTATTTTTTAACTCCAAAAAATCTAATTAATATCTTACAACAAAAAAAAAACTAATATACTAACATAAATTATCTACAAAACATTCTACCTTAACTCAAGTAAAAAATATATGAATATATATTATACCTGTAAGTGAAATATGAAACTTAACTAAAAGGTACGAAAAAACATAATATACCTACAAACATGACACATTAATTTGTGACATGTTGATTATAAAAAAGAATATATCACATAGATACATAAAAATAATTCACCTGTGATATAGGTTGATTATAAAAATTAAAAATAAAATCTATAAATGAGGTTTAAAGCAGAAGGAAGAACAAAAAATAACAAAAAATAAAAATAAAAATAAATAATCAAAGAGATAATTAGGAAGAAATTTGATTTTTATAATAAATCTTATCATTGAATAGATAATTATTGATAATTAAATAATTAAATTTAAGGAATTGGATTTATTTTAATAAATTGAACTATCCTACTATTGGCTAAAAAAATTGGACTTATATAAAGTTTTTCCTTAAAAAATTCACTTTTTAAGAAAGTTCCCTTAATATTTTTCATATCTCTCCCCTTAACTAGAAGAATGAGCGTGATGGTATCCATAGTTTGATTCGTATTCAAATGCTAGATGACATATTTCGAGGTGGAAATTCTCATCAAATTTCCCAACCTTCAAGATGTTTAAATTACTTTCTCCAAGAAACAAGCACTAGTTGTTATTAGTGGCTCTTAAACTTTGGTTGTCGTTAAACTCGAACTTGAGGAAAACCTAAAACGTGATTGCGTGTTGGGACTGCCACAGCACCACCTACCTTTGTGTGTCAAACCAAAACTCTGCTCCGGTCCACCACGCTTGTCCTTGTATTAAGGTTAGCAGTATTCCTAGGGCAATAAAAATGACATTGCGAACATAATGCACAACTTCAAATTTTATACGTTACGTGTACAATGTTTAGTAGTTTATTACATTTAGTAGTTTATTAAAGAATAAAGCAAGAAGGAGTGTGCTCTAACTATATTGAAGTGCTTAATAAAATATATGTTCTACATTTTTTTTTTAAGGGATCGCCACATCCTTGTTGAAGACCAACACATTCCATTTTTTTATCTAAATAACTGGCTCAAAACTAGATAAAGTAAACCTCGCAAGTGCATTCACTTTACAGAAACAAATGTGTGGTCTATATTGTTACTAATATTGAAATGAATCGAAAAGAGGTCCTATTAAACACTCTGATATATTTGGTTGTGAGTATTTAACTCAGTTACTGTATATTTAAGTATAATTTTACGAAATTTGTAATCTTGCTTGATAAGAAAACATATTAGACTCTCTGAAAAACAAAAACGACTTTACTAAAATTTTATTAAAAGATCACGAAGATGTACAAAGAGAATTTCCAAAGAGAAATAAATTTTAGTTTTTTACACTAATTATAGATAACTTTACGTCGATGCTAAATAAGCCCTAAAGTTCAACAAAAGTTAAGAAACCAAAGAGATAGAAAAAGAAAGGCTCATATATGAGAAGAAGGGAAAACTATATTTAAAAACAAAAGTCTCATAGCATATTAGCATCCTAGGCATGATTCTTCACCATATATACACAACTACATACATTCCCTTACCATAAACGTTTTTCATGTGTTGGATACATTATTTCAAACACTGAGATTTGTTTAGATGTGGCAGTAATTGTTGATCGTTGAAACCACTGCTAACAATAACATTCCATGTCACATCCCGATCCGGGTCCCCATCACATTTCGGGCTCGACTCCGCCGTAGCACGATATTGTCCGCTTTGGGCCCTGACCAAGCCCTCGCGGTTTTGTTTATGGGAACTCACGCGAGCAGAACTTCTCAGTGGGCCACATATCCTGGGAATGAGCTCATTCTCGCTTAACTTCGGAGTTCATACGGAACTTGAAGCCAGTAAGCTCCCAAAAGGCCTCGTGTTAGGTAGAGATGAGAATATACATACAAGGCTTATAGGATCCTCACCCATGGGCGATGTAGAATCTTACAATCCACCCCCTTAGGGGCCCGACGTCTTCGTTGACACACTTCCAGCCAGGGATTGGCTCTGATACCAAATTGTCACATCCCAGCCCGGGTCCCCACCACATCACTGGCTCAACTCCGCCGTAGCACGATATTGTCTGCTTTGGACCCCGACCACGCCCTCACGGTTTTGTTTCTGAGAACTAACACGAGAATTTCCCAAGGGGTCACCCATTATGGGATTGCTCTCGTGCGAACTCTCTTAACTTCGAAATTCCGATGGAACCTGAAGCCATTGAGCTCCCAAAATGCCTCGTGTTATATGGAGGTGAGCATTTACATATAAGGCATAGAGGATCCATTCCCCTGGGCGATGTGGGATGTTACAATCCACCCCCCTTAGAGGCCCGACGTCCTCATCGGCACACTTCCGGCAAGGGATTGGCTTTGATACCAAATTGTCACATCTCGACCCGGGTCCTTACCACATCCTTGGCTCGACTCCGCCGTAGCACGATATTATCCGCTTTGGGCCCCGACCACGCCCTCACTGTTTTGATTATGGGAACTCACGCGTGTAGAAGTTCCCAGTGGGTCACCTATCCTGAGAATGCTCTGGCCCATTCTCGCTTAACTTTGGAGTTCCTATGGAACTCGAAGCTAGTGAGCTCCCAAAAGGCCTCGTGCTAAGTAGAGATGAGAATATACATATAAGGCAGTGAGCTCCCAAAAGGCCTCGTGCTAAGTAGAGATGAGAATATACATATAAGGCTTACAGGATCCTCACCCCTGGGCGATGTGAGATGTTACAATCGAGAACTTCCCATGGGGTCACCCATCATGGGATTGCTCTCGCGCGAACTCGCTTAACTTCGAAGCTCCGATGAAACCCGAAGCCAGTGAGCTCCCAAAAGGCCTCGTGCTGTATAGAGGTAAGCATGTACATATAATTAAGGCATAGAGGATCCACTCCACTGGACGATGTGGGATGTTACATTCCCTATCGTTGCAAACTTGGGTTTGACATGCATTGTGATCTAATTGCTCAACTATAGATGGACTGATAAATTATTTCTGTAGATATTAGAGTGCACGGTTGAATATGATTTCAGTCTTTATTTTTGCCATACGTTAACAAGGAAGGAAAAATAAAAGCCTTGTTTTGGAGATAAAAACTATTTTCTTGGAGTAAAACTTGGGTGGTACTATTCACACATCTCATCTTATTTTTCACACACCTCTCCTAGTTTATGGCTGTTAAATTGAATGAAAAAATTAATAAGCTATGTATGAGAGGTAAAAGAAGTGTATAGATAGCATCACCCTAATAAAACTTTTATGTTACAAGTGTTATTTTTACATGTATCTTTCTTATTCTTAATCTGATCACGTAATGACACAGGAGTAATAAAATACACATATGTGATAGAGAAGTTATTGAAATTATAATTACTAATAAGGATGTTAAATAATGTAGGGATAAAATATTGGGTGCTTTAGATTTTGGCTCTTACAACTCATTATTTTTAGATAAAAACACATCTATCTTTAAAGATTCAGTTTAAGCCCAAATTTAAAATTTGCAAATATATGGGAACACTATTGACCTATTAATACAATTTATTTACACTCATGTCACTCATACTTTATGGTCCCTTTTCCAAATTCCTAAATTTATGCCAAATTAAAAGTAGTAGAAAAGGTGAAATAAAATGTAAAAAAGTGTTTGCATTAACCATATCCATGTCAAACTAGAAAATTAGTTTTTTTTTTTTTTCGTGATATATTTTGTAGCAATTTTACCCATATTAATTGGTAGATAAATTAGTTTGTTCCAATTATTTAAAAAAGAAATACCACACCTATATTATATATTTAGAATCAAATAACATTCCTCTAACTTTTAGGTAAATTATTTTCTATGTATTGTTATTCATGCTAGACACGTTTTGTTGTTGTATAAACATGAGTGGAACATAATATTGTTGATTTATACATCAAACTGCATTTCTTTTGTTATAGGTAAATTATTTTCCATGTACAAGTACTTATGTTAGGCACATTTTGTTGTTGGTACACACAATATTTTGTATCATTGTAAAGAAAGATATTAAATTACACCCATGGTATAATTGTTGTAGGTAAATTATTGGAAATTAATTTGTAGTTAGGTAATGAACATTTTGCATCATTAGAAATGAACATTTCAAATAGTAGGTAGGTAAATTAATTTGTTCTAATTATATAAAAAAATTGCACTACACCTAGTTATATTTAATTTTTCCAATTATTAAAAAAAATTTATACTACACCCAACCAAATAACATTTATCTAACTTGTAGGTAAATTATTTTCCATGTATTGTTAGATATGTTAGGCACGTTTTATTGTTGTTAATACTGTGCATCGAACTACATTTCTTCTTAATATAGGTAAATTATTTTCCATGTATTAGTACATATGTTAGGCACGCTTTGTTGTTGGTATAAACATTATTTTGCATCATTGTAAAAAAGAGATATTATATTACACCCATGGTATAATTCTTGTAGGTAAATTAATGTGCATGTAGATAATGAAATACAATGTTCTAATATATTAATAAAAAAAAGGATAAATTCAAAAATATTCAAGAGTAGGGTGCAAAAAACTGAATCGAATAGTTTTATGAAAATTCAAAGTCTTTCTAAAAAATTAATATGCAATAAATTTTTAACATTAATGTCTTTTTTTTTTCTTGTTGCAAAATCATTTACTCTCCCCTTACAATTAATTGTCTACATCAAATATGTAATAGGGGTATTTTAGGCATGTGAAAAATGTAAAATGTGTGAAGTAATATGAAATTAATGAATTTGCTTATATGGATCCTAGTCATTGGATTTTCTTTGAGTAAAAAAGTTATGTAGAGTTTTATATGAAGAAAATTAAGTTGAAAGGGTTAAAATCATATTTTCAGTAAAATATTCTGCAAGTATGAAAAGTATAGTTAACCTTACAAGACCTGAATACTCGGACTGCAATCTCTCTTCTTACTAATTAATTAATAGCTTGCTTTTACTGTAGTGTTCATCAAATAAAAATGAAAATTCAACGTGCGGTAGCTACAAGCTAGTCTTTTCCTCCCTTGACATTTTATTTATTTAATGGGAAAACATAAAGGTTTTCAACCATTACATGATCATGCCTCTATTAAAGAGTAAGATATATATGCAGCGGCTACATAGTCACGTAACATTAGAATTTAATAATAACTAAAACTTTGTGATAACAGTAATTTTATGTTATGTAAGTTTTTTATGCGTATTCAGGGTCTTTTATATGATAGTACTTTATTCACTTTTTTTCTTCCAAACGCACCGACCTAAGAAACTGAAAGCAAAACATCTTATTTGAAGAAATACTTAAGACTTTTTTACTTAAATAAATTTCGATTTTTTTTTTTTTGATGAAATATAAATTTTGATTATACATTCAAAACTTGGAGTAGAAAAAGAGTCGACATATATATGAACCAAAATATTTTCAAAGTCAGCATCACAAGGGAGCAGAGACGAATTATACAGGAGCACGATAGCACACCAATTTCAAAGCCTTAGTTTAAACATTTACTAGCCTAAGGCCACACATTTTGTATGTGAAGTAGTTTTATTATTATTTTATTTAGAAAATATGTGGAGAGAGAAGTTGGAGAGAAACGTGAAAAAAAAAGAGGAATTGATGAGGAAGAGATAAAATGTAGGAGTGGAGATATATTTATATTTTGATTTTTGTTTTTTAAAATTAGAAATATGCTATGTTAACATGTGAGTGAAGAAAGAAGAAAAAATAATATTTTATTACTAAAAAATTATATTATTGCTCATGATGTTATTTTGTATAATAAAATTAAATATTTTTTCATCTTCTTTTAACTGACAAAGAAAATTAACTAATATGTAATTTAGATAATATTGTTATTTTTTCACCTGCTCTCACGCAATTTTTTATAAATATCAAACGTAATAAATATAATAAAATAATGGCTGCAACTACAAGCATGTCTGCTCCAAATTCCACGGCTACTCTCGTTTCTCTCTGTTTGTCCACTTTATGTGTTTGTTTTTTTTTTGGAAACCCACTTTATGTGTTTTTTGTGTTCGTATTTGTAGGCGTGTTTCCATTCATGGGTACGTAGGGTCCCGTTGAACATTCCATGTAGATTAAATTGATTAATGGCAGACATTCCCATATTTAATTACGTCAAGAATATCATATGTATTTGGTCCATCGTGAGGAAATTAAATGTGGAAGTCCGATTTGGTGCCTTTTGCTACCTTAGCTTGCTTGAATTTTCTTTTATCATCATGATCATTTTCATAAAATTAAAGAAAGGTAAAACCCAAATTAAAGTTTTCTTTTCCCACAAATATTGTAATTAAATGTGATTTAGCAGCCTTTTTTTTCACCGCCCAAGGAATCTTAATCCTTAAAACTTCACCTTATGAATGAAGAGAATGAAAATCATTCGATTTAGTATCTCTAGCTAACTATATGATATCATGTCGATGTCGTAGTTGAACTTGAAAATTACCCAAAAAAAAAAGAGTCGAACAATTATATAACACTCATTTTAGGTCATTCCTAGTACCTTAGTTGAAAACTAATTAACTTCAAACTGGGTGTTGTATCTTCAGTTTTCAATGAGCATTCACCCATGTACCTCATGTTAGAGTTCGAATCCTCTATTTCTTTTGCCGTTCGGAAAAATGTACTCAGCATAAATATCTATATATATATGAGAATATAATAACGACTCAAAGCTAATGTTTTGGTCATTACACTATCTGAAATTTTATATAATCACTTTCAGTTTAAATAATGCAACAATCCTGTTGCAATGTGCAAATTATAGAAGACCTCTCACATCAAGATAACCTTCAAGTTCAACCACAGAAATGGTATATAGTTTGACCTAGATTCAAGCATATGCTTCATTATATAGTCTTTGTCACGAACTGCTCGTTAGGGAAGTCAAGGCTTTCATTAATTTACTGTTTATTATGTTAAAATACCTACACCATCCAAGTCATATTTCCCAACCAAGTCAACATATGTCTAAAAGAAAAAAGAATGTACATATGTGTATATTTGTTTGATAAATAAAATGTTCAGATAAAGAAAACTTCACTCTTTCGATTTCTGACGGGTGATTATTGTGGTCCAAACTCAGACGGATGAAAATTAAAAAAGTAATTATATGCATAAAGAGACATGCATAAATTGAAATAAAAAGTGATTATATATCTTTTTATATATAAGGAAAAATAAACAAATTTTATTACCAGACAACACTACACTATTGTGTGTGAGACTTCTATTAAAAATGGAAAATTAAGCATGCTTAGATAGTATGTATGTATGTATATCGATTAAGATGCCCGTGTTGCAGCTCCATGAAGAGATCTCTTAATCGCATTGCATGATTGACTGGTCACAATTATCTGATCAAAATTGTGATGCTACGTACCTTCTGAACAATGCTTAAGGAGTGTATGCTTTAAAGATCTGTAGAGAATCTTCTTTGTAATTTTTTAATTCTTTTAAAATGAAACGAGTGCATATGATTATAAAAAATAAAAAAATAAAAAAAAACTAATAGAAATTGCTTGAAAACTTTGAGTTTTAACAATAAGGACAAAATAAAGGGTAAAGTAAACCATATTTGATTTTTTAGTGTTTTATATGGTTTTTCGTTAAAATAAACAGTACTGCAGACTTTTCGTTAAAACTCCTTAAAAAAAAGAAAGGAAAAGAAAATAAACTTTGACTTCGCATGTCTGACAATTATTAATGAATTAAATAAGAAGGAATAGTTCTCCGCCATCGAAAGTGCCTTGACTTGATGATTGTTTTTGTTTATCGTATCATTTATAGAGAAACTATGTTTGTTAACATAAAAGATTACGCCAACAGAATCCTCTCCGGATCTTTTGGTGAGAATTCTGGAGATTCATAAATCGTGTCTGATTATCGTATATTGTACGATCAGTTTTTGTCAGGTACTGTTTGTATTTAATTTTAAATAAAAATATTTAAAAATGATTTCTGATCGCACAATGTACAATGAACGAATATAATTCACGGATCCCCGAAATCCTCACAAAGATGATTCGTATTCAAGATTACGGATAGATCGAGTTAGTTCTTAGAATTTAGTTAGCCGAAAAACATCATTTGATAACAACAAATTGTTCTGTTGAGTCATCAACCAAGAAGAATTAAATATTCACGAAAGCTTAGCATTTTTTTCATACATATGAAAGCTTAATTAGGATTAAGATTTATATCAAACATATTGACATTCTATTACTATTCCTTTTCGGGTTGGTTTGTCTTGATTTCTTGTATTCCCGACAGAACAACTTTTCAATTTTTGATCCAACAAGCGTTTAAGGCCTTCGAGTCATGAGTTATGTTTATCCAAGCCTTATAATGTGCTAGCTACATCGGCTTGACCTATGCATTATGGAATCAAAGTTTGGATCTGATTTGGGGAATGACAACCATCCGATTTGTTTTGTTGGGAGTTGACAACTGAGACATCCATAGGAGGATCTTGCTGAGTAAAGTTGTGTGATTTTTCATTTTGTCGTTTATTCAAGTCATCTTGTGTTTGTAATAACTTCAGAAACTCAATATAATTAAGTTGTCCGGTTTCTCATATAGGCGAGTTTTATAGTCTCTTACTATAGTTGAGTTGATTGAGTTTTTTTGGATCTATTGTTAAATGGTGTTTTGGGATGGTAAGGTGATTTACAAATGTGACATCCTTATCTACAAAATATAGATATAAGCATGTCATTTTTCTATCCCATAATTGATTTGAAAGCTTTCATCTCTCACATGATTTTCAGCACAAGATGCATTGGTTTTTATGAAACATTTGTCTTTTTTAATTTGTTGCCACATTTGAGATTATTATTTTGTAGCTTCAGATCTCTATTTACAAGTACCCTCCTATGGAGATCATGTTCTTCGTGATCCTGTATTCATCTTTTTCATAAATGAAATATGCCGTTGTCTTTAAAATGAATAAAACTTAAAAAATATTGACATAGAAATATGTCGTTTTCTTTGTTTAAATTCATAAACAAGAAAATTAGAATTTCCGTGTGAAAAAAAAAACTTGGAATTTAAGACCTCAAATTCTCAAGTTTAATATTCACGTAAATATGTGTCATTTCCAAATTTCTGCAAGTGAGAGTTTAAAAATAAAAAATTATGTATTCAAAATTCATTTTTCTTTTCAATTAACCAAATAAGAAAATTCAAAAGTCTAGAAATTAAAATTCTGGCATTTCTATTTTCGTCATTTTGAAATTCCTTAGTAATCTTAAATTTTCTCATCCAAACATAATGTAGGTTAACCAAATAAAAAAATTCACAAATAGATAAAAGTCCAACATTTCTATTTCCGTCATTTTAACTAATCTAATATTTTGGACGTTTTGTAATATAAAACAATTAAACCGTTTCCTAAAATATACGAAAGTAAATCAAAGTCAAGACTCAAAACCAAGACCACAGAGTTTTACAAAGTAAACCTAAAACACTTGTGAGAGAGACAGAGAGCGATAGATACAGTCATGGTGGTGCAGCCGCTAAGTGTGAAAACATAACGGTATATGAGAGTGCCGTGAGACAAATGAAGCAGGAAAGCGAGAGGAAAGAAGCAGAAAGATGAAGAAGACCAGGTAAGCACTTTGATTAAATATTAAAAATTCACAATTCCACATCCTCCTCTCCTCTCCTCTCCTCTGCTCTGGTATTTATTTCTTCTTCTTTTATTTTTATTTTTATCGAAACCGCGTTTTCAACTGCACCCTCATCTTTTGAAAAAACAAATCAAGACATTCAAAGTCTTTGACACTGATTCAAAGTATTTCCCAGAAACCCTTCCTATTTTTTTTTAGCTTTAAATTGAAGTTTTTTGGTTTCTGGGTGTTCCCTTCTTTGTTTTCATTCTTTTTCCATCGGAATTCTAGTCCCATCTGATTTTTCCGTTTCTGGGTTCTTCAAATTTTCATCCAAAGATTTGGACATTCAGCAAAGTTTAAATCTTTCTTGGTTTTTCTCCGATTTTTTTTTCTTCTCGATTTTATTCATGCAGGAATTTGAAACGAGAAGAAACCATCAGAATGGCTGTTAAGGCTTCAATCCTACTGGTTCTCCTTGTAATCTTCTCCTCCACTTTAGCAGCAATTGCCAGAGTTCACAATCACCGCAATCACAACTCAAATGCCTCCACTTTCGCCGGCATACAACTGCCGAAGCACATGAGCTTCAACGCCGTCTCCTCCTCATCCCACACCGGCTGCAGCCTCAGCAGCTCCAAAATACCCAACCAACCAGATTCAGCCATGGAAGAAGCTGAAGACTCCGACACCGACGAAGCAGCACCCGAATTGAACCCCCATAAACAGACCATGAAGCTCCACCTACGGCACAGATCACAGAACAAACAATCCGAAAGAAAAAGTTCAGTGATCGAGTCCACAGTCCGAGACTTAGTCAGAATTCAAACCCTCCACACAAGAATCGTCGAGAAGAAGAATCAGAACACATTTTCAAGGCTGCAGAAAGATAAGAAACCGAAGCACCACCAATCAAATCCGGTTGTAGCCCCAGCAGCCTCGCCGGAGTCCTACACCAACGAGCTCTCTGGCCAGCTTCAGGCCACGTTGAAGTCCGGCGTCAGCCTCGGCTCCGGCGAGTACTTCATGGATGTTTTCATCGGTACACCCCCTAAACACTTCTCTTTAATTCTCGACACTGGCAGTGACCTTAACTGGGTCCAATGCGCGCCGTGCCATGACTGCTTCGAGCAGCACGGTCCGCATTACGACCCCAAAGACTCAACTTCTTTTCTTGACATTAGCTGCAAGGATCCGCGGTGTCGATTAGTTTCGTCCCCGGATCCTCCGCAGCCCTGCAAGTCCGAAAATCAAACGTGTCCGTATTTCTACTGGTACGGAGACAGCTCCAACACCACCGGCGACTTCGCCCTCGAAACCTTTACCATCAACCTCACGTCATCGAACAAGGCGGAGTTCAAGAGGGTGGAGAATGTGATGTTTGGATGCGGCCATTGGAACAGAGGATTGTTCCATGGGGCTGCAGGGTTGCTAGGTCTTGGCAGAGGTCCTCTTTCCTTTGCTTCTCAGCTCCAATCGCTGTACGGCCACTCGTTTTCCTACTGCCTTGTGGATCGAAACAGCGATGCGAATGTCAGCAGCAAGTTGATTTTCGGGGAGGACAAGAACCTCTTGAGCCACCCGAAATTGACCTACACTTCCTTGGTGGGAGGGAAAGAAAACCCTGCTGATACATTCTACTATGTCGAGATAAAATCCATCATGGTCGGCGGAGAAGCGGTGGACATACCGGCTGAGACTTGGAAATTGTCGCCGGAGGGTGCGGGTGGGACAATCGTTGATTCCGGCACCACGTTGAGTTACTTTGCTGATCCAGCCTATCAAATTATCAAGGACGCTTTTGAGAAAAAGGTTAAAGGGTATCCAGTAGTGAATGACTTTCCATTTTTGGAACCTTGTTACAATGTGTCAGGTGTTGAGAAAATAGAGCTGCCGGAATTTGCGATTGTGTTTGCGGACGGAGCTGTGTGGGATTTCCCAGTTGAGAACTACTTCATCCAGATCGAACCGCAGGAAATCGTCTGCCTGGCGGTGTTGGGGACTCCGAAATCCGGCCTTTCGATCATCGGTAACTATCAGCAGCAGAATTTTCATATCCTCTATGATACAAAGAAGTCTAGGTTAGGATATGCACCCATGAAATGTGCTGATGTTTAGAAGGTGGGGAAAAATTGTAAGCATTTTTTTTTTCTTTAAGATTTTCCTTCTGACAAGGAGCATAGGTGACATACAGAAATTATATTAATTGTTTTTCTTCTTCTGATTTTTTGAAGTTTTAAGTGATTACATATTGATAGCTAGAAAGGGCTATAACCTGTATTTAAAAAAATAAAGAAATATTAATGCATTTTTTGCACATTTTTATACTGGTTCTTGTTATTGCCTTTTGATGTGTTTAATTTAATAGAAAATTTCATTTTAATCATTGAAAAATATGACTTATATACTATAACTTATGTAAGATTAAGATTTAATTTTCGTCCTTCATACATTTAGTCACCTTATTTATTAATTATATTTTGATGTTTTATGTTTCTTTTTCTTCCTAATTTTAATGTATCTATCACATTTATTTCTAATTTTCATTTCATTCCTCATAATTATTTTATTGCAGACATTTAGGTGAACTAATTTTTTTTATACAATATTTCGATATAATTAGTGTTCTTCATTTATTAATTTATTTAATATATTTTAGTATATTCATCGATACAAACATTTATGTACATTAATTCAATATAATATATTTCAGTACAGACATTCAGGTTCATACATTTCAGTACAAACTTTTAGGTTTATTATAATATATTTGGGTACATACATTTCCGTACAAAGAAGTCAATTTAATATATTTCGGTACAACCATTTATGTACACTTATGTATTTACATATTTTTCTTATGTAACACTAATTTCTTTTAATGTTTTCTCATTTGGGTTGATTTATAATTGGAAGAACTAAAATGTGCATATTAATAAAATCAAAATTTTAATGTGGAGACATTAAATAACAAACATAGAATATGAATTAAATAAAAGTACCCTTCAAAAGATTAAAATTAATATGTAATCTAACAACAAGTTTTTTTTTTTAACTTCAATATTTTTAAGGACTAATCTTAAAAACACCGTAGTTTGATTGAATGAATCATTCTTTCATGAACCAGTTATGAATGTCTTTATGTAAATAGAGATTTTGGAGGGAGGCTTATATTTAAAATTTAATTAATTTCTTGGTTTTAGACCTAGAATTCTTCGCTGCTTGTTGGCAGAAAGAAACACGTTACTCTGACGAATTTGGCTGTATTCCGTCTGTCAACTTTGATTTGATATTATGAAATTCTAATTCTTTCTTAACCTTTTATTTTTCTACGTTATTTTTGTTTATCTGGAAGCCTAACACTCTTTGGACTATATATTACTATGATGAATACCTGGTCAATTATTTAGGTGTATGGAAACTTTAACATATAGTGTGAATAAAACAAAGAACAATTCAACCGTTTGGTTTGGGCTGTCGTAACTTCTCTATTGATTTCAATTTATGTATATACATTTGATATTACAAATTTACAAGTATAATTAAGCTTACACAATTCAAAGGCGGTCTACATACATGACATCAATAGTTGACTTAAACTACCGCTACAAAACGTTAATTTTCGCATAACAATTTGTGATAATGCCTTGGATATATTTGTCATCGTAGAAGAAATGAATAGATTCCCATTTAGAGGACCATAGCTTTTGTCATAAGAGCCAAGTCAGCCTTGTTATGTTATGTAGAAAGAAATTTGCCAAATATTGCTTTGCAAGGTGGCTTATTGGAGAAGATCATCTGAAACCACAACCGATGCTAAGTCATCGTTGAGGGCTTCCAAGAGACCAATTTGACATGCCTTCTTCTTTTTCTCAAAACTGTCTGACCCACCATGTATTGTTGGAAATATGTCAACAATATATGATTATATATACTAATAATAAATGCGAATAAATATATTACAGAGAATAAACAAGATGAAATATTATTTAAGCAGAGAAACATAAGATCCAGGCTTGCGTACTGCAATGTCCTTGAAACAGAAATTTCGTCATACTCAGTGCTTGTAGTTCTACGAACGTCTACTTCATCAGGATTCAACGATCTAAGTTAGAATGTCAGTATGCTTGGTATATAGGGATTGATGATTTTCAGTATATTGAATGATATGCAGATGCATGTATTTATAGCGAGCATATGTCTGTTCGCAACAGACATGTTTTTGGGAGGCGATTGTTCAACGCAAATGGTGTGTTGCTTCATCTGTTTCTCAGATATGTTCATACGCTCTCAGACTTCATTTGAAAGGATGAGTGTTTTCTTAAAAAATAATTTAATTAAATTCGAATTTAATTAAAAAATAATTAATTAAAGAATTTAATTTTCAGAGCCTAAGAGCCCCAAGACCCATCTTTTGATAATTAATTATATATTAATTATAAATTAATTATTACATCCCAAAGCCCAACCCCAAGGGTGAACCAAATTCTATTCTCCAATGTCCATCACTTAAATCACTTTTTATAAGGGACAAAGCGTTATAAAGTGAGGAAACTTTGTGGTGGTGAGCAATGTGGGACAATAAAATTCCACTCAAATTTTCCAACAATACCCGACATTTGAGTTGAAATTTCATTCAAACACCACCAATTTACATATAACACCCCACGTTTGAATGCAAATATATGACTAGGCTGCCTAAAACTGAGAGAGAATAGACGTGATATGCATCGGGTGAAGTGTCTTTTGAGCTTGAACTTACCCTAGTGAGAACATATCGGGTTTACTTGGTGACGCAATGGATGTGGAAGATCTTGAACTGTTCACCGCAATAATAAACCGAGACAATATGCTACACACATATCATGTCTGCCACATGTCAATTCATACGGTTGTGTTCATTTTGGCCCTGAATAGATCCTGAATTTCGTAGGAGCTTTAGAGAATTTAGCCTTTTCAATTCTCATAAATGTGGCCCCATTTACTCCTATATAGGTGACATTAATTAAGAATAGTCTGCCATATTTCTCTTGATAACAAGATATTAATGTCATTAAATGTATAAAACATAAACCCTCAAACTCAACAGACAACACACATTTTATCATAAGAATGGGTAAGGTGTGTGTTCAACTTGTGAATCAAACTCAACCAGTTTGCCTATTGAACCTAGACCATGAGATCTCCAATCAGCTAGGTTAGGTTTCCGCCTAGTTCGATTCATTGAATTGTCTCGAGACTCATTCCCCTCGATGTAAATAATATTTGCTCTCTTGGTAGGCTTTTTGTTAAAGGATTAGCTATATTTTCCTTTGACTTTACATAATCAATGGATATTGTTCCATTGGAGAGCAACTTCTTAAGAATATTATGCCGATGCCTGATGTGTCGCGACTTTCCATTTTATACATGATTTTTGGCCCTTGATTGCGCGGCCATATTTTCACAATGTATACAAGAGCCCCAAAGGCCAAGACCCATCTTTTGATAATTAAGTATATGTTAATTATAATTAATTATATATTAATTATTACACCCCAAAGTACAAGAGCCCCAAGGGCCAAGACCCATCTTTTGATAATTAAGTATATGTTAATTATAATTAATTATATATTAATTATTACACCCCAAAGCCCAACTCCAAGGGTGAGTCCAATTCTATTCTCCGAGGTTTATCACTCCAATCACTTTTTATAAGAGATATTACAAATTTACAAGTATAATTAAGCTTACACAATTCAAAGGCGGTCTACATACATGACATCAATAGTTGACTTAAACTACCGCTACAAAACGTTAATTTTCGCATAACAATTTGTGATAATGCCTTGGATATATTTGTCATCGTAGAAGAAATGAATAGATTCCCATTTAGAGGACCATAGCTTTTGTCATAAGAGCCAAGTCAGCCTTGTTATGTTATGTAGAAAGAAATTTGCCAAATATTGCTTTGCAAGGTGGCTTATTGGAGAAGATCATCTGAAACCACAACCGATGCTAAGTCATCGTTGAGGGCTTCCAAGAGACCAATTTGACATGCCTTCTTCTTTTTCTCAAAACTGTCTGACCCACCATGTATTGTTGGAAATATGTCAACAATATATGATTATATATACTAATAATAAATGCGAATAAATATATTACAGAGAATAAACAAGATGAAATATTATTTAAGCAGAGAAACATAAGATCCAGGCTTGCGTACTGCAATGTCCTTGAAACAGAAATTTCGTCATACTCAGTGCTTGTAGTTCTACGAACGTCTACTTCATCAGGATTCAACGATCTAAGTTAGAATGTCAGTATGCTTGGTATATAGGGATTGATGATTTTCAGTATATTGAATGATATGCAGATGCATGTATTTATAGCGAGCATATGTCTGTTCGCAACAGACATGTTTTTGGGAGGCGATTGTTCAACGCAAATGGTGTGTTGCTTCATCTGTTTCTCAGATATGTTCATACGCTCTCAGACTTCATTTGAAAGGATGAGTGTTTTCTTAAAAAATAATTTAATTAAATTCGAATTTAATTAAAAAATAATTAATTAAAGAATTTAATTTTCAGAGCCTAAGAGCCCCAAGACCCATCTTTTGATAATTAATTATATATTAATTATAAATTAATTATTACATCCCAAAGCCCAACCCCAAGGGTGAACCAAATTCTATTCTCCAATGTCCATCACTTAAATCACTTTTTATAAGGGACAAAGCGTTATAAAGTGAGGAAACTTTGTGGTGGTGAGCAATGTGGGACAATAAAATTCCACTCAAATTTTCCAACAATACCCGACATTTGAGTTGAAATTTCATTCAAACACCACCAATTTACATATAACACCCCACGTTTGAATGCAAATATATGACTAGGCTGCCTAAAACTGAGAGAGAATAGACGTGATATGCATCGGGTGAAGTGTCTTTTGAGCTTGAACTTACCCTAGTGAGAACATATCGGGTTTACTTGGTGACGCAATGGATGTGGAAGATCTTGAACTGTTCACCGCAATAATAAACCGAGACAATATGCTACACACATATCATGTCTGCCACATGTCAATTCATACGGTTGTGTTCATTTTGGCCCTGAATAGATCCTGAATTTCGTAGGAGCTTTAGAGAATTTAGCCTTTTCAATTCTCATAAATGTGGCCCCATTTACTCCTATATAGGTGACATTAATTAAGAATAGTCTGCCATATTTCTCTTGATAACAAGATATTAATGTCATTAAATGTATAAAACATAAACCCTCAAACTCAACAGACAACACACATTTTATCATAAGAATGGGTAAGGTGTGTGTTCAACTTGTGAATCAAACTCAACCAGTTTGCCTATTGAACCTAGACCATGAGATCTCCAATCAGCTAGGTTAGGTTTCCGCCTAGTTCGATTCATTGAATTGTCTCGAGACTCATTCCCCTCGATGTAAATAATATTTGCTCTCTTGGTAGGCTTTTTGTTAAAGGATTAGCTATATTTTCCTTTGACTTTACATAATCAATGGATATTGTTCCATTGGAGAGCAACTTCTTAAGAATATTATGCCGATGCCTGATGTGTCGCGACTTTCCATTTTATACATGATTTTTGGCCCTTGATTGCGCGGCCATATTTTCACAATGTATACAAGAGCCCCAAAGGCCAAGACCCATCTTTTGATAATTAAGTATATGTTAATTATAATTAATTATATATTAATTATTACACCCCAAAGTACAAGAGCCCCAAGGGCCAAGACCCATCTTTTGATAATTAAGTATATGTTAATTATAATTAATTATATATTAATTATTACACCCCAAAGCCCAACTCCAAGGGTGAGTCCAATTCTATTCTCCGAGGTTTATCACTCCAATCACTTTTTATAAGAGATAAAGCCTTATAAAGAGAAGAAACCTTGTGATGGTGAGTAATGTGGGACAATGAAATTCTACTCAAAATTTTCAACATGCATTAGTGGCTTCACCGCCATAGCGCTCCTCAGCTCCTATTGTAACGGTGTTATCTCCAACTTTGTTACTTGAAGACCTTGACATGTCTAAAATTGGATGAGGGCAAGCCAAGTGAGATTTGACAATGAAAAGGTTTTGAGGCGACTCTAGCAAGTCGAAATGTTCAGAAGGTTACCTGTTAAAGTTGACACGTAACATGAATACGTAGGGCATTAGGACTTGCATTTTCTTGCCTTTAATTGCAAGGTACAAAGCATCATGACTCATAACTATCTGTCTCTGCAAGTTGGGATTCGGGGTCCGAGAAGACGAGACCAATCAACTAACTATTTTCAATGCTTCTGACTAGAAGTCAAGGGTTTCCATTAACATTCACAAGCTAGACCTGTCTGTAGAGATCAATTTACATGAAACGAATTTTACCGACATAACATTTCATTTTAATAACATAATGTTAAAAAATTACACATAAAAATTGTATTATTAGAGCGAAACGCTACGATGGTTGTGAATCTATTCTATATAAGTGTTTCTCTTGCTTTCATGCTCTTGTTTGTGGCTTTCTCCAAAGGCAAATTCTTATATATGTAACCCAATATTTATGTCTCTCTTTTATATCTCTCGTGACCAGTGTGTAAATTGAGTGATACAGAAGAGGGAATAAACAACCAGTTAAACGCTAGAATGTGCACCCTACTAGAAATGTTTGGGAAAATGAGCAATACGACACCCTTAATATTCCAAAATTAACACCAAGTTGTAATCGCTATGGACGCAAAAAGAAGAGGTTCTCCTTTACTTAATTTTAATTTTTAGAGAAGCATGTTAAATCTCTCTCCCTACGAAGGACACAATTATAATATAACGACAACACAACGATGACTTAATGACGATATAATAAACATATTTTGACATTTTGTTGTAGAAATTATCAGTGATTATTGTATCATCATTATATCATCGTTGTGTTGTCGTTATATTATCGTTATGTCGTCAATATATAATCAATATACGACAGTTACTTATCATTTCCGTAAATGTTATTATGCAAGTAAAGAATAGTCTCGTCTTTTTACATCCATATTTTTGTTTTTGAAAACGGTCATTGTTTTATCTATCACAACTTGGAGTCATTTTTGTAAGGGGTGTGTTATCTACACTTTTTTTTTTACTTTTCACACACCATCTTAATTTCCAGCCGCCAGATCGAATGAATTGAAGAAGATCAAAGGATAAAAATTAATAAAGAGTGTATGAGAAGTAAAAAGTGGTGATGGATATTACACCCCTTTTTGTAATAGCAAATTTTAGGGTGTCATTTTTGTGCATTTCCCATACATTTGCCTCTCAACGCATGGAAAATAATGGGCTACTTGAGTCCTATGAAAGTTCAATGAAACCTAGCCCAGCCCACACTCAGGAGTCGGAAAACAAATCAAAACCATGATGGGCTACTTGAGTCCAATCAAAATTCATGGGAAGATTTGACCAGGAAAGGGAATCAAATCAACTAGTCCTTTTTTTAGTTAATTTAATTTTTATTTTTTAGTATTTGATTATAAATTTCAATAAGAGACTTGTAATCTTCTGATATTTTAGTAATGCAAGAAACTCGAAAATCCAATTTCGTTCCGACTTATATATTTTTGGGCATGAATTAAAATATTGGGCCCATAAAATATGGGCTTTTGTCAGCAGAAAAATTAAAGTTGGGCTTCTACATGAACTTTGAAGGCCCATACACACCAACCAGAGGAATTAGGGTTTTTAAACCTTCGCTTGTTATAGAGTTGTGGAAGACAAACTGCTCTCGCAGCCAGCAGCCGTCAGCAGTCAGCAGCCAGAGTAGCCAGAGCAGCGGCGTCTCTCTCCCTCATCGCAAAAAAATGGGTGTTTTCAGGGTGAGCTGCAATGATCCTACTCTCTCGATCTTATCTTTCACAACCCAGTTTTTGTTTTCAGAAATCAATTTCCATGCTTTCATTATTTTTGTGATTTTATTTCGTTTTCAATCGTTTTTTTTTAGCTTTTTGGTTTCTGAAAACATGGATTTGGAGAGATTAAAATGGTGGGTTTTGTTTTGTGGGAACAGTTTCACCAGTACCAGGTGGTGGGGAGAGCCCTCCCGACTGAGAAGGATGAGCATCCCAAGATCTACCGGATGAAGCTCTGGGCCACCAATGAGGTCCGTGCCAAATCCAAGTTCTGGTAAGAGCTTTTTCATCTGTTTATTTTATTTAGTTGCTGAAAAATATTGGAAATGGAAAAAGATTTAATTTTTAATCTTAAGATTTTTGACAAATTTAGGATTTATGACACCAGATAAACTAAACCCACACTTGACCATGCCTGCGAATCTTACTAATTTGTATTTGGTATTATCTTTTTTTTTTTTTTTAAATTTCTGAATGGTGTATATCAAAGTATAACAAGGAAAGTGAAAAACTTGTTTGAGAACCATGGAAAGTGAGAAACTTGTTTGCACTTGTGAGATAAACCAACTGATTGCATTTTGAATTTACTATAGAATGATAGTAGGGGCCAGGAAGTCGAGTCCTAGAATGGTTGTTGTCATGTTTGTTTTGATCTTGGCCTGCCTGTAAACCGAAAAGCGATAGAAATATATAAATTTGTATAAGATTAATCAAATTTTCATTGTTCACTCGCGCGTCAACTTCTGTTATGTTTTCGGGGTTTCAATCTGATTGGGTGTTGTTCTCTTGTTTGATTTTATTTTATTAGGTACTTCTTGAGGAAGTTGAAGAAAGTGAAGAAAAGCAATGGACAAGTTTTGGCCATCAATGAGGTATGCATTTTATGTTTCTGTCATCTCTCGTGTACTCTATATGAACCAACATGATCTAATTTGTTGTTTTGCCTAATGTTTGCTGGCTTCTTAAGCTGGGCTGTAGTTCATATAAAAATTCAGTCTAGTTTGATTGTTTATGCTTAACCTAGAACTGAATTGACTGTGAACCCAATTTGTAATAATGTTTCATATATTGTTATGATAAAAGTTTATGGTTTTTATTCCTTAGATATATGCTTATATTATGCGATGGCAGCTTCTGTATTAAGGTTTCAAATTAAGATTTAACTTTTAATATATTGTTGCCGGTTAATATATTGGATGATGTGTTACTTCTGTTGTATTATTGCAGACACTAAGTTGAACATATTGACAATGAGATGAACTGTTTGCTAGTGTTCTTTACCGTGTAATATTCAGGGTATTTGGGTTGAAAAGAGTAATTCTGATATTGTTGATTGCAGATTTTTGAGAAATATCCAACTACCATCAAGAACTATGGAATCTGGCTTCGATATCAGAGCCGAACTGGTTATCACAACATGTACAAGGAGTACCGAGACACAACTCTCAATGGTGCTGTTGAAGCCATGTACACTGAGTTGGCATCTCGTCACAGGGTGAGGTTTCCGTGCATCCAAATCATCAAGACAGCTACCATCCCAGCAAAACTCTGCAAGAGGGAGAGCACCAAGCAGTTCCATAACTCCAAGATCAAGTTCCCGTTGGTGTTCAGGAAGGTTAGGCCCCCATCCAGGAAGCTCAAGACGACATACAAGGCATCCAGGCCCAACCTCTTTATGTAATCTTGTTACCTCCTGCGGGTTCCCTTCCTCCGAAGGCTTTGCATTTTAATTAGCTAAACCAGTTATGCAAGTTTTGTTTTGTGGGAGTGAACATCCTTTTTTCTATCATCTGCGATGTTACAGTTTCGACGTGTCTTTACAAGTTTATAATGACTTTAATGAGCTTGGTGTTTTATTTTATGCTTGCAATTTCGTCTATGATGCTTCGCTTTCGCTCTGATTTCGTTAATGCATACGCCATGCTGCATGTAATCTGCATTTGCAGATGAACATATCATGGACAATGTTTCACTCGATTTGTATCTTGCTAAGATTTCCCAGCAACTAAGTGGAGGGATGCAGCGAACATTTTCGCACTCAAACGTCTTGAGTTTGAATTTCCGCCTTCACCAAATATCATTTGATCAAATGACAACTACATGTATGAAAATCAGACAATGTGCTATATAAAACAAAGTAAAGAAACGCTTCAGCACATGTATCAAACACAATCTTCGGTGAAAGCTATAGGCCGGTCTCCGTGCTCAATCATAAATAGATAAACCGACGAGTGGGATAGGAATCTAATTCTCCACCGAACCGCAGGAGATAGTTGCCCATCATACGGCTCACCAACTTCACTTGTATCAAACTGTGATTTATTTTTTAGAAAGAACGATTGTTTAAACGGAGATAATCAAGTTTTCCTCGAACCAAAATACCAAAAGAATACAGTGATTTCCGCACTCTTTTTGCACACCCTATTTATTTCTAGATTTTGTATTAAATAAATAAAAAAAGAATTAAATGGCATAAATAAGTAGAGGTGTAATGAAGTCAAAGGATAAAAACCATGGTGTAGTCGTTGGTGGCGGCGGTGGTGATAGTTGGATGTGGTGGTGGGTAGATATTAGACGCATTTGCTTACTCTCTCCCTACCAAACCAAAACATATGCTCTCTCTCTCTCTACCAAACCAGTTACTTGGGTTGCTAACGGAAAACTTAACGGATGTATGAAACTGTCCCAAAATCAAGACTTGAGTTATGACTTTGGGATGTAAAAAACTTCATGTACCAAATGTTGAAAACCACGAAACTTCATAGTAGTAAATTGAGATTAACCCATGAAATAAGGAACCACTAATAAATCAATAACCAAAACCAAGAGTCATATACTACTCTAGTAATAGCATTGTCCAATCAAGTATTTAGCATTAGCATCTGACAATGCCATGGAAAAATGTAGAACCACGCAGTAGTTTTAGAGCTCCAATTATCTACACAAACTTAGGCTACAACACATTCAAATTCAGCAATGCTCTTCAAGTGTAGGACAAATATGGCATACAAATATGCAAATGTATCTGGCCTCAATTAGGGAATAACATTGATACTTATAAAACAAACCCAACTCTTACATTTCTAAAGAGAACCAAATTGAGGTTAGGATTTCAAGGTTCTTCCCTAAATATGCAACCAATCCTTCTTGCCCAGTTCCGATTCAACTCCTAAACAATACAATGAGTATCATCTTAAATATTCATGCAAAATACCAAATTAAAATTCGAAATCAAGAACTGATCCCAAAACTGAAAGTTAACACCTTGGAAAAAAAAAACTTACACTAGAGGAGAGCCCACAGTGAAAGAATCATTATTTTCACTTGGGTCGAGGCCAGGTTCCAGCGGGGTTGGCCAAAATCAGGGGAAAGTCACCGGAAAACGTCAATAGGTTTGGACCTTGTTTTCTTTGTGCACTGGTTTGCAAAGGGTGAGTATGGTATCAGATTGAAGACGGCTTTGCTACGAAAGTATACCTTCCGGCCTCGTGTGATTTCATTATTGTATGAGGAAGTTATGTTGAAAATAGTTTGCAAGGGGTGAAGTCAGTAAAGGAGGAAGTTATGTAAAATTTTTCTGGTTTCAAGTTCCAATTTTTACTACGCTTGTACTTAATCGTTTGTAATAACGGGATACGTAATAAATAGTGAAATTTCAAGGACGAGATTTCACACCTCAGGCCTAGCCCTCAGTTGGAGACGGTTTTTTCGACCCTCTAGACTCTTCGGTTGAAGATGGTCTAAGTGGAGGGATGCAGCGAACATTTACGTACCTCAAACGCCTTGAGTTTGAATTTCCGCCTTCACCAATATCATTTGATAAGATGACAACTACATGTATGAAAATCAGACAATATGTTAAATAAAACAAAGTAAAGAAACACTTCAGCACATATATCAAACTGTTATTTATCTTCTAGAAAGAACGATTCTTTAAATGTAGATAATCAAGTTATCCTCGAACCAAAATACGAAAAGAATAGAGTGATTTCCACATTTTTTTTAGACATCCTATTTATTTCTGAATTTTGTATTAAATAAATAAAAAAAGAATTAAATGGCGTAAATAAGTAGAGGTGTAATGAAGTCAAAGGATAGTTGAATGTGGTGGTGGGTAGATATTAGACGCATTTGCTCGCTTTCTCCCTACCAAACCAAAACATATGCTCTCTCTCTACCAAACCAAATTATATGCTCTCTCTCTCTCTCTCTCTCTCTCTCTCTACCAGACCAGTTGCTTGGGTTGCCATCAACAACAACACATTAATAACCCCATCACCTTCTCTTCACAACCCAACTTTCCTCTTTGCAACTTCTTCTTCTCCTGATAACGTAAGTTGTCATTGTTCGTTTGATAAATTGTTTCTGTTTCGGCTTTCATCTCAAAATTTTGAACTTCAGTGCTCCTAATTCTGGAACTAATTATCTTAATTATCTGGGATTAAACAGTTCATATTTTCCTCACTTTCTCATTAATTTGTTTGTACAGTTTGTTGGATTATAACCCGCGAGTTAATTATTCGTTTAAATGGCTCAGGAAGTTGTAACTTCTGATGAGGTAATCTACCTTGTGCATTCCTAATTGCCTGAATCAAAAGAGAAACTTTGTTCTTTTACTTTTGCTAAATTACCGCCTGCGAATTACTTGATGCGTGTGTTTGTGGGAATAATTTTTTAGGTTCTTGTTGGAGAAGAAATAGAGCGGGTGAGGTTGATCACACTGAACAGGCCTCGTCAATTGAATGTCATCTCATCCAAAGTGGTACGTTAAATAAAGTCGATATGCTCCTATTTGTGCTTTCGGTAGGGTTGGGATACGATACGTGCCCAATACGTGCCGATATGCTCCGGATACGTATCTGAACGCATCCGTTGACCAGAGGAGGTGGGGGGGACAGATATCTGTGTAGAAGAGAGATCTGCAATTGGAAAGAAGGTGACGGCGGCAGATTTTATTGTGCTAGGTACTTAGGGATTTTTTTGAAGTCACGTGATATTTTTTTCTCAAACCAGGCTTTCTGTTTTATGAGAAAATAATGCCATATATATTTATATTTAATATTACAAAATAACGCATATTTTTTAGCATCCATGCCGTAATATTTATATACAATTATTAATATATATTCATGCATATCTTTAATTAACGTATCCATGCCGTATCGTATCCCAATATTTAGAAAATAGTAGTATCGTCGTATTTGTATCCGTATCCATGCTACATAGGTTCTTAATTTAGTTTTTTACTGCAATCAGGTTTCTTTGCTAGCTGAGTACTTGGAAAAGTGGGAAAAAGATGACAATGCTGAGCTTGTAATTATCAAGGTTAGTTCCAACGATCCCGGAATCTTGAACTTCCTACGAAGCAGTTCAACTTCGGCTACAAACATAACAATACAGATTTTAGGCCTAGCCACTTGACATGCTCTGGTGTTCTTGTGTAGGGATCAGGCCGAGCTTTTTCAGCTGGCGGGGACTTGAAAATGTTCTATGACGGCAGGAAATCAAGTAAGCGCTCTCTTTTTCGAAAATATTTAAGTTCCTAATGTATACCGAAAGTGAACTTGCTCATAAATCTCTTTTGGCAGAGGATTCCTGCCTTGAAGTTGTTTACAGAATGTATTGGCTTTGCTACCACATTCATACTTACAAGAAAACACAGGTAATGCTTCAAAAGAAAGTAATCCTAGCTTTCGTGTGATGCATATATTTAAAGTTTACGTCGTTGTTGAAGGTATCACCGAAACATTCATGTTATGGTTAGGTGGCTCTGGTCCACGGAATTTCAATGGGTGGAGGCGCATCTTTGATGGTCCCAATGAAGTTCTCAGTAGTCACTGAAAAAACTGTGAGTAACATCTCTATCTTTGGTGTTCATCGGCTTGATATCTATTTCTGCACAGTGACATCAAAACTTTCTGTGGTATATTTCATGATAGGTTTTTTCCACTCCAGAAGCTAGTATTGGATTTCATACAGATTGCGGTTTCTCATATATGCATTCCCATCTTCCTGGGTTTCTCGGTAAGCATGCTGAAAAAAGGAAAACAAAGTTTCCAGCATTTTTTCGGAAACTGATTGATATCATGTGGGGAATGCAGGGGAGTTTTTGGGCTTAACAGGAGCAAGACTGAATGGTAAGGAACTGGTTGCGGTTGGACTGGCAACCCATTTTGTCCCTCTTGAGGTAATTTTCTGACTCTTCACTATAGTTTTTCCCCTTCTCACTCTTCACTATAGTTTTTTCCCCACCGAAAACCAAGTCTTGGAAAGTTGGAAGGATTGCCTCAGAAGATTTGAAAATCTAAATGACTGCATTTTACCTTACTACATTTTCTATGGTTGTTTTGAGTCATCGGTAACGATATCAGCTAAGTTGATTTCAGTCTTCTTTGTAGTTATTATATCAAACTGAAATTTTATATTGAATGGGTTTTGTACAATGTACATCAGAAATTATCCGATCTAGAGAAGCGTTTGATAAGTTTGAACTCCGGAAATGAGAACGCGGTCAAAGCTGCAATTGAAGAATTTTCTGTGGAAGTCAAGCCTGATGAAGAAAGTGTTTTAAACAAGTAAAAAAATCTTACTAGCTGATTCTTAATTTCTAGTTCTACTTCAATCCTTTGAATCAACATACTAAGCTCCTTATGTCGATATCATTATGCTTTCCTCCCCTTACAGGCAGTCAATAATTGACGAGTGCTTCTCCAAAGATACAGTGGCTGAGATTATACAATCATTTGTAAGTTGCTTTTTCTCATTTCTTAATTAACAGATAAACGAACAATTATAGATTCATGCATTTTCTCAAGCATAAATTCAACAAATGTGTTTGTTTCCCAGGAAGTAGAGGCAAAGAAAGAAGGAAATGGATGGATAGGTCCACATCTCAAGGGCTTAAAAAGATCATCCCCTACGGGATTGAGAATAACACTGAGATCGGTACGATTTCTTGCAGTTTGATCAGATGCATATTGCGTTTTGAGTCCTCGTGGCCATGGTATTGTTTGGTTAGGGGGGAATTTTCGTGTGTTTTTGGTTAATGCAAGCCTGAAAGGATTTATGTTTTAAGACTCACCTAAAGATGCATCATCTGTTGTGGTCTGTGTCTCTCTTGATTTGAACATCCACGGGAATCCAACCCATGCGTAATTCGTTTTGCTTTCGATAGATGCATTGCGTGCTTAAGTTGCCTCTGCCATTTTATTCTCCAGATTCGAGAAGGCAGGAAGCAAACGTTGCCTGAATCTCTGAAGAAGGAATTTAGACTCACAATAAATATACTGCGGTCCAAAATTTCTGAGGATGTTTATGAGGTAATTGTTGTATAACGATAACTAACTAGACCATATTACTATGGACATTCCTACGCTGAATATACCATCTCGCTCCCTGCTTCCGGAGTGTACTAATCTTGTATTTTGATATGAAGGGTATTAGAGCTCTCACTATTGACAAGGATAATGCTCCCAAGGTAATCCCTCTCTTTCCATTAATCGTTTACCGGTTCTATGTGTTACGACCAGAGATCAAATTATCTAAAGATTACAGTCACATCTAAAGACGAGAAAATGTGTATTGTTGTTGGTTGTAGTGGAACCCGCCGTCTCTTGACAATGTGGTGGATAAGAAACTAGACCAGGTCTTCCAGCCGTTCGAAGAAGATTTGGAGCTCCAGATAAAGGAACAGGAAGAAAACAGGTAAATGCGGCTTCGTATCTCTTGTATCTGAACAACGCTGTGGCTAATCGGTAGTTCAACGGAAGAAAAGAAAGAATGACGAGTACGCTTTTATTTACTGAATTGCAGGTGGGATGGCAAGTATGAGAATTCAGCTTATGCATCCCTGAAGGTGACCGAGTAAACAAGATGCATATCTGGTCACGGTTGAGCTTGTTCCTTAAAAGTATTATCTTATGTCATTAGCGCAAGTATCGACGTTTTGTGTTGCATTTCTTCCAGCCTATTTGCATGAGTTGTTCGCCTTGATGAAAACCGTTGTAATGTAATTCAGATTCGGAGTATCGATTATCCATCCGAGACTCTGATAACATAATGTAATAAACTAGAGTGTTTCCCTTGTTCTGGCAGGATAGATATCAAATGTGGTCACAGACGAGCGGAAAAAAGAGCGGGAAATTTGGAAAAACACGACTAAAATTCATGAAATCCTTTTTGTAGTACCAAAACTAAACTATGATCATATGACATAAACTGATGGCCCCAATTCACAAATGCTTACAATATATCGTGTATGAAACTGAAACTCCTTCGCCTTAAAACATATTCATCCTGTCGTGTACAATGTCAAGAATATGCACACGCATCGTCGACAAGAATAAATTTAAAACAAAGGGATAGGATGGAGGCAGAAAAAACTAAGAAACGAATCGGTCCCTAAAAGTGTGAAAATTTGATGAAGCTGCAACATTTTGTGAGAGAGTCAATTTGAGTCGACCAAGCAATTCACCATCTTTCGCTTGAGAGGCAGCATCAGCAGCTTCCTTGGCCATGCCAATCCGGAGAATACTTCGCTTTAAATGGACATGTGGTGTGCCCAGGGAGTCCGGCTGCTGTAAAAATCGCCAGCCTTGCTTGGCTAGTAGTGCCAAATTGCAGGCATGTAAATCTTGAAATCCCAATCCTCCTTTTGATATATTATGGGTCGAATTTGGTTAAGAAACAATTGAGTTACGAAGCTTTGAAAATTGTCCAAACTTCTGGCCAACAGCTCCGGGATACTTAACGGAGTTTTTAACGGAATGACCAAAATAATGAATGGTGGAAAATCTCAGGGACCACTTTTATCGATTTGAAATGTTAGGGACCAAAATGATGAATTATGCAAATCTCATGGACCATTTTGGTTATTTAGCTTTTTCTTTTTCTGTGGGTCAACCCTCACCCAAAATGCCATCAGTTGGTATGTTAAAATCAAATGTGACATGTCAACATTAGCTAGGAACTTTTATGATTGGTTCATGTGATATTCTGATGTATCCCTCCTTTAGTATGTGGTAATTATAAAACAGCATATCTCATCATGGTTCTTCTTACGTACAGCCTGTTAAGGATGTTTAACATCCTAATCCTATCAATTATCTGCAAATCACTGCAGTAAAACTGTGTTTCAAAATCAACGACTTTTCCTAAACTTTGTTATTTTAAATTTCAAAATCAACATTTTCTAAATTTTGTTTCAAATAATCAATTAAGATTTGGTTTTCACATAGGGAATTGTTATTAGTACTACAAAAATCTCATTCTACACTCCTCCCAAGTGTATTTTTCTAATTATAGAAAGTTTGAAGTGTCAAATAAGATTTTTGAAGTGCTAATTGTTTTAAATAATTCATGTCAAGAACCACCTTGCATAAGCATTCTTACTGCAACTATCTTGTACTCTTACAAGTATTTTATGTGATTTTAACCCTCTTTGCGTAAGTACTAAAAATCCTATCAATGGTATGGTGAAACCTTTTTCCTTCTTAATTATCTCCTACAACAGGGATTCAATTTCTTGTGTACAAATAATCATATGATGTATCATATGAGGAGAAATAATTTTATCTGAAAGTTCATTAATTCATAAACAAAGTTATTCTTGACTTGATTAAGCCTAAGCTTCTTATAATTACATCCATTTTATTGCTATTACTAGTACATTTGACAACTAGGTGAGTTTCATATAATATACAAGTTTCTGCTATTGTCGAGCTATCATCATTTTCAATCAAAACTGTATTAGAGTTTTGATAAAGATCAAATAATGTGCATTATGTTCTACTTTAGTTCCCAACCCATAAAAACATAAAGCAAAGACGCTTTTCGAGTGCAATGGCCTTTTTCGTACTCTGCATGCGCTGTTACAAAGAGCTAATCTCGCCTAATCATTCTCTATTTTTATCAGGAGAACACAAACGTTTTTATGCTTTAAGATTAATATGGTTTAGAATATTAGATTGTTGATTGAGGTTACCAACTAAAAAACATCAAAATAAGATAAGGGTCTGTGTCAAACACGTATAAGTTACAAAATGGTAATCATGAATTTGAAGGAATCCAGAGGTGGCTGTATTTGAAAAGGGAGGACAACACACACAGAGCTTTTCTTATGCAATCAAAGATTAGATTTCCCACAACCAAAAAGTATATATGCATGACCTACGCTGTCTTGGTCCACCTGCCTCTTAAAATACCGAGAAATGATCCATACTATTCACTAATTACTTCACTTACCATCTGTTCTACATCATGGATAATTTAACAGCTTGGATTAGTCTGAGTTAAAATTAAAAGGATCAGTTACTAAATAAATCGATCTAGTAATTTACCAATGTGAGACGCAATACCAGGGGTGTCACGACCTCCCTCGCTTGATTGCCTAACATCCTCGTCAAGGTCCGCCCGCCCGCTATCAGATCTTTGATATTTTTTTGTTAAAATTCACACTAAAGCAAGCTCTAATGGAAATAAAGAAAACAATAAAAACAAGTTTACTGATGTTTTATTTATTTTTTATACAAAACAAAAATGAAAAACGGAAGATTTGAACTTGGGACTTCGAGTGCTAGGACAATCCTTTACTGTTAAGTGTGAAATGCTTTGTGTTTTTTCAATGGGTTGGTGCAACATGTTAGACTTGTGAGTTATGTACAGGCACACCATATATTGGTTAGTGGAGAGCAGAAAACCTGACATTTTTTTTGCTCGATGAAATTCCACACTCTTCCATCAACCCAAAAAGTATGTCAAAGTGGAACCCCACAAGGTTGAAACATCAATTCATATTTCAATTATCCTCCACTTTCTTTTCTTACTCTCATTCATTTAGACCATCAACGTCCATGCAATTCCCATCCTTATTACATTAAAGACATCCCACTTAGCATTCTTTTAAGCCAAAAGAAACAGACTGAATGGTTAATCTCACAAACTTTTAAGCATCTTTCTTGATCAGTTTGTTCTCTTACATTTTGACATATCTGTTGTTTTTGAAGTGGGGTATTTTGCATGTGCCTTATTGTCTGCAGCTGACATCCAAAGCGCTTTCCAAATATATAATATTAAGCTTAGGGTTTGTTTCTTCATTTTATCATAGAGAAAGCAAGATGAAGTTTCTGCAGAAACTGGGTTTCTTCTGCATTCGTTCAAGTCTTCTTCTTTTTCTTGTTTCGCCGCTCGTCAGCTCCTCTCAAGAACACATGAAGGGTGGAGGCAGTCACAAAGACAACATTCATAAGGTAATACTCCACTCCATCTAATTACTTTGTGAAGGAATTCAAATGCTCATAACTCAGAATTTTGGTGCATGACTTTTACAGCAGATGAGTCACAAATTATCGTTTGAAATCAGACTCCACGGGTTTCTTCTTTGGGCTTCGATGGGGTTCTTGATGCCTGTAGGAATACTTGCTATCAGAATGTCACAGAGAGAGGAATGTGGAAGAAGGCTCAGAATTCTTTTCTATGTTCATGGTTTTTCAGAGGCAAGTTCATCTATTTACTGTTACATTATCATTCTGCTCTCTAATAATCTAGATTAACATTGAATTAGACATTTCAATAGTTTTAGATTTCTTTCACTTAAAAACGATTAAAATTGCTTTGTTCATGAAACCTGACTCACCCGTCTTTCCTATTTTGCTTTGTGTTTTTGGTTAAAAAAAAAAGATTAAAATTGCAAGTGGAAGATTTCCGTGGTGAATAGGATATTTCTCTTCAATGAAGAGTTTCGCAGATTCAAACCCTACCTTCCATGTAATAATAATAAATAAATAAATAAAAAGACTACAGTGTTTATGAAAACTAAATTATTTAAGCTACATGCTTATTTATTAGGGTCAGATACCCCGCTCTTACTTATAAAGATGGTGAAAGGAAATTAAAACTAAAAAAATTATTATTTTTTTGTTTAAAGGAGATTATGATTAATGCTTAGAGAGCAAGACAGGAGTATCTTTATAATTTTCTGGGTAATTAGAAACTCAAAGCTTCTGATTTTTTTTTCATTTTAAATTACATGTGTGTGTGGAACATAATTATAGTGTTAGGTGCTGAATTTCCCTGATGTCAAATCCCATCATTCACACAACTAATTATATGTAGTGGCTTTTGATTCGATTCGATTAATTAGGACATGACTTGACTTTAATTAATTCTTGCTTGATTAGTTTTGTTCAACAGATGCTCTCTATCCTTCTTGCAACAGCAGCAGCAGTGATGTCCTTCAGAAACTTCAACAACTCCTTCAACAATAAACACCAAAGAGTTGGCTTAGGCCTATATGGCCTCATATGGTTGCAAGCCCTAATAGGGTTTATAAGGCCACAAAGGTAAATTATCAAATCCAAATGTCCTCACCAAAACAAAATAAAACGAATGTGCTTTATCTTTGGGGTGCTAGGAAAGTGTGGTTGTTTGAAAGCACTTCCAGTGTTGGAAGGCCCCCCCGGGGAACAGCGTATTGAATCCCCTACAGTGAATAGTAACTACCTTTAATAAACAGTAATTATCTTTTGCATCTCCATCCCTAAACTGAATAGCCATAGCAATATGCAATAAAATATTAGTATTTATTATTTTATAAAATAATAAAAAAAAATATTTGTAATTTCGGATAGGATTTTTAATCAGTCTCGTTGTACCACGTGTCATTAGATAAGAAATTACAACCCAAAGTATTTGAGAAAATACAAAATTGTGGTGTAAGTTGGAAGATAATGATAAGATATTTATAGAAAAATTAAATCTTTTTTTTTAATTTTTAGATTTTTTTAATTTTTAATTTTTTACATTTTTTATTAATTTTATAACGTGGCTGACGTCATGATGAAGTCAGCCTTGCATCAGCGCGCCTTAGGTGCTCG
Source organism: Malus sylvestris (assembly GCF_916048215.2). Lineage (NCBI taxonomy): Eukaryota > Viridiplantae > Streptophyta > Magnoliopsida > Rosales > Rosaceae > Malus > Malus sylvestris. Next base: position 11,557,301 of record NC_062268.1, read on the forward strand.
GGCCGTGGATTCCTGCCTCCCCTCTCCCACGGGCCCGCCCCTAGCCCAATTGCCCGCATGGGCTGGAGCAAGGAAGGTTGGCGATTTGGGTTTTTGAGCAGCCGGTCCCCTGGCAATGCACAACGCTGAACTTGCTTTGATAGAGCAAAAATACGCAAATGTGGGTTAGGCTAGTTGAACAGTCGGCCTGTTCCATTTACCAAAGCTTGACCCCCCACTTCATAGTTTAAAGTAGTTGAATATCGCCTTATCAAAACAACAAATCTAAAAGTACAGAAACTCCGCAACGAGTCTTCAGTAAGTGTGTGAGAGGAAACAAAAGGCGAAAAATAATTTAACTTACGAGTTAATTACAGTTTTTCTTTATTCCTATACAGGGGATCCAAGGGAAGAAGCGTATGGTTTTCTGTGCATTGGATTCTTGGAACTGCAGTGTCACTGCTTGGGATCCTCAACATATACACAGGACTACAAGCCTACCATGAGAGGACCTCAAAAGGCATAAAGCTTTGGACCATAATTTTCACTGCTCAAGTCTCTTTCATGACCTTCTTCTACCTATTCCAAGACAAATGGTGGTACATCCAAAAGCAAGGAGTGCTTCTGGGCCGTGAACCAGTAAGGCCCACTACAGATCAAGTCCTTTTGCCAATAGAAAAGCAAAAGCGAGCAGTCACTGATTCTTGCTGAGAAGTGTTCCCTCCTATTCTTAATACATAAAATATATATACATATATATATATATGTCTTCAACTTTTTCACAGAAAATGATTTCCACATTCCCTTTCTCTCCCCTATTCTTCTCCCGTTGGATTGAATAGATCGAAAGGAGAATCAAGGGACAAGCAAAGGGAGGAGTGTAGAAGGAGAAAATGGGATTTGCGGGAATCATTTTCCCTTCGTCTCTAGGAATAGTTGGTGTTTATAGCAGGTGAAACACTGGGTGTTGGGATGAGGAATTCTTCCAATAAGATGAACTAATGGTGTTTTTGCTGGTATATTTTGAAATTATTTGGTAACAGACACCATTAACTGAAGTTTGTAAGTAGGATTCTGTATAAGATTTGGAGATTCTGTGATTATAAACAGATTGTAGATTTTTACTAAGTCATTAAGGGAATGCGATTCCAAGAAGTCGGTGTATGTACCCCACTTTAAACAAAAAATGAAGCATTTGAAGCATTGCATCTTCAAATTTTATAGTTAACTGAATTTCTCTATACTGGTTCAGTAGTATATATGTCATGGGAAAAGCTGTACATAACCTGTCAATATGGCGATTCCTAATATTACAAGAGGTGGAACAAGCACAAATGCTCCAATGGTGGCAAAGAAAACTGAATCATTCCTCTTCGATACTTCGTTTAAGTAAGCCTGTCGTTTGATATTTCGCTTCTGAGAGACGGTTAGAGCCTTGGCACTCACCTTTTTAAAGTTTTTACCGAGTGGAATGACGAAATCCCCGTCTCTGTCCCCAACCAACTGCGCTAGCTGCTGACGGATTGTAAGTTTTCGGGAGTTGCCATCACTAACATAACCTGGCAATCAAATATGTAACTTATTAGCATTCTCATTCTTCAAATTTCTGAGCAACACATGATACGTTTTTGTGTCTGTTTCGGTATATGGACAGAATTGCATACTGGCGTCAACTGATGAGCTAGAAGAGGTAAGTTGCTCCAAAAGATCCAGCTGTGTGCGAGCAGATGACGATGATCCTATAAAGAAGAAGGCATATCAAAAGTGTTTCAAGCATTTTAGGGTTACAAAGTGAAGTCAATGTACTCTAAATTTCAGGTAATCAATGCCAAAAGAAAATCAACTGCTTTTCAAAGGGAACGAAATAAAAGATGCTGGCAACCAGAAGTTGAATACCAGATTACATAGCTATGAAATTCTCTCCATTATTATCAATTACGTTAAAACGGAGATCGAGGGTCATAATTAAACAGAAGAGTGCAAAAGGTCAAAAGGGTGTGCAGAAATCACTTCCCGTAAAAAAAAAACATGATATAAGAAGCCGCAAATAGAGTGTTAGTGGCATGCTAAATTCCTTAGGTGCTAGTTGAATCAAATTGTTATATAGCTGACAGTGTAAAACCTGTGATTAGATTGTTTATGTAGCAGAAAGTGAAAAGCTGTGATTAGATTGTTTAGAAGTGCTTATAGAGGAAGCCACTAACGACATCCTCCAGTGTTCTTGATACGCTCAAGGGCTGACTAAATTGATCAAACAGAGGACTTGTTACTTCAAACAAAGTGACTTATCCTGTAAAGTTTAGTGTTTTAAATAATGAAGAAGCATACTTTTCGAACCCAGATCACATAAGAACTGAATCGATAATACGCTAACAAAAAGCATACCGGAGAAAGAAGCGGGAGGGTCTTCCTCTTTAACCCAACTCTCAGTTCCGTCTGACGAATGAGCTGCATATGTTCTAAAAGGATACAACTTGAGGTGGGGTTTGTGCTTTGGGTTTAGAAATGGAGGAGGAGGACTAAAAGAAGAAGAAAATGAAGAAGCAGCAGTTAAATTCAGGGCCATAATTCTCTGAGATTTGGTTGTGTGAGTTTACAAGGTTCTTCATTGGCCATGTAGGCCTTTGAGGCTAATACTTCAGTTGCGCCTCCTGTCGCATTACACCCACACCTCAATTTATTATTTATATGGACTAAAATAAATGCGGGAAATTGCTCCTCCACATGTTGACACATAAACCACTTGAACGTGTCTTTTGTCCATGTGGAAAATTAAACAAATATTTGTGAAGCAAAATAACTATTATTTCTCTACCGATGATATTTCTCTTTACTTGTGACTGAGAGGTTTTAGGTTTGAATCTCGTGGATGACGAATTCGATACTAAATTAGGTAGCCCCATTGTGTAGCTTAACCAAACTTGTCCCTCCTCTTGGTGTAAAATATATCTTTGTACTTAAAAAAAACTATTATTTCTCACCCACATTTAGTAGCCTAATTGAATCAAACTAATCTATCTAGTGATTAGGATCAGTCTTAATCTATCTAGTGATTAATTTTTGGTTCGGTTTGGTAAGTCGGTTTTCATTTTCTTCAAATCGAGAACCAAATTGGAAGGTTGGTTTGATCTGAGTTTTGACTTATTTAGTCAACTCATTATTTCTTTTTGGAGCTTTTAGATCTAGGTCCAAAAACATAGATGGTTTTTAGGAGTGAGTCTAGTTATCTAATTACATGTTTTTATTTCTTTTATACTCATTTTATATTTTTTTTAAATATTAAAAATCAATTAAAATCTTCTAATATTATGCATTTTTCAACTCCAAAAAATCTAAGTAATATCTTACAACAACAAAAACTAATATACTAACATAAATTATCTACAAAACATTCTACCTTAACTCAAGTAACAAATATATGAATATATATTATACATGTAAGCGAGATATGAAACCTAACTAAAAGGTAAGAAAAAACATAATATACCTACAAGCAAGACACATTAATTTGTGGCACGTTGATTATAAAAAAGAATATGTCACATAGATACATAAAAATAATTAACCTGTGATATAGGTTGATTATAAAAATTAAAAATAAAATCTATAAATGTGGTTTAAAGCAGGAGGAAGAACAAGAAATAACAAAAAATAAAAATAAAAATAAATAATCAAAGAGATAATTATGAAGAAATTTGATTTTTATAATAAATCTGATCATAGAATAGATAATTATTGATAATAAAATAATTAAATTTAAGGAATTGGACTTATTTTAATAAATTAGACTATTCTTACTATTGGTTGAAAAAATTGGACTTATATCAAGTTTTCCCTTTCTTTTTTCGGTTTTCTCTCTCTAGTTCGGTCTGATTTTTCGATTATTTATTTTATAACGTGGTGCTAATCTATACATAACAAGTCACAATGAATTATAACCAAGTATCAAACTCAATACAAATTATACATTTCACTCGCATCTGTATGTATAGTGGAGCCAACATGGGGTCACTTGTTCTTGACCCCAACAACTTCGAAAACCGCATGTATATTTGTTTGTGTATTATATTTGACATCTATAAACAATTAAGGCAAATTAAATTACAATCTCCTCCTCCTACTTCTTCTATTTTCTTCTAGGCTAAATTGAATTACCGGTCCCCGTGTAGATAGAGTAATCAGAAGATAGCCCCCGTGATGAAAAAATCTGATTTAAACCCTCGTGGTAAATCCGAATTTTTTCACCACGAGGGCTAACTTCCAATTACTCTATTGTGCGATTATGTGCTTGATGAAATACTTTAGTTGAAAAGCCTGACAGTTTTGAACATTACTCCATATCTAGTATCCACCATAGACAAGCCTTTACAAATAATAATAGTTGTCAACATATGTTGGCATAAACTTTTGACATATATTGACAGGAATTGACAAGTGCATACAAGGTGCTCGACGAAATGGTCCAATGAAATTTTTTTTACTGATATTATGACCCCATTATTTGAAAATCCTAACTACGCCACTTTGTGTATGAATCAGAATCTAGAACATTCTCCAACCTAATTGAGATGGGTTGGTTTGATTTGGCTGTTTTTATTCCAACATATGTTGTTGGCTTGGCTCCCAAATATTTTTAACTTCTAGATTAAGTAAGCCACTATGGACCCCACAATCTAACAAAGGATCACCATTGAGGAAGGATCCTGAGGATATCCTAAATTCACAATATTCAATTTGATTTTCTTTAACCGGGGACACAACATAATCCAGCGTACAATCAAACGCTAAAACTCCAGGAAGGACAGTCAAATGACCAAAACATCCTTCGGCCTTATTGCAATCTAAAAAATGCATTTTATGCTTTTGATTTTAAATCAAGCCAACTATTTTATATTCTTTCTATAAAATTTAAAAAAAATAAACATTATTTTCATGATATATGTTGCATTTTTGAATTTTTCACTATACGAGAATTGAACATTTATGTTTTTAAATAAGGATATTTTTTTTCTTGAAATCGAGCAGGGGTGATATGGTCATTTGATATTGAACCCACGGAGATAGCCAGTAATATGACCGTTGGAGGCCTACAAAATCCAGGCGTTTCGAATCATTAAATTAAAATTAAAAGGGAAGCCGATAATCCTATTTCCCATTAACTTCTTCGAATCAGATACCAACTCAAAGACTTCACCTTCCTTTTTCCGTACCCCCACTCCATCTCTCTCTCTCTCTTTCTCTTTCTCTCCCCTCATCATGCAAAGAAACCCAGAACAAAGAGAGGAAGAAGAAGCAGCAGAAAGAGGCGGTGCTGTTTCTGGTGGCGGTGCATTAATGACTGAGCACGGCGGCGGAGAGGAGATATCTAAGGAAGTTGTGGCAGCAGAGGCTGCTCATCCATACGCTTTCCATGTATCCGGACCTCGCAATTTGACCTCTCCGAATTGGAGAGACCTTCTAAACTCGAGTTGGTAAGTACTCATTTCAGATTTTCATAAATTCTGGAACTTTACAGATTTGAAATATGTTGGATTGTTGCTAAATTGTTTTAGCAGAATGGGTTTCAGTTTTGGATTTTTTTTACAAAATTTGGAAATTTAGAAACTTGCCCATGAAATTTTGGAGATGAATGATTAATTTTGAATTTTATTTATTTTTGTGGAACATAAAAGGAAACTCCCTTTGGAACAGAGAAGATAACAGAGTTTTTGCCTGTCTATGTTTTGTGCTTTTGTTAATTGGTTGATTAATTAGGGAAATGCATTGTTGGATCTCAAATCAGATCATTTCAACCAGGATTGGCGATAAATTTGGTACATAATTGTAGATTTGACCCTGTTTGGACCCATTTTTACAATATCGGCCCGAGCAATCAAGGCCGTCGGATGAGCAGGGTTTTAGGCCGTTGAACGACAAAGTGGTTGAAATAAATTATGATTGAGATAATGTTGGGATTTTAATCATAATTTATTAAACCTAGTTTTTATCTAAAACCCCAATTTATTCGTAGGATGGTGGGGCATTAGAATCCTAATGCATTACTGATTATTGGCGAATGGTTATGGATTGGTATGGATTTTTGCGCATGCATAAAGATAAGGATGCCAATTTGGATTTAATCAGCCGCATGATTGGCGTTGGTCAGCCATACATGCATATTATTGGCATATTTCAAGGCGGGAAGCTTATTGGCATAAAGGGATATGATCCTTGGCTAAAGGATATAAGACGAATGTACAACCAGATGCAATTCCACAAGACAGAGTCCAATTAGGACTCTCCAAGAGTATCAAGCGGACGGGTGTAACTTTCACTATAAGTAGGGAGGGTTGCGCACCATTCAAAGCCCCACAAAAATCAATACAAAATTGCCCTGCGCAAACTCTCACAACTTGAGATCTTTTTCTTTTCCTTTTTCGCTGACACATCTTCCGTTGGCATCAACAGCACTGTGGAAGCAACCGGTGATATCTTAAGTCGGCATAGATAGCTCTGTCACTGTAGAGTCGGTCGGTCTCGCAGTATCTTCCGTTGGCATCAACAGCACTGCGGCGAGAACGGTCGACTGCCTATCCAAGTCTCGGTCGAGAAGGGTTTTCGAATCCTTGTTGGTCGAGGTCATCTCATTAGCCTTCTCGGCGAGGTGAGGTGTTACAGTTATTACATTCGGCACATTGTAAGCCGAATTCGGTTCGTGAACTTTGTAAGAAATAGCAGCCTTGTCTTCAGGCTCGAGAACCCAAGAGGCCGAGACGCGTTCCTTTCTCGGCCGCAATCGCAAGACGCAGAAGTCAGTAGCGCGACCCAACGCAGCATCATCAAATTTACTCCTCGGCCGAGCCTCGGCCGACGAGTTGGCACGCCCCGCAATCACCGAAGGACGTAGTTAGCTTAGAATATATTCGGCCTGCGCGCCACGTAGGCTTTGTAATTTCTAGGGTCAACATTTTGGCACGCCCAGTGGGACCCAGTACTATACTACGAAGTTCATATGATATATCAAGATTCTAATCTGGCTCAACGTAGCCGATTGTACGAGCTCCTGGAGGAATTGAAAAAACATAATGAGGAATGTAAAAAATCTTTGGAAGCAGAAAAAGTTCTTCGTGGCCATAGAGAGATGCAAAAGTCATTCGCTTGCATGTTGAAAATAAAAGCTCCTGTTATCCTACAAGGGCAATGGGTAAATGAAGACAGGGCTCGATTTAATGTCTGGCTAGATGAAGAAAATTTTCCTTACGTTTCCGACTACAGATCAATTCCATTTGAAAAATGGTTAGGCCCAAAGGCCGGGGGGCAATTTTTCGCTTCGGCCGTAATCAGACATCGGTCTAAGAAAATTGTTAATTTGGCCGAAGAACAAAAGCCACCTATTTTTTCGGTCGAGACCGAAAGTGTGGTAGGCCTAGAAGAAAAAATTCAAGTTCTTGAGCTAGATACAAAAATTGACTTGGAAAATGATTCGTCAGAGGAATGCTCCAATGACGAACGAGGCCAAGATATTGGCCTAGCCCAAGAAAATACGCCAATTGATATGATTATTGGCAATAAAGCCGATATGGAGAAATCCTGTTCGGCTAAGTGGTTTGAATTAAAAGCCGAAATTATGCCTGGGGGGCATAATAATTGTTCAATACATTCGGCGGCCGAGAATGAAAAATATTTCTCCAAGTCAAAAATATTTGGAGGAAATTCTTTATTCGGCCTAGAGCGAAATCAATTTGAAGATTTTACAAGATCTCGACTTGAAATAAAGCATCGTTGGCCTCCTCCTGACTATGGTTCGGCCACTTTTCTTTTCGTTTGTTAAATATATATATTATTTTCTTAAACATACGGCTATGCAAGCCGATGCGTAAGAAAATAAGGGGGGGCAACAAATATATATATATTTATATATTATTTCAAGCCAACATCATTATGGCCTGATGCCGTGTGTGTATGGGTGTTTATATATATATATATTAGCTTTTGGTCGAATGTGTCTATATAGGCCTGATGCCGTGTGTGTGTATGGGTGTTTATATATATATGGGTGTTTATATATATATATATTAGCTTTTGGTCGAATGTGTCTATATAGGCCTGATGCCGTGTGTGTGTATGGGTGTTTATATATATATTTGCTTTTGGCCGAAAAAAAAAAAAAAAAAAAAAAAATCATTCGGCCGGCTCAAAGTGAGTGCATGGCAGCCTTATGCATTCACTCACACAACAATCTCGGCATAGATACAAATTGGAGTCTCGGCCAAATCATCAACCTCGGCCCAATTTGTTATGGTTCTCACCAAGCTCGGCAGGTCCATCAAATTTTTGCCGAGTCATGTATTGAAAAGGTTTTGCTGTTCGACGATGATCTCCGCTGGTAAATGAGTTGGTTTCGTATTACCGACGCATGGGCCGAGCTACCCAGTATATGTTGTTGAGCTTGGCCTCAGTACGACGAGTTCGGTTGTGTCCAAAGGTTTTTTTTACGACCGAACGAAGTAAAGTGGTTTTATTTGTTTTCCCCGGAATTCAGCGACCAATCTTTATTCGATGGTGGGTGCTAGACGGTGGCTCTCGGTGATGACTCGGCAGGTATTGATTTGGCCGAGAGGAGTTTATGAATAGAGTGGATTTCATCCTTCGATGATATACGGCTGGGTCGAATTATATATATATATATATATATATATATATATATATATATATATATATATATATATAGGCAGGCCGAATTCATAGGGACCATTTCTTATCGACCTCGACCTCAATTCTTCTCGGCCTCGGCCCACTTTACCCTCGACCCCAGTTTTGTTGCTATCTCACAGATGGTGGCTGAAAACAAATGGGGATGGTAGTTCATTTGGCATTGTGTTGACTGAGGGGACCATAAGGCTACCAAGATTATTACTTCTTTGATCATATTCAAGACGTGTCATGCTATGGAGTGGACTCCTCGACCGTACATTTCTTCGACTGAGCTAATTTCCTTAACCATTCGGCCTACGGGCTGAAGCTCAAGGAAACTGGGGGGCAATGTTTGGACCCATTTTTACAATATCGGCCCGAGCAATCAAGGCCGTCGGATGAGCAGGGTTTTAGGCCGTTGAACGACAAAGTGGTTGAAATAAATTATGATTGAGATAATGTTGGGATTTTAATCATAATTTATTAAACCTAGTTTTTATCTAAAACCCCAATTTATTCGTAGGATGGTGGGGCATTAGAATCCTAATGCATTACTGATTATTGGCGAATGGTTATGGATTGGTATGGATTTTTGCGCATGCATAAAGATAAGGATGCCAATTTGGATTTAATCAGCCGCATGATTGGCGTTGGTCAGCCATACATGCATATTATTGGCATATTTCAAGGCGGGAAGCTTATTGGCATAAAGGGATATGATCCTTGGCTAAAGGATATAAGACGAATGTACAACCAGATGCAATTCCACAAGACAGAGTCCAATTAGGACTCTCCAAGAGTATCAAGCGGACGGGTGTAACTTTCACTATAAGTAGGGAGGGTTGCGCACCATTCAAAGCCCCACAAAAATCAATACAAAATTGCCCTGCGCAAACTCTCACAACTTGAGATCTTTTTCTTTTCCTTTTTCGCTGACACATCTTCCGTTGGCATCAACAGCACTGTGGAAGCAACCGGTGATATCTTAAGTCGGCATAGATAGCTCTGTCACTGTAGAGTCGGTCGGTCTCGCAGTATCTTCCGTTGGCATCAACAGCACTGCGGCGAGAACGGTCGACTGCCTATCCAAGTCTCGGTCGAGAAGGGTTTTCGAATCCTTGTTGGTCGAGGTCATCTCATTAGCCTTCTCGGCGAGGTGAGGTGTTACAGTTATTACATTCGGCACATTGTAAGCCGAATTCGGTTCGTGAACTTTGTAAGAAATAGCAGCCTTGTCTTCAGGCTCGAGAACCCAAGAGGCCGAGACGCGTTCCTTTCTCGGCCGCAATCGCAAGACGCAGAAGTCAGTAGCGCGACCCAACGCAGCATCATCAAATTTACTCCTCGGCCGAGCCTCGGCCGACGAGTTGGCACGCCCCGCAATCACCGAAGGACGTAGTTAGCTTAGAATATATTCGGCCTGCGCGCCACGTAGGCTTTGTAATTTCTAGGGTCAACATTTTGGCACGCCCAGTGGGACCCAGTACTATACTACGAAGTTCATATGATATATCAAGATTCTAATCTGGCTCAACGTAGCCGATTGTACGAGCTCCTGGAGGAATTGAAAAAACATAATGAGGAATGTAAAAAATCTTTGGAAGCAGAAAAAGTTCTTCGTGGCCATAGAGAGATGCAAAAGTCATTCGCTTGCATGTTGAAAATAAAAGCTCCTGTTATCCTACAAGGGCAATGGGTAAATGAAGACAGGGCTCGATTTAATGTCTGGCTAGATGAAGAAAATTTTCCTTACGTTTCCGACTACAGATCAATTCCATTTGAAAAATGGTTAGGCCCAAAGGCCGGGGGGCAATTTTTCGCTTCGGCCGTAATCAGACATCGGTCTAAGAAAATTGTTAATTTGGCCGAAGAACAAAAGCCACCTATTTTTTCGGTCGAGACCGAAAGTGTGGTAGGCCTAGAAGAAAAAATTCAAGTTCTTGAGCTAGATACAAAAATTGACTTGGAAAATGATTCGTCAGAGGAATGCTCCAATGACGAACGAGGCCAAGATATTGGCCTAGCCCAAGAAAATACGCCAATTGATATGATTATTGGCAATAAAGCCGATATGGAGAAATCCTGTTCGGCTAAGTGGTTTGAATTAAAAGCCGAAATTATGCCTGGGGGGCATAATAATTGTTCAATACATTCGGCGGCCGAGAATGAAAAATATTTCTCCAAGTCAAAAATATTTGGAGGAAATTCTTTATTCGGCCTAGAGCGAAATCAATTTGAAGATTTTACAAGATCTCGACTTGGAATAAAGCATCGTTGGCCTCCTCCTGACTATGGTTCGGCCACTTTTCTTTTCGTTTGTTAAATATATATATTATTTTCTTAAACATACGGCTATGCAAGCCGATGCGTAAGAAAATAAGGGGGGGCAACAAATATATATATATTTATATATTATTTCAAGCCAACATCATTATGGCCTGATGCCGTGTGTGTATGGGTGTTTATATATATATATATTAGCTTTTGGTCGAATGTGTCTATATAGGCCTGATGCCGTGTGTGTGTATGGGTGTTTATATATATATGGGTGTTTATATATATATATATTAGCTTTTGGTCGAATGTGTCTATATAGGCCTGATGCCGTGTGTGTGTATGGGTGTTTATATATATATTTGCTTTTGGCCGAAAAAAAAAAAAAAAAAAAAAAAATCATTCGGCCGGCTCAAAGTGAGTGCATGGCAGCCTTATGCATTCACTCACACAACAATCTCGGCATAGATACAAATTGGAGTCTCGGCCAAATCATCAACCTCGGCCCAATTTGTTATGGTTCTCACCAAGCTCGGCAGGTCCATCAAATTTTTGCCGAGTCATGTATTGAAAAGGTTTTGCTGTTCGACGATGATCTCCGCTGGTAAATGAGTTGGTTTCGTATTACCGACGCATGGGCCGAGCTACCCAGTATATGTTGTTGAGCTTGGCCTCAGTACGACGAGTTCGGTTGTGTCCAAAGGTTTTTTTTACGACCGAACGAAGTAAAGTGGTTTTATTTGTTTTCCCCGGAATTCAGCGACCAATCTTTATTCGATGGTGGGTGCTAGACGGTGGCTCTCGGTGATGACTCGGCAGGTATTGATTTGGCCGAGAGGAGTTTATGAATAGAGTGGATTTCATCCTTCGATGATATACGGCTGGGTCGAATTATATATATATATATATATATATATATATATATATAGGCAGGCCGAATTCATAGGGACCATTTCTTATCGACCTCGACCTCAATTCTTCTCGGCCTCGGCCCACTTTACCCTCGACCCCAGTTTTGTTGCTATCTCACAGATGGTGGCTGAAAACAAATGGGGATGGTAGTTCATTTGGCATTGTGTTGACTGAGGGGACCATAAGGCTACCAAGATTATTACTTCTTTGATCATATTCAAGACGTGTCATGCTATGGAGTGGACTCCTCGACCGTACATTTCTTCGACTGAGCTAATTTCCTTAACCATTCGGCCTACGGGCTGAAGCTCAAGGAAACTGGGGGGCAATGTTTGGACCCATTTTTACAATATCGGCCCGAGCAATCAAGGCCGTCGGATGAGCAGGGTTTTAGGCCGTTGAACGACAAAGTGGTTGAAATAAATTATGATTGAGATAATGTTGGGATTTTAATCATAATTTATTAAACCTAGTTTTTATCTAAAACCCCAATTTATTCGTAGGATGGTGGGGCATTAGAATCCTAATGCATTACTGATTATTGGCGAATGGTTATGGATTGGTATGGATTTTTGCGCATGCATAAAGATAAGGATGCCAATTTGGATTTAATCAGCCGCATGATTGGCGTTGGTCAGCCATACATGCATATTATTGGCATATTTCAAGGCGGGAAGCTTATTGGCATAAAGGGATATGATCCTTGGCTAAAGGATATAAGACGAATGTACAACCAGATGCAATTCCACAAGACAGAGTCCAATTAGGACTCTCCAAGAGTATCAAGCGGACGGGTGTAACTTTCACTATAAGTAGGGAGGGTTGCGCACCATTCAAAGCCCCACAAAAATCAATACAAAATTGCCCTGCGCAAACTCTCACAACTTGAGATCTTTTTCTTTTCCTTTTTCGCTGACACATCTTCCGTTGGCATCAACAGCACTGTGGAAGCAACCGGTGATATCTTAAGTCGGCATAGATAGCTCTGTCACTGTAGAGTCGGTCGGTCTCGCAGTATCTTCCGTTGGCATCAACAGCACTGCGGCGAGAACGGTCGACTGCCTATCCAAGTCTCGGTCGAGAAGGGTTTTCGAATCCTTGTTGGTCGAGGTCATCTCATTAGCCTTCTCGGCGAGGTGAGGTGTTACAGTTATTACATTCGGCACATTGTAAGCCGAATTCGGTTCGTGAACTTTGTAAGAAATAGCAGCCTTGTCTTCAGGCTCGAGAACCCAAGAGGCCGAGACGCGTTCCTTTCTCGGCCGCAATCGCAAGACGCAGAAGTCAGTAGCGCGACCCAACGCAGCATCATCAAATTTACTCCTCGGCCGAGCCTCGGCCGACGAGTTGGCACGCCCCGCAATCACCGAAGGACGTAGTTAGCTTAGAATATATTCGGCCTGCGCGCCACGTAGGCTTTGTAATTTCTAGGGTCAACAGACCCATCACCACCTGATTCACCCAATGTGCATTTGTGATTGTATCAAATGTTGCTGCATTTTAGTGGGACTTTCTTATATTTTGGGATCCTATATTTCTGGGGTTTTGGGAGTTTTATCTCATTTGATTCTACTAATCCATGTTTACATTGATAAATTATGGACTTTCCGGTTCGATTGTGTTTGTTGGTTGCTTTGGCAACATATATCAAGAGCATAAATTACATGATTACAAATAAAGATAGAATGTTTCTGACATTGTTGATTCCGTGATCTGAATTTAAAATCGCTTAATCAAATGCTATCTTTGGTTCAAATGTAGGCGCAATTGGTTCGGGGTTGTACTTATACTAAACCTTTGAGATTAGATCATGTTGAATATTTCTATTTTAGCTAGTATATATGTTGCCTCACTCATATGGCTATGCAGTAATTAATTCTTATGAAGCTGTAGTTTAGGGGACGGAGAAACATGTAGGGTTTCAATTTTGTTAAATGACTCGTATTTCTGTTCATACAGGAAGGACGGGAATTATAAACGAACTGTAATCGCGTGCTTCATACAATCAATATATTTGCTTGAACTCGACAGACAAGAGAATAGAGATGAAGCACATGCTCTAGCTCCCAAATGGTGGATACCCTTTAAGTATAAATTGTCGCAAACCTTAATCGATGAAAGAGATGGATCCATATTTGGGGCAATACTGGAATGGGATCGATCTGCAGCACTTGCTGACTTTGTACTTATCAGACCAAGCGGAGCGCCAAAGGTGGTTCTAGCACTTCGAGGAACATTACTCAAAGGTCCAACTATGAGAAGGGATATTGAAGACGACCTTCGTTTTCTTGCTTGGGAGAGCTTGAAGGGTTCTGTGAGGTTCAAAACAGCTATGGAAGCTTTGAAATCAGTTGCTGAACGGTATGGAAGCAGTAATGTGTGTATTGCAGGACACTCATTGGGGGCCGGATTTGCTCTCCAAGTAGGAAAAGCATTAGCCAAAGAAGGGATGTATGTGGAGACTCATCTGTTCAACCCGCCTTCCGTATCGCTAGCAATGAGCTTCAGAAATATTGGAGAGAAAGCAGGGTTTGCTTGGAAGAGGTTTAAGTCAATGCTCCCTTTGGGCAGTGCAACTAAGGTCAGCAGTGAAGAGGGGGATAATGCTCCTGGTTCTGCATTGAAGAATTGGATACCAAATTTTTCGGGTTTGAAGAATCCTGGCGTAGGCTTGGGAAAATGGGTTCCTCATTTATACGTAAATAATAGTGACTATATCTGCTGCTCTTACACCGAACATGATGGAATAGAAGGAGCCAATGCCGACAAAGAGAATGTGCGTCCAACCAACGGGCAAGTAGCAGCGAAGCTGTTTGTGATGTCCAAAGGAAACCAGAAGTTTCTGGAGGCTCACGGGTTAGAGCAATGGTGGTCGGATGACTTGGAACTTCAACTGGCTATGCATAACAGTAAGCTTATTAGCAGACAACTGAAATCCTTGTATACCCTTCCAGCTCCACAACAAACACAAGCTAGATGACAAAGGCTTCTTGTTTTCTTCGTTTGTTAAATAACTCGTTTTCGATCGGTGTCTATCATACTGTCATGTTTTTATTTGCTCGTGTTGGTAAGCTACACTGTTTTCTAATTGTAATTTCGATTTTTTCAACTGCTCTAAATTGGCCCAACATATATGATCTAATCAGTTTGATAAATTCTGAGCACAATTGTGTGTGTGCGTGTGTTATTTCGGAATTTTCAAAGTGCTTGCTTCACCAGATTTATTATGTTCTTCAGGAGTAAGCTTCAGCAATGTTTTCCATACAAGGTATTTTGAAAAGTGCTTTCTGCAATGAACTTCTTTGGTCCTTGATTAGAGTGATCTTTAGAATTGTTATATCATCAGTTTCTTGAGCATCACGGTGAAGATGAGCAAGGGCAGAAGCACCCTTAGCTAGAGTGGTTTCCTGCCCAATGCAAGTTTTTGGACATAGACTTTGGTGCTAAAGCCAACAACTGCATCAGACGGAAAAGAAGGGGTGTGCTCTCCACAATCCCCTTTTTACTTCTCCCGCTTAATTTCTATCCTTTGATTTTTTTCAATTCATCTGATTCGAAGGCCGAAAATTAAAAGGGTGTGAAAGAAGTAAAAAGGGGTGCGTGGGCGGAAAAGAAATATTATAGCTCTCGGTTGAGTAACCATGTCCGAGACATTAGCTCGAATCATAAAATTTCATTGCAGAAGTACACTATAAAATCAGTTAAAAGCTTCCCTCTGATCTTACATGCTTCCATGCATAACACACATGATTCTACTGATTTGTGTATCACCAGCGTCAAATAAGCTTTGAATTAAATTGGATTGTGTTTGGTGGCCGATGACGGCGACAGTAACAGGGACGGAGGGAGAGAGAGGGAGAGGATGAGAAGCCAGTGAGGAATGGCCCGATGGCTGCGAAGCGGTGGTGTCGGCGCTGGCCATCACCGGCAGGTGATACCTCTTAGTCGATGGAAATCTCTCGATCGGCGATCGGTGGTTTTCTCTCTTTCTTCGACTGGTGGACCGAACGCGACTATCTCGACTCGCGAAGAAGAGATCGGGACTATGAAAAAGAAAAAAATTAAAAACTCATTTTTTGTGTTTTCAGGACTTAGACATGTTTTTTTTTTTTTTTTTTTTTTTTTTTTTTTTTTTTTTTGAGTTATTCTCAAGTCCAGTTTTAAAAAATGATGTACCAAACAAGAATTTAAAATTTGTGACTCAAAAGCGATTTTTGAGTTAAAAAAAACTTGTACTCAAATGAAGTATAAATGCGCCCTAAGCTTTGCGTTATTTTTTATTTGTAAAGATGGAAGTTGTTAGTGAACGCGCAATGTCTTTTATAACTGTGTGTACTGTTTACATGTGTCTTTTTTCATGAAAGTAGAAAATAAAAATCTGTGAGATGGGATTCAAAAACTCACTTCTTAGGATAATATGATAAAGCTTATTGTTCATTTGGAGGGAAGTTCTAACACAGTATAAGCATATGCATTGAACAAAATTATACATTTTTAATTATTTATCTATAGGAGTTGATGCTCCAGGATGGTCTGGAGCCTCCTGCTTTCATCCGACTACAAGGAATGCGTTTTTCATATCTCAAGGAGTTTGCTAAATATTCTTTTGTTCAAGGAGTTCGCTATTAGTATATTCTTCTTTTGGTACTAAAATTTATTTTCCCTAACAGGTGTTCGGGCAAGAGATCTGGCTAATGGGCGTTCCTGGCTCGAGCACACAGCTCCCTAAGGAGTTGGCACTTTGGTTGATTTTTGGGCTCCTGCTTGTTGCAATGTTGTAAGAGGAGAACAAAGTTAGTTTTGAAATGTGCCTTTATGGGGCCTTAGGTATAGGCCTTGAGGCTCGCAATCAAAACCAACTAAGTGCTTAGGCATGCCACTACCATCTCTGTATGGCAGATGTAGAACAAGTGTATTTTAAGC
This sequence comes from Malus sylvestris, assembly GCF_916048215.2. Taxonomy (NCBI): domain Eukaryota; kingdom Viridiplantae; phylum Streptophyta; class Magnoliopsida; order Rosales; family Rosaceae; genus Malus; species Malus sylvestris. The sequence goes on from NC_062268.1 coordinate 11,574,062, forward strand.
TGATTACTTGCACCCCAAGTTATTTCTGACTTCTTGTTTATCAAAGGATTGTTGTAAATAGGTTAAGTAGACATTAAGTTTTTTCCTATGCCTTGAGATCAAGGACTTTTAGTTATCTTGTATGTTTAAAGGGTGAAGGTCCAGATCTGATCAAGTCATCAGTTTAACTCATTTCAATCTTCTTATGACGATAAGACGATTAAGTGAACCAAATTTGAGAACTGATGGGGCTTTAGGTCATCAAAAGACTGAAAACAACTTGAATATAAACTGGGGAATGCATTATAACACCAGATCTATTAATTGAAAGACAAAACAAAGAGGGTCGGACACGATTTCACCTTGTCGAGCAATGTTAAATGCCTTGCAGTCTCTTCTATTTGCAATTACAAAAGAATTGAGTACTAAAAGGGATGACTGGAAAAGAGTTTATACACGAGAGATCAATACTACAACATTTAGGAAAATATAGCAAAGTTTTTACATAGACAGAAGATGTCTTTCTAAGGAAATCTAAGGCTAAAAGGGTGTAGAGTCTGGACAAAGCATGGCTTTTTGGGTACCTGCTTGGCTGTAAGACAAGTTGTATGTTTGTTTGTTTGATTGGTTGAGTGTCTTTGTCTCTGGGTCCTTTTCCTCCTTTTAAATATGAATTAACCCGACTTGTGCTGTTTCTATTCTTGCTCGAAAGCAATTGAAGGGTAAGGAACCATCATTATTTTACATGTTATGTCATTCATAAAGTGCTTTTGGGCCGAGAGTTGGTGGATTTCTATTGGTTGTCACTTCCTTTGTAAGCACCTAATCTTTGCATTTAATGAGGAGCCATCATGTTCTCTCAAAGTGGACATCTGGACTTGGTGTTGGGTTTCGGGTAGAAACTCCTCTTATTGAACTCTTTTCGGCTTTCTCTCCTCTAATCTCTATGTTAAATATTAACCCAAACAGTGCCCCCTTCAATCGTTGTTAAGGTTGCAAACCGAGGCGCTAATAATGATTGAATAGCCGTCTTTTATTAACCATCGTGGCACGCCTTCTCTTTGGAACTTACACCGTTCCAAAAACAATCGTTTTAACTGATCTAAAACCTTTGCACTTACCCATGAATTCCAACCATCACTCGTTCCTTCACTATAAAACCCCATTCTCCGGCTAAACATTTTAACCAATTTAAGTCATTTTAACTCTCAAAGTTCCCAAAAATCCCTTAGAGCCCTTAGTCGCTATTCCGATCCTTTTCTAAATGTTCAAAAGTACTTACAGCTGCATGAATCAAGTTTTGCTCCTTGACTAGTGAAGAGATTTCCACCATGCATCGTCTTCTTAATAGCCTTCATTGCCCCCGAGCAGTTCTTTATACTGGGCTTTTCTCAAAAGAAAGAAGAATGTATCCCGTACGACCTATATGGACTTCTTAGATATCAATTGCTATTGGAGATAGCATGCCTAAGGAGGAATCAACTTTCACAATATTTTCAGAAATGCGCTTTGCTCTTCGCTTCCATTTCAGGACTTCTATGGTATTGAAGAGTAACCAAGTCGCCTTAATCACGCCCAAAGATTCCACTCGTACCGATATTCACAAGCCCAGACTTGCCCATAGCTCCTGCTTTCCTGATCACTTCATCATTATAGGTGTAAGCTTCAGGATTAACTACCGCGACTCCATCAGCCAAACAAATTGGGTGAGCTTCGGGATGAAGACATAAAAGATTCAAAGGGGTCAAAACAGCAAATGGAAGTTGTATATGCCGAAACATATTTAGTCAATAGTCATAATGTTTAGGAAGAGTCAGGCAAAATGTAGGTCCCCCCCATTCTAGGATAACTGCCCGAGTTAGGGATGTAAAGCCTTCAAGTTAAATCTGATGTAACTTTCAACATTTGCTTAAATGAATAAGATTTCTTTAATTTATTTTGTTCTTGCAATTCTCTGAGATCCATATGCAAAAGCTGACTTTAAACCTCATGTGACACTTACACTTCTTCAATGTAGTTATCCCTCACATCCCACAAGGTTGGATGATATTTTTTCAAGAATTTGACATTGATTGGATGCTTCTGTAAGCCTTCATCCAAATCTGCTAAGTAATATCCACCCTTACCCAATACTTGGTTAACAATGAAATGACCTTCCCAAGTCGGGCTCCATTTCCCAAAGCCTCTGATCTGAGCTCCCAAAGGAAGAATTGCCTTCCATACTAACTCTCATTCTTTGAAGTTTTTCAACTTGACCTTTTTGTTGTAGGCTTGGGCAACAACTTTCTTTCATTCTTGAATTTTATTTAGAGCTTCGATTTGGGCTATATCAAGGTTTTCAATTCCTTGACATATACCCTGAATATACTCTTCACTGTGTAGCTCGAATTGATTTTGAATTTTGACCGAACTTACATTAATTTCCATAGGAATCACAACATCTTGCCTGAAAGTCAGAGCATAAGGAGTAGTTCCAGTTGCTGCCCTTTTGGAAGTTCTATACGCTCATAATGTATCTCCCAATTTCTCATACCATTTCTCTGGATTTCCGGCCACCATTCTTTTAATGATGCCTACCAAGATCTTATTGCTGGCTTCAGCTTGACCGTTTGATTGGGGGTAGTAAGGACTAAACCGGATCATCTCTATCTTGAACTTACTGGCAAATTCTTTTACTTCTTTTGAAATAAAAGATGGCCCGTAGTATGTGACAATTGTTTCGGGCACCCCAAATCTATGTAAGATATTGGTTTCAATGAATTTCTTGACTGTAGTTGAAGTGATAGTTGTTACTCTGAAACTTCTACCCATTTGGTGAAGTAATCTGTTGCCACGATTATGAACATGTGCCCTTTGCTAGAAGCTGGGTGAATCTGCCCAATAAAGTCCATTGCCCATCCTCTGAAAGGCCAAGGCTTCACCACGGGATATAAGGGTACTGAGGGCACATGTTGGAGTGGTCCATGTCTCTGGCATTCTTCACATCCTCGGGTATAAGCTTTACAATCTTTCTTCATCTTGGGCCAGAAATAACCGTATCTTCTAAATAGCCATCTCATGTTTGTTCCTGCCTGATATGCTCCACATATCCCCTCATACACTTCAACCATTACCCTCATTGATTCTTCTTAGCCCAAGCATTTTAACATTAATCCATCTGAAGTCTTCCTTAGTAGATTTTCTTCCTACAAAAAAGTACTTAGTTGCTTGCTGACTATTCTTCTTACTTGTGGAGAAGGATGAATCTTTTAAATACCGAAGAATAGGTGTTCTCTAATCTTCAGTCTCCACCTCTTCAATCATTACATCTAGGCTGAATCCCCTTTCCAAGATGAAAAGGAGATTTTTTTCTCTGGACCTCTATGTCCCCTTCAAACTTCCTCTCTTGGATCCGTACTCCATAAGTCAATTGTGCCATCTTGTTGGCAATCGCGTTTGCTTCTTTAAGGATGTAGCTAGCTGATATTTTAGTGCCCCAATAGCTTAACAATTGGGTGGCCGCTAAGTAATAACCAGCCATAGTGATGTGTCTACATCTGTACTCTTCATTCAACTGATTGATTACTAACTTTGAGTCACCAAATACTTCAACTTTAGTTGCCCCTAATTCTATCAAGATCTCTAGGCCAATTATCAAGGACTCATATTCTGCCAGATTGTTAGTAGTTTCTTCATAATCCAGGAGGAAAAAATAACAATGGTGAGTACCTTTAGGATCGATAACAGCAATCTCAGCTCCAGCAGCATTTTGGGTACAAGATCCATAAAAAAACAGCTTCCATGGAGTAACCCACAAGCTGGATATCTTCTTTACCTCTTATTGGATCCACTATTTCCTGCCTGATACGGCTTTGCTTGGTAGGACCTAGAGGTTAGCCACCTCCAGAGTTCCGGTGATGTTGATTATTTCTTCTTGGGACTCTTGGTGCTCGGCCAAAAATTCTGCGATTGCCTGCCCCTTGACTGTCCTTTGAGGCACATATTGAAAACTGAATTCAGACAGTGCCAGAATCCACTTTCCAATTCTTCCTGTCAACCTTGGTTTTGACAACATATATTTGATTACGTCGGTCCTGGCAATGATTTGGATGTGGCAAGGCAACATGTAATGCCTTAACTTGTAAGCAGTAAAGTACAAAGCCAAACATAACCTTTCCACCAAAGTATATCTTGTTTTTACCTTAGGAAGGGTCCTACTGAGGTAATATATGGCTTTTTCCTTTTTACCTTCATTGTTTTGGGCTAGCAAGCTTCCAATTAACCTCTCTGAGGCAAAAATATAAAGTTTTAACAGCTTTCCCCTCTGAGGTGGCATGAGCCCTGGTGGAGAGGCTAAGTAAGCCTTTATGCTGTCGAAAGCCTCTTGGTGTGGTAGACCACATTCAAACTCTTCTATGTCCTTTAGCCTTAGTAGAGGAGTTAGCAATGAATCTCTTTAAGAAGTTGATTTTTCCCAGTAGCTTTTGTAGTTGCACCTTATGGGTGGGGGGTAGGTGTCTCCATGATTGCCCGAACTTTGTTCTTTTCGACCTCCACTCTTCTTTGATGCACAAGGAATCCCAAAAAGTTACCCGATCTTACTCCAAAAGCACACTTCTTTGGGTTCATTTTTAGCTTATGGATCCTCATTCTTGTCAAAGCTTGTCTGAGATCCATCAAATGTTGCTCTTCAGTTTTGGATTTTACCACAATGTCATCAATATACACTTCCATACTATGCCCGATTAAGTCATGAAAAATAGCATTCATTGCTCTTTGATAAGTTGCACCGGCATTTTTGAGCTCAAATGACATTACTAAATACTCATATGCTCCGATATGACCTGGGCACCTAAAAGCTATTTTATGTATATCTTCTTTAGCCATTTTTATCTGATTGTATCCCACATTCCCATCCATAAAAAATAGAACTTTATGCATGGTCACTGCATCTATGGATAGGTCAACTATGGGCATGGGGTATTTGTCTTTAGGCGTAGCTCCATTAATGTTTCTATAGTCGACACAACATCTGACTGCTTTAATTAAAGCTTTCAAAATAGGTACAATGTTGGCCAACCACTCAACATATTTGGCAGGCCTAATAAATCCGGCCTTCACCAGCCTTTCGATCTCTTCATTGACCTTCTCTTCAATTACTTTGGACATCCTTCATGGTGTTTGTTTTACAGGTTTAAACCCCTCCTTAATAGGCATTATATGTTCTACCAAGGTTGGATCTAAACCTGGCATCTCGGTGTAATGCCAAGTGAAACAATCTTTGAATTCATGTAGAAGGTCGACAATCTTTGCTCGATCCTCGGTTTCCAACAAACCACTGATCTGTATTGGTCTTGGATTTTCCTCAGTTCCTAAATCAATGGTCTTCAAGGGGTCTTGTACTTCTGGGGCTGGTTTGTCTGGTTTTGCACACAAAAACTCAACCAGTTCTGGATTCTCGGGCAAATCCTCTAGTTCATCTAAGTTATATATACACTCAGCCATTTGGATGGCTATTTCTAACTCTTCCCCAAAAGACTCTACCTCTTTGTTCTGGCTACTTGAAGTCTCTCTACTCCACTGTTCTTCTTCCATGGCTAAGTTATCCCTTTGTTGTCTTTCTCTCTCCCATACACCAACAATCTTTTTATTAAGAACCTGACTGCAACCACTTGGTCCTTCTTTTTTCTGTTCTGACATCAATGGTGTTGGGGGGTTAGGATTATATATGGCCGATCACATTCTTCCTTTGTAAGGGATAACCCTTATTTTATAAGCTTTTGGGATGTCACCTTAGTTGGACGACAGTTCTTATCAGCTCCTGAACACTGAAGAATCCCAATACTGGGATCGTAAAAGTTGGCTTCTACGATGTTGGCTCTAGGTAAGAATGGCCGTGATTTAGCCTCCACCATTTCCCAAAACCAGGTCATGTTTCCCTTTCTTCATGGTAGACAGCCATTTGTTGATGTAAAGTCGATGGCATAGGAAGACTCTAGTGAATCAATCTCTGCCTAGTAAAGGCCCATAAGTAGAAGTACTGTCTACATAAAAAATGGCTAACATGATTTATTTTGAACCCAAATCAACCTTTTAATGGCAGTATCCCATGAGTCCGGGTGATAGCTCCTGAGAAACTAGAAACTGTAAGATCCATATGAATAAGATCTTCCTTATTTCTGCACATTCTTTTCATCTGCTTGTAAGGCAACACATTGACCGCAGCCCCTCCATCGATCAAGACCCTTTTGAAATGTACCCCTTCCACGTGAGCAGTTTCGTATATGGGTTTGAGATGGTTGGCTAGGGTCCAACTCCCTTTGTCCAGCTTCTTCAACACTAACATACGCCATCATTGGTTATGCTGCGAAGTAATCACCTTCCATCATGGGAGGTTGATCATGCTTGGCGCAAAACATGGTTGATAAAACATATATCATGTTTACATGAAAGTTGCTGGGTCCAGGTAAATCTTTCTCCTTGCCCCTAATGTTGTTCATTAACTCCTTCAACCAAGCCTATGCCTCATTGGGCAACTTTAGCTTAGGCAACCCTTCTTCATGGGTTATGCCAAAGTCAACAGTTGTTCTGGAACTTTGCAAAGAATATCCATCAACAATGGTGCGAGCAACCCTCTCTCGGGTGAAATAGTTCCAAAGCAGATTGGTTCTAGGCTCCACCTTGGGGTAGGCATCATCATCATATCCTCTTAAGCTCTCCTCCTGATTTTGTATTTCCTGGGATAGGGATTTAGAGGCATATGGTCTCCTTCCCCTTCCTTTTTGCTATTTGCCTTCTTCACCTTCTTCTTACTCCTCCAATGAGGTTGTTTTCCTTCCTCATGAGGAACATATTCGAGCTTTATATTCTTCGAGGTTTCCGAAGTAGTAAGAACCTTCAACGAGTTCATGTGGGCTTTATGCTGCCTTTGGACCCTCATGATCATGGAGGCTCTCATTTCTTTAACAGGTCTCTCATCCCTTTTGATTATGTACCACTTCTACCCAAGTAGGGCAAGATTCTTCTTTGTGATCAGGTTTACGGTCCTTCCTTTCATTCTGACATCTCCACCGGCATAAACGGGCTAGGACGGCCTCGTATCGCCCATCTTGGTATCTTGGCCTCATTATCCTCCACTTCTTCTGAAGCTTCATAGTTCCTGAATACTTCTGACAGGTTCTTAGGCTAAGAGTCTCATCCCAACCTCTAGAAGACATTCCTAGAGGTTTCTTACTCGGTGCTCGCATAATTCTCATGTGGTTTTCATGTTCTTCCTCTTTTCTTCTTTTAACCAGTTCCTAATCAATGATAGCTCCAGCTTCTGGTACCTCTAGTTCACATTCACCTTGACATCTGCTGCATAGAACTACTTCTTTGATTATGGTGGCCTTGGGTTTCTCGGGTAGCTTGATAGTTCATTCAGTTGGTCTATCGACTAGTCTTCTTTCCGCCTTGACCTCCCACGTGGCCTTTCCTTTTCCTTTCTTTGCCCACATTAGGTTAATCATGCTTATTAGGGCTTGTAAAAAAGGATCAGCATCAGTCATTTTATCAGCTTGTGGTTCTCCCAATATCTATTTTGTTTCTAGCCCACATTGCCCCTGCTATCTAATGAAAATAACGAGGGATCGGGCAACTCTGGTCTTCTGACTTTCTTCACCACTGGCTGATCCACTTTAGATATTTCCTTGTTCTTTTCTTTATTCCTTTTTTTCTCAAGTAAAGGAAACAAAGGGATAATTGATTCCTCTACAAGACTAGTTTCTTTCATCACCTCTTTAGCACAATCATTCTCTGCTATAGAGTACTCCAGATCCAACCTTTTTTGCTGATGTCCTGTTAAGGAATAGAGTCTGCTTACTTCCTCTCTTGTTTGTAGAAGGTTTCTCTTTACGCTCTTTATCACAGCTATCATAGTAGTTTGCAGATCTTCATTCGTGACCTTTTCTACTGATTTCTCAGAAGAGGTCGGGCTTTCCATCAAGGCGAATCCTTGCAAGTCTTCGGGGAGACTTTCCATGCTAGATCTTGGTGTGTACTGGGATGGTTTTTGCTTTGATTCCCACCTGAAGGTTTGTTCCTTCCTTTATCTTCTTGGCATACAAGATTTGTGATCCCACCGGGTGTGCCAAAACTATGTTCGGGCAGGAGATCTGGCTGATAGGCGTTCTTGGCTTGAGCACACAGCTCCTTAAGGAGTTAGCACTTTGGTTGATTGTCGGGCTTCTGCTTGTCGCAATGCTGCAAGAGGAGAACAAAGTTAGTTCTAAAAGGTGCCTTTGTGGGGCCTTAGGTATAGGCCTTGAGGCTCACAATCAAAACCAACTAAGTGTTTAGGCGTACCAGTGCCATCTTTGTACGGCAGATGTAGAACAAGTGTATTTTAAGCCAATTACTTGCGGCCCAAGTTATTTCTGACTTCTTGTTTATCAAAGGATTGTTGTAGATAGGTTAAGTCTACATTAAGTTTTTTTCTATGCCTTGAGATCAAGGACTTTTAGTTGTCCTGTATGTTTAAAGGGTAAAGGTCCAAATTTGATCAAGTCATCAGTTTAACTCATTTCAATCTTCTTATGACGATAAAACCATTAAGTGAGCCAAATCTGAGAACTGATGGGGCTTTGGGTTATCAAAAGATTGAAAACAACTTGAATATAAACTGGAGAATGCATTATAACACCAGATCTATTAATTAAAAGACAAAACAAAGAGGGTCAAGCAAGATTTCACCTTGTCGGGCAAGGTTAAACATCTTGCAGTCTCTTCTCTTTGCAGTTACGAAAGGATTGAGTACGAAAGGGGATGACTGGAAAATAGCTTACATACAAGAGATCGATACTACAACATTTAGGAAAAGGTAGTAGAGCTTTTACATAGACAAAGGATGTCTTTCTAAGGAAATCTAAGGCTAAAAGGGTGCAGAGTAGGGATGGGCAAAATACCCATGGGTATGGGTAACCGCGGTTACCCGCCCATTTAAAGTTGATGGTTATGGTTATGGGTAACCGTTTAAACAAATAAACGGTTATGGGTATAACCATTTATCCATGAAATTTAAATGGGCGGTTATGAGTATTATCCGCGGTTATAACGGGTATCCATCGGTTATGGTTAATATTCATGGTTATAACGGGTATCCATTTACCCATTTAATTTAATATATGTAAAATTAAAAAAAAAATTAAAAACCCTCAGAGTTACAACTCTGTCACTCTCTTTCTCCGCCTTTTGACTTAGTCACTCTCTCTTTCCGTCGCTCTCTCTCTCCGTCCGTCGCTCTCTCTCTCCGTGGCTCTCTCTCTCGCTCTCTCTCTCTCGCTTTCTCTCTCCGTCACTCTCTCTCTCGCTCTCTCTTTGCGCCTCTCTCTCCGTCGCTCTCTTTTTGTGAGCAGCCTGGTTCACTTGTTGTACGGGCTTTACATCTTCAGCACCACCGTGGCCGACGATCTGTCGCAGGCGTTAAGTCAACCTTCTTTACGCCAACGCCGCCGTCCCAACCCTCGGCGACTCCTCCGACTCCACCACCACGATATCCCCTATGAACTCTCACTTCTCGGCCTTGACTTACCGCAACACCCTCCGCCTCATCTTCGAGAAGCTCCCGATTCCTGACCTCGCTCGCTCCAGCTGCGTCTGCCTAGTCTGGAGCTCCGTCGCCTCCGATCAGAAGATCGTCGCCAAAGCCTTCAAAGTTCCTTAGAATCTGAAGGAGGTGATCGGAAAGCCGGCGTCTTCAAGCTTTTGGAGGGACAATTCGATCAGAAAATTTGCCATCTCGCACCGGATTGTCCGCCGGGACACCGTCACTAGCCTCGCCGTCAAGTATTCCGTTCAGGTACGCAAGCATTTTGGTTCTTAATTCTTATCATCTGTTTGGTTGCCTAGAAAAATGAAAATGGAAAACACTTTTAGGCCAGTCTGGGACTCCTTAGGTAGAAAACACTACATAGAAATGCTTTTTTTTTTGGTCAATTACATAGAAGTGCTTTTATTAAAGAACAAAAGTCGATTGATCAGAAACTCAAAAAATAAAGAACAAAAGTCGAAATTTTTATTGAAAATGCTTCTTGGAAAAGCAGTTGGAAGTGCTTTGAAGCACATAAGTACTTCTATACATATAAGCAATTTTAAGTTTCCGGCCAAACATGGTCTTAATTCAATTTCTTTCAGGTGATGGACATAAAACGATTGAACAACATGATGAGCGAGCACGAAATATACTCTCATGAGAGATTGCTGATTCCGGTAAGCAATGCGGAGATCATTTCGGAAGCTACGTGCTATGTTGAAGTGGATAATTATGCTAAGAGAGAGGTGGCTGTGTTGTATTTGAAGGGCGGCCCCGGCCCGAAAACCATAAACAACGGCAGCATCTCTTCATCCTCTGTTTTGCAGAGCAAGAAAAGAGTGTTTGAATCACTGAGGAGAAGCATGTGAGTGGATGATGCAACTGCAAGCTACTACTTGTCCATTGCCGATGGCGATCCAAGAGCTGCAATCTCTCAGTTCTCCCAAGACCTTAAGTGGGAGACCAACACCCACCTCGGCTTTGCTTAGGGCTAGTTCGGGACTGCTTGTGTCATAAGCGCTTCTGCCAGTAGTGCTTTCGCCAAGTGAATTTCAACTTGTAATGCTTGTTCTATCAGGCAATGAATCAACTTCAAATGTGTATAAGTGTTGTGATTTGTAATTATATCCACATTGTCAAAGTGTTGTTATTGATAGAAAGCTTCTTGATTTGAATAGATAATAGTGTTCCGCTTTTCATTTTTTGATTAACTATCGTTAAAAAAATAATGTAGACGAGAGAAAAAAAAGGGTAAATGGATAAAAAAAGGATAAACGGGCGAAAAAATAGGTAAACGGGTAAATGGTTATGGTTATGGTTAAATGGGTAAATGGTTATGGGTAAATGGGTACACGGTTATGGGTATGGATAAATGTTTATAAACGGTTATGGTTATGGGTATAACCATTTATGTAATTACCCAACGGGTAAACGGTTATACGGGTATGAACATAAACGGTTATGGGTAAAATAACCGCGGTTACCCGCCCGCATAACCATTGCCCATCCCTAGTGCAGAGTCTAGACAAAGCACGGCTTTTTGGGTATTTACTTGGCTAGGAGACAAGTTGTATGTTTGTTTATTTAATTGGTTGAGTGTCATTGTCTTTGAGCCCTTTTCTTCCTTTTATAAATGAATTAATCCGACTTGTGCTGCTTCTGTTCTTACCCGAAAACAATTGGAGGGTAGGGAACCATCAGTATTTTACATGCTATGCCATTCATAAAGTGCTTTTGGGCCGAGAGTTGGTGTATTTCCATCAGTTGTCACTTCCTTTGTAAGCACCTAATCTTTTCATTTAATGAGGAGCCATCATGTTGTCTCGAAGTGGACATCTGGACTTGGTGCTGGGCTTCGGGCAGAAACTTCTCTTATTGAACTCTTTTGGGCTTTCTCTCCTCTAAGCCTAAAGTTTAATATTAACGCAAACAACAGGACCCTGTCCTCACTTGCAAACGTGAAGGTTTTGAATTGTCTTGTTCAGTGGGAAATGCTTCACATTCCTAGTAGGTAAATTATCAAATTTACACTTCCTTGCTTTTTACTTGTTTTATATGTTTATTAATCTTCTATTTTCTTTCCCCAAGTTTGATAAATGCTGATTTTGTTTCCTTGGTGTTCAGCATAGAGAATTAGTGGAGGGATAACTTGAAAATGACTAAAAGCAATACATTTGAGAAAACTTTAAAGTTTTAGTAGTAGTTTCGTAGTGTTTGCATAGTTTATTGTTCATTTAGCGTCTTTGTAGTAAATTTGTATTGTTTCAGAGATTTATATATAGTGTTGATAATTTTATATTGTAGGGTATTTTTAACAATTGAGCGTTACTGAGCTTGATCATGAAACTAGTGCTTTTTATGTTTGCGATGTTTGAATGAGAAAATCAAAATTCCGAGGTGGTTGGCTTAGTGCTTGAGTTGGCATGTCTTGTTTACATGATGCATATGTCTATATATTATTCTATAGCTTATGCATTGTGTTGAGGATTTGCGGCCCGAGTAGTTGCTTAAATGGATCGGGGCTTGTTTGGAATTCCTTCTTTAAGGTATGAGTGCAAAAATTGTTTACGAGCATAAGTGTTAGTAAAGAAACAGTTCCAAATTCCCCCTAATGTTTTATAACTGTATATTGCTTCTACTTGTCTTCATGTTGTTGTAGCAAGAAAATTTCATATGGCTCTTATGTTGTAAAAGTTGTGGGTGAATGCCTACATGCTTTTGGCAAAAGGTGAGAAGACTTTAGAATAGTGATCATGTTATTGTTGTATGAAGTTTTCAAAGAACACTCATTTCACCTCTGTAAGTTTTCACGGGAGTAGCTCTATTTAAAGAGAACTCTGTGTGATCATAACACACTGCAAAAGAAAAGAACTAAAAGCAATAATATCAACATCCCTCACTTCCTATTTTTACCTGCAATCCTTTTGTGTTATAATTACGAAACTAAACAATGTGATATTTTACACCCGCTTCACTCCTGTCCCTAGCAAAGGTTATTGTGGATGCAAATTTCTTCCTCCTCGATCTTGGACGATTTTGCACCTACAAAACAACTAGCACCTTAGGTTAAGGCTAAAAGCCTCACGCGCCCACGATGAATGGGGGGGCTTTGGCCGAAGAACCTCCGATGACAAAGTAAGAATTTTAGAGAGAAAGAGTGTTTAAAGCATTTGGGATTTTTTGTACGAGAATTGAAATTAGTGTTTGGTGAAAATGGGGACCAATATATAGGAGAGGAAGGGTGTGGCCGGCCATTAGGCCAAGGATGATTTATTTTGGGGGGTTATAGAGATAATGGGCTAGTTATTTTGGGGAGTTATGGAAATAATTGGCTAGTTAATTAGCAAATAATAATAACCTAATTAACTAGCTATTTGAATGTCATAAAAGGGAAAGAAAATGGTAGCAAAAAGCATAAAATAAAAGGCATGGCCAGCCCTAGTGGGTAACCGGCCTTTGATATGTTTTTTGGTTATAATTTGGTGGTTTAATTGATAATTAAGGGATTGATTAGGTAATTAATCCCTTAATTAGTCAATTTTAGGAAATATGAAAGGAATATATTATTTAGCTAATTTATTAGCTAAATAATGGAATATAAAACATATAGAATAAATTAGATTTTGAGAATTACCTTATAGAAGGGATTTGATGAAATAGGCTTTAAATTGTTACCTATTTTGGGCACTTTTGACTTGATTGAAAGATGATTGCCCGCTGCTCGCGCGTAGGAATCCTGGTATGCCTCAAGGGTATTTTGGCCCTTTTTATCCAACAATCCACGTGTCACCTTGTGATTATTTTTGACCCCACAGTTATCTAACTTTTGCCTATTTATAAACGCTATCAGCACGGCTCTCGAACCTTAAACCAGTTCTCATCTCTTTCACCAAAAAATGTTTCCTCCAAGGATTTTCCTGTTCTTTTTCCTCCTCTGCCTCACCTGCTTGATATACCCTCGCAAAGAACTGCTAGCACCATGCTTGCTTTTAGTTCTCAATATAACATTTACTTGTATCTTTGATTTCTTGTTTGGTATAGTTCCTTATTACTAACCCAGTGTTTATTTATATTAATTTTACTACGATTGAAGATGGTGCGGTATCATCGCTCATCTTAAACTCCAGATTTAATTTTACTGCAATTTTAAGTGGCATAGTATAATCGCCCACCCTGCTCTGCATATTTAAATCTTCCTGCTGCTTGAGTGGCGCAATATAATCTCCCATCATATTCTATATTGTTTCAATGAAAGTGGTGTGGTACAATCGCCCTCCTCATTAATCATGTAAATCTTGAGCCTGAAGTTTCGAGTGCTTATTATTTTGGCCTAAAGATCAAAATGAAAATTTTGTAAGAACCATAATTTCTAACACTACATTCCTCCAAAATACATATTATTGCAAGTTTTATACATCTCATTTTTCTTTCAGAAAAGAAAATGGCGAATTTGGCAAAGTTTGATTTTGTTGCCATGATCTTTATTCGTTGCCACCTTGATGAAAGACTGAAGAGCGAGTACCTAACGTTTGAAGATCCATTAGCCCTTTGGAAGGTATTGAGAAATACATACAATCATCAGAAAACAATAATTCTTCCAAGGGCTCGTTATGAATGGACACACCTAAGGATTCAGGATTTCAAGTTAGTGGCTAAGTACAATTCTGCAATGTTCAAAATTAGCTCCCAAATGAAGCTTTGTGGGGAGACCATCACTGAGAAAGATATGCTAGAAAAGACTTTAAGCACCTTTCATGCCTCCAACGTGCTCTTGCAGCAGTAGTATAGAGAGCGAGGCTTTATTGAGTACAACTAGATGATATCGGTGCTCCTTGTGGCTAAACCAAACAATGAGCTTCTGATGAAAAATCATATCTCTCGACCTACTGGATCGGCACCATTCCTAGAAATGAATACTGCTTCCCTCGAAGTGAACACCACATCCTCTCATGGCAATAATTACAAACGAGGACGTGCCCACAAGCGAGGTCGGTGGAACTGGAAAGGCAAGAATTATAGTGTCCAGTTTTACAACCAGGTTCCAAGGCATAATTCAGGTTCGAGCTTCAAAAATGTAAATGCCACAAAGGTAAAGCTCTTATGAATAACACTCCTAGAAACCCTGAAAGAGCCTGCCATAAGTGTGGTAACAATGGGCACTGGGCGCATATATGTCGTACCCCAAAACAATTGGTGGACCTGTATCAAGCATCCATCAAGGAGAAGGGTGTCGAAACCAATTTCCTTGACCAGGCTAAACCGATGGATATACTTGATCCAGTGTTCGATTTATCAGGGCAATTGAACACAACCCACCTAGATGTCTCAGACTTCATTGTGGAAAAAGGGAATGAAGTGTATCGGTCCGATTGAATCATTTATGTTTGATGTACTCTTATTATCTAAACTTGTAGTTTAAAGCTCGCATTTCAATTCAATAAAAGTGGCATTTCAATTTCCTTTTATTATGAATAAACTATTTTTTAACTGTGATTCCCTTACTCAGAGAGCATGGATAAAAACTATGGTTATTCTCAAAATGAGAGCAATGGCGGAGATATTTGTCTTGCAGACAGCACAACCACGCATACAATACTTCGAGATTGAAAATATTTCTCAAGCTTGATGCTTACAAAAGTAAAGGTAACAATAATATCAGGCCAATCAGATGTAATTGAAGGCTCAGAAAAATCCCAAATCATGTTACCAAATGGAACAATATTGTCCATACAAAATGCATTATACGTTACTTGATCCACTCAAAATTTGTTGAGTTTTAAAGACATACGTTTAAATGGATACCACATTGAAACGAAATGTGCAAAAAATGTGGAATATATATGCATTACCTCCAATGATACCCAAAAGCATACATTGGAGACGTTCAGTGGTTTATCGAGTGGATTGTATTATATATACATAATGACAATTGAAGCACATATTGTCATGAACCAGAAGTTCATTGATCCAAAAATTTACATGCTTTGGCATGACCGTCTGGGTCATCCAGGATCCACCATGATGTGTAGAATCATTACCAACTCTAATTGACATCTATTATTGAGCAGACACATTACTATCTCAAATGATAACCCTTACAAGGCTTGTTCTCAAGGGAAGTTGGTAATTAGACCATTTCAACTAAAGATTGATGCTGAATCCCCATCATTTTTGCAACGAATTCAAAGGGATATTTGTGGGCCTATTCAACCACCTTGTGGACCATTTTGATATTTTATTATTTTGGTTGAGGCATCTACCCGAAGGTCACATGTTTGCCTTTTATCTACTCAAAATGTAGCTTTTGCGAGACTTCTTGCTCAGATAATTAAGTTGCGAGCATAGTTCCTAAATTACCCCATTAAGTCAATCCAACTTGATAACGCTGGTGAATTTACATTTCAAACCTTTGATGATTATTGCATGACACTAAGCATTGAAGTTGAACACCATGTTTCTCATGTCCATACTCAAAATGGTCTAGCGGAAGCATTTATCAAGAGGTTTCAATTAATAGATCGTACTCTGCTAATGAAAACAAAATTGTCAGTCTTTGAATAGAGACATGCCGTCTTACATGCTGGATCATTGGTTCGATTGAGACCTATAGCCAACCACCAATACTCCTCAGTACAACTCGTGTTTGGGCACCAGCCAAACATCTCACATTTACGAGTTTTTGGTTGTGTTGTTTATGTGCATATTACACCACCACAACGCACTAAAATGGGACCTCAACGTAGACTGGGAATTTATATGGGTTTTGATTCACCATCTATCATTAGATATTTGGAACCCTTGTCAGGTGATATGTTTATAGCTCATTTTGCAGATTGTCACTTTGATGAGACAGTCTTCCCGTCGTTAGGAAAGAAAAGACTGTTCCAGAAGAACGGCAAGAGTTGGTATAGATTGTACCCACCTTATCTCATTTTGATCCACGAAACACTCAATGTGAAAAGGAAGTGAAAACAATCGTTCACCTTTAAAGTATTGCTAATCAAATGTTAGATTCATTTAATGATGATACGAAAGTGACAAAATCACATATACCAGCTGCAAATGCGCCTGCAAGAATTGGTGTCCCTATTGGACAAAATAAAGTTGCAGCAAATGATTCATCTGGCGCACACCTGAAGCATGGCAAACCCCCAGGTTCAAAAGATTCAGCCCCTCGAAAGAGAAAGATGACGGCACAATTGAATCCAAATGAAATCATTTAGGGAAAGAAAATGAATGACAAATCTACAATTCATGATTCTGTACTTTCAGATAAAGAAAATATCCTTGATGAGACACATGTCCCTGAAGAGACAGAAGTACATGAAAGCAAAGAAATCTTCATAAATTATGCATGTACTAACGAATTATGGGATTGAAATAAAATAATCATCAACGACATGTTCACATTTGTAGTAGCTGCTGAAATCATATTAAGCAATGATATTGAGCCCGCTCTGTTGATGAATGCAAATAGAGACAAGATTGGCCTATATGGAAAGATGCAATCCAAATAGAATTAAATTCCTTGGAAATACAAAGTGCTTTTGGGCCGGTAATCCAAACATCGCCTGGTGTAAACCTCGTGGGTTACAAATGGGTATTCATAAGAAAGTGCAATAAGAAAAACGAGATTGCAAGATATAAAGCATGACTTATGAAGAGACATAATCCCCTGGAATGGACGCAATTATGCAAGATCTGGAATTGATTATGAAGAGACATAATCCCCTGTAATGGACGCAATTACGTTCCGTTACCTAATAAGTTTGTTAGTTTCAGAAAAACTTGACATACGACTTATGGATGTCATCACCGCGTCTCTATATGGAGAATTAGATACTGACATATATATATATATATATGAAGGTCCCAGAAGGACTTAAGTTGCCTGAAACGACTAACAAACCACGAGGTTTGCTCTCAATCAAATTAAGGCGATCTTTATATGGGCTAAAACAATCTAGACGAATGTAGTATAATTGTCACTGTGAGTATTTGATCAAAGAAGGATATACCAACGATGTCATTTTCCCTTGTGTGTTCATTAAGAAATCAAATTCTGGATTTGCTATAGTGGTAGTATATGTCGATGATATGAACCTACTTGAAACCCCTGAAGAGCTTAATAAAACTGTTGAGTATCTGAAAAGAGAATTTAAAATGAAAGACCTTGGAAAAACAAAATATTGTCTCGGCCTGCAGATCGAGCATTGTGCTAATGGAATTTTGGTCCATCAATCAACTTACATTGAAAAAATCCTGAAGCTATTTGGCACAGACAAGGCTTATCCACTTAGCACGCCAATGGTCGTTCATTCTTTGGACATTAAAAAAGATCCATTATGTCCAAAAGAAGATGATGAAATGGTCATTGGTCCAAAAGTACCATATTTGAGTGCAATAGGTGCTTTATTGTATTTAGCACAATGTACTAAACCAGATATAGCTTTTTTTGTCAACTTGTTAGTAAGGTATAACTTTGTTCCAACAATTCGTCATTAGAAGGGAGTCAAAGATGTTTTATGATACCTTCGTAGAACAACAGACATGGGTTTCTTCTACTCAGAGAAGTCCATAAATGACTAGATCATGTAAAGCGAGTATTTCCGAGTGATTGGAAGACAAACACTCCAACTGTCATTCATGAAGATAATGCAGCATGTGTTGCCCAAATGAATGAAGGATTTATTAAGGGCGATAAGACTAAACACATATCTCCAAAGTTTTTCAGTGCACATGAGCTTTAGAAGGCTAAAGTTATTACAGTCAAACAATTCTATTCTAATGAAAATCTGGCAGACATGTTCACCAAATCTCTACCAAAGAGCACATTTCAGAAGTTAGTGCATGGTATCGGATTACGTCGGCTTACCAATTAGTTAAATTTGAAGAATGCGGAATCAGGGGGAGATACATATCAGGGGGAGCATCCATGATACATGCATGTTGTACTCTTTTTCCTTCGACTAGGATTTTTCCCACTAGATTTTTCCTATCAAGGTTTTAACGAGGCAACATAAGCATGCTTAACACTATATCAACAATCCAAGTAAAGTTGTACTTTTTTTCCTTCGCTATGGTATTTTCCCACTGAGTTTTTCCGCGCAAGGTTTTAACGAGGCAACTGATGTTGATATGTGGGCATCTAAGGGGGAGTGTTGTTAAAGTTGTGGGTGAGCTGAGAAGACTTTAGAATAGTGATCATGTTGTTGTATGAAGTTTTCAAAGAACACTCATTTCACCTTTGTAAGTTTTCACGGGAGTGGCTCTATTAAAAGAGCACTCCGTATGTGATCACAACACACTGCAAAAGAAAAGAACTGAAAGCATTAATATCAATATCCCTCACTTCCTTTTTTTATCTGTAATCATTTTGTGTTATAGTTACAAAACTAAATAGTGTGATATTTTGCACCCACTTCGCTCTTGTCCCTAGCAAAGATTATCTTTCTAACTTTTGCCTATTTATATTACCTTAATATTTATTTCAACTTTTTTTTTACGTTGTTTGTTTTGTTTTTATTTCTTTTTGGATATTCTGTGGGACTTTATACAAACAGCAGAAGAGAAAGGTTTACAAAAG
The DNA here is from genome assembly GCF_916048215.2 of Malus sylvestris. Classification (NCBI taxonomy): domain Eukaryota; kingdom Viridiplantae; phylum Streptophyta; class Magnoliopsida; order Rosales; family Rosaceae; genus Malus; species Malus sylvestris. The sequence continues at coordinate 11,593,174 of NC_062268.1, forward strand.
TCCGTTGAAGACTCAGAGGATAATCTCATCAAACTCCAAAAGAAAAAAGAGACAAAATCCATCTGTGAAGTTTGTGGTCGGAAAACTGCGCACCGCTCCTGTAATGTTTGTGGTTGGAAAAAAACATATACTCCATAAAGATATCCCGTACAGGTGTTTATTCCTACGCCGAGGGCGGTTTTCAACTTTTTCTGGATGTGGCTTTGGCTACGAATTACTTTGTAAGGACTGTGAGGAGCTTGTAGAGAATCACTCTGGTACGCCTGAAGTGAACTGGCCCGTACATCTTGTTACCAAGTATTTTTATTATTGCCAGACTTCTGGTAAGCTCTGGAGTACAGAATATCCCGGTCGGGATCAAAAGAGCTTCTGAGGAGGTAGTGCATGGGCAAGAATTGGCAGTGGATTGAGGTGGGTGCTGGATAAATATGACACTGGTAGTTGGAGTCGTGTGTCCTGTCATGAAGTAACTATGTAATAATAAATAATGAAATACCACCAAATGCATTTGCAAGTTGCTTTTGTGTTTCTATGTGAGTTGCAACTCATATATAATGCTGGCCAGAATGTAATCTATGTATCGTTACGGTTTTTTTATGTGTAATTAATGTATCGTTACGATTCTTTTATGCGTAATCTATTATAATGTGTGTCATTCATTTATGCGTAATCTATTATACCATGTGTCATTCATCCACCTTGAAGCTTGCCTTACTGCATGCGAGGGGTTCAGGTTTTTTGACAAGTCTCATAAATATTGTGGGACTTCACCATTCCAATTTGCTCATAGAGTCATAAGTAAACGAAAAATCATACAATTAAAATTTACGAAATGGTTACTAAGTGGGTCCTTAAACTCATCCTCAAGGTTACGAAACTAATGATGGAGGACATAACTCAATATCTTAAAGCCAATCATTTGTTGACTCTGCCATTCTGCGCACCGTTCTGTGTAGTAGATTTCAAGTTTCAAACAGCAATGAAGCTAGGTGATACGAGTAGACCTTGATTGTGTAGTGCATTCATATAGTACATAATAGAATCCAAAAATTAATAGAAGAGTTCTAAAGTTAATGGAATCCAAGTATAGATTGAACACATTACCGTGTAATTTGTAAAAGCGAAAATGGGCTCTCTATACAAAGAATACACATTGAATAAACACACATATATATACACACATCTTAATTTTTCTATGAACTCGTAGAACGAAATTTAACAATTCGATCATAGTAGCCTCGAGAGCTCGTAGTCATATATGCTGACTTGCTGATCAAGTTGAGTATAATCATAGTTGGAAAAAGGATCATGATTAGGCTGATGATAAACAGCGTCTAAATTGAGCAACTGCTCAAGCTCTTGAAAAGGTAGCATATCATCCACCAACAATTGCTCTTCCGCCGAACCTTCTAAAGTACTAGTAGTTGTTGTTGTATGATCATCTGCATATATCTGATAACATAACTGATTGAACTCTTGATCATTCATAAACACCTGGCTGCACAATTCCGAAGAATCAAATGACGCGTCAGCAGACACATCCACGCTACCTTCAGGCTCAATGTCCACAACTACTGGGATTTCCTTCTCCTCCTCGACCGGCGGTCTATGTTTTTTCGGAGGGTGCGAGAGGGAGGAGGAAGTGGTAATTGGATTCGAGGTTCCATTGCCGGTGAGGTCTTGTACAAGCCTCTTGAAACTAGAGCTGTCAGTGATGTAGACTTTAGGCCTCAAAAGTCTTATCAAACTGTTAAACTCTTTGTTTTCTTTCTTAGATATTTTCAGTGAAATAGTTTGTTGGCTAACTTTCTTCCCCATAGTTTCTTACAACTGTGCCGTCCTTGGAAACACCTCCCAGCTGTTTTTGATGCTAAAGCGGAGGACTCAAAGAGCTTATAAACATTAGGGTTAATGAAGGAGGTGAGTTTTGAAGGTGGTAGAAGCAGAAGAGGACACAAGATAAAGATGCTGAAAAATAATATTTCTTTTTTTAATCTTTTGTTTCTAGAAAAAGAAAGCTTCATAACAGGAATTATACACACAAACATACACTCTCATTCGTTATCAGAGTATGACCTCCACCCCCACCCCGGGGGCGGGGGAAACAAAATGCTAGGGGTTGTATTTACATGGGAGGATGGAGACATTGGTCAATTCAATAGGATGTTTTTGTGTATTAGATAAGTGTTTAAAATAATATGAAAAATGCCAAGGAAATCATGTTTTTAGATCATATTTGTAGATTGCATAATATGACAGTTGATGATTAAATTCTTCTTTCACTGATTTAAAGAAGAAATTTAACCACCAATCGCTACATCATATGATCTACAAAATATAATTCAAATTGATGGTCACCTAAATAATATATATCACCATATGTCATATTTGGTAGACGAGCATTCAGGCCACGCCGCTAACTATTCAATAACAATAAAAAATTGGTGGCAAATATGAAACACTATATGGCTTTAAAGAAGTCATTCTTTCTCTAAATCATAATTTGAGATGCGTGTAAAAGTAATTTGTTAAGATTACTTTTATGTTTACAAGTTAAAACGTGACTACGATGTTCTCTGATATTGAATGTTCAAATTTAATTTTTTATTTTTCAGGATATTCAATACTACGTTGCATAGCAGAAAATTTGAAAATGTCATCTGTCTATAATGAGAAAATATCCTCTTACATTAAGGTCATCTATAGTAGTTTATGTGAGGTTGATTATCATATAACAATCAGGCACTAGAGTTTGATTAATTATATAACATTGCTTAATAAAGCGGTGAGTTTAATAATTATGGGAATTATATATGAAGAAATCAAACTCAAAAGACTTTTGTATTACACTCAATAATTAAACTCACACCTATTGGACCCGAATTCACGGCTCATTCTGTTTGTTCAATTTCAATTTATAAGAATCAAACTCAAACTTTCAAGCTACTATATGAATTCCACTTCTAGGAACTAAGAAATCTTCTAAGTGCATATAACAAGTAGGGTGGGCCCAGGTTGGGTTGGGTCGGTTTTGGGCCAAAAACCAAAACCAAACCAAACCAAGTCGGTTAAGCTAACATTGCAAACCAAAACCGATCAAGATGGTGTACAGATATGAATCGAATCCATGGTATCGCCATTGAGTACTTCACATCTTTATTCACCATGGATCAGCCCACCAATTTTTTGGAGATCTTGCAATGTGTGCCGACTAGGGTGGGTGAGATGGATAATAATTTGTTGATTTCCTCAATGACCAATGTGGAGATTGAAACGGCTATTTATCAAATGTACCCAACAAAATCACCAGGTCCGGACGGATTCAATGCGGGTTTTTATCATCACCATTGGGAGATGGTTGGGGGTGTAGTTATTGGTATGGTTAAATCTTTCTTTAGTTCGGGAAGAATGTTAAAAGATTTGAATCATACTAATATTTGCTTATTCCTAAAGTGGATCACCCCACAAAGATGTCCCATTTCTGGCCGATTTCACTTTGCAATGTGGTGTACAAAATAATTTCTAAAGTTCTAACGAATAGATTGAAAAGAGTTCTTCCTAAAGTCATTAGTCCGAATCAACCAGCATTTGTGGCAGGAAGGCAAATCTTTGATCATATTTTAGTGGTGCATGAATTCTACGCAACATGGGAATGAGGAGGGTTTTGATTTTATGGCAATGAAATTGAACATGGCAAAAGCTTATGATCTAGTTGAATGGTCCTTTTTTAATGTTATGTTACATAAGTTGGGTTTCGAAGATATGTTTTGCCAATGGGTGATGGAGTGTGTACAAACAGTGTCTTACAATGTGGTTGTGAATGGGGAGACAACGGGTTATATAACGCCTATAAGGCGAATTTGGCAAGGTGATCCGTTATCACCTTTTCTCTTCCTTATTTGTGCAGAAGGCTTTTCATCTTTAATTCATAATGAAGAGATGATGGGACCCATTCGAGGTATGTCAATAAATGTTTCTGCCGAGCCTCTATCACATGTGTTTTTTGCTGATGACTCAGTTTTATTTTGCCAAGCTACGAAGTTTGAGGCTCAAGATGTTAAAGTTTTGCTCCAACAGTACGCTGTGGGGTATGGACAATTCATTAATCTTGATAAGAGCTCGGTACACTTTAGTGTGGGGTGTTATCGCAGATCTTGGGGATTAGACACAGGAAGGATTTGGGTATTCAAGGCGATTTTGGGGCGTCGAAGAAAAAAGTGTTCGAAGAATTACGGAATAGATTGGATGAGCGAATTAATGGATAGGCAGAACAATTTTTGTCAGTAGCTGGGAATGAGGTTTTAATTAAGAGTGTTGCGGCTGCTTTACCTATTTATACCATGTAATGTTTCCAACTTCCCATCCAGTTGGCAAAGGAGAATGAACAGGTTATAGCAAGATTTTGGTGGAGGGATCAGAAATAAAAAAAAAGGAGTTCATTGGATGGCGTGGAACAAAGTTGCAAAAAATTAGAATTATGATGGTCTTGGTTTTATGGAGATTAATACTTTTAACCTAGCTATGTTGGCTAAGGTGGAATGGTGTCTTATATGTGACTAGGACTTGATTCTGGCTAAAGCTCTTCAAGCCAAGTACTATCCTTCTATGTCTTTTTTGGATGCACCAGTGGCTAGAAGTACATCTTGGGGTTGGAAGGGGATTTTACAGGGAAGGAAAATATTGAAGGCACGATGGCGGGTTGGAGATGGGACATGTATTCAAGTTGCAAAGGACTTATGGTTGCCGATACTAAGGACGTTTCGACATATGTCTCATCATGAGGAAATGCCCATATTGGTTGTTGATTTGTTGGAGCCTGGGGTTAATTGGAAGCGTGCTGCTATTGAGAGATGTTTTAATGAGGAAGAGGCTCGTATTATTTTAAGTATTCCACTTAGTCGGTTTGGATGTCCGGATCGTATGATATGGCATTACACTCGCAATGGGATATATTCGGTGAAATCTGGGTACCTGGTGGTGCAAGAAATGAATAGAAATGGAGAGCTTGGACGAAAAGGCGTGTGTCAATCTAGTAGGGCTGACAACAAAGATTTGGTGTGGCGGGATATATGGAGGTTGAAGGATCCACCCAAGTTATGTCACTTTGTCTGGAAGGGATGTAGAAACATTTTGGCAGTGCATGTTAACTTGCAACGCAGTGGGGTTCGGTTGGAAACAAGCTGCCCTTTTCTGCACACATGAAGCAGAAACGCAGGTACATCTTTTCTTTCGATGCCCATTTGCTCGGGTTTTCTGGTTTGGTTCTCCTCTCCAATTAGATGTGACCATGGTGGTGGGTGAAGATTTTTTTGGAATGTTGGAAGTGGTTGTGTGCAAAATATGGTGAGGAGATGGAGGCTAGTGATTTTATGAGATGGGTGGTTGCTGGTTTATAGAGGATATGGAAGTGTTGTACTAATTTGGTGTTTCAAAACATTGAGGCAAAACCCCTTGCTGCGATTCATTTACTTAAACAACAATGAGAGGATATGGTGGTTAGTGATGGGGAACCAGGGCAGTAACTCCCCTATGGGCAGCGAGTGAGACGTCAGTGTCTTCAAGGGTGGATCAGGCCGAATTTTGGAACTTTAAAGATTAATTGTGATGGAGCATGGTGTTGCCGGACTGGTATAGGTGGTGTTGGGTGGGTAGCGAGGGATTTTGTGGGCATTTTCAAAGGTGCTGGAGGTGTGAGAAATATTCCTTGTGTTTCGAGCATTATGGCGGGAGCAATGAGAGTGGCAATGCTGGCTTGTGTGGAGAAAGGCTTTCAGTACATTCAGTTGGATACCGATTCTCAGGTTCTAGTCGACATGATCCATGGGCGATTACAACCAGAGGCAGTTCTACATGGTATTTGTCACGCGTATGGGGGGTAGTCATTTGTGGGATGGTTTTGAACTAGAGTGGTTCTTTAATACTCTGGCATCTGATGTAAACATTTCGATTCGCATTTAATAATATTCCTATTTCGACAAAAAAAAAATTTGCCAGGGCAATTGGGTAATTCAATCCACCAAAATTTAGAGATTTTGAATTTGGTGTGTGAGTTTAGGTTGGATGTAGGGTATATATGAAGAGAAACAAGAAGTTGTAGATAATAACACGTGTCACGCCACGCCGTGATTGGTTGGTAATCTTATCATAAATATATCCACAAAGAATCTGAACAAATAGTGACACGTAGTGTGACGAAATTGGTTAAAAATCTTATTGGAAATCTATCAGCAAAATTCTTACATATCATGACAAGTGGCACTATGAAATTAGTTAAAAATCTACTCATAAATATATTCCCACAAATTATTGTTGACCCTAGAAATTACAAAGCCTACGTGGCGCGCAGGCCGAATATATTCTAAGCTAACTACGTCCTTCGGTGATTGCGGGGCGTGCCAACTCGTCGGCCGAGGCTCGGCCGAGGAGTAAATTTGATGATGCTGCGTTGGGTCGCGCTACTGACTTCTGCGTCTTGCGATTGCGGCCGAGAAAGGAACGCGTCTCGGCCTCTTGGGTTCTCGAGCCTGAAGACAAGGCTGCTATTTCTTACAAAGTTCACGAACCGAATTCGGCTTACAATGTGCCGAATGTAATAACTGTAACACCTCACCTCGCCGAGAAGGCTAATGAGATGACCTCGACCAACAAGGATTCGAAAACCCTTCTCGACCGAGACTTGGATAGGCAGTCGACCGTTCTCGCCGCAGTGCTGTTGATGCCAACGGAAGATACTGCGAGACCGACCGACTCTACAGTGACAGAGCTATCTATGCCGACTTAAGATATCACCGGTTGCTTCCACAGTGCTGTTGATGCCAACGGAAGATGTGTCAGCGAAAAAGGAAAAGAAAAAGATCTCAAGTTGTGAGAGTTTGCGCAGGGCAATTTTGTATTGATTTTTGTGGGGCTTTGAATGGTGCGCAACCCTCCCTACTTATAGTGAAAGTTACACCCGTCCGCTTGATACTCTTGGAGAGTCCTAATTGGACTCTGTCTTGTGGAATTGCATCTGGTTGTACATTCGTCTTATATCCTTTAGCCAAGGATCATATCCCTTTATGCCAATAAGCTTCCCGCCTTGAAATATGCCAATAATATGCATGTATGGCTGACCAACGCCAATCATGCGGCTGATTAAATCCAAATTGGCATCCTTATCTTTATGCATGCGCAAAAATCCATACCAATCCATAACCATTCGCCAATAATCAGTAATGCATTAGGATTCTAATGCCCCACCATCCTACGAATAAATTGGGGTTTTAGATAAAAACTAGGTTTAATAAATTATGATTAAAATCCCAACATTATCTCAATCATAATTTATTTCAACCACTTTGTCGTTCAACGGCCTAAAACCCTGCTCATCCGACGGCCTTGATTGCTCGGGCCGATATTGTAAAAATGGGTCCAAACATTGCCCCCCAGTTTCCTTGAGCTTCAGCCCGTAGGCCGAATGGTTAAGGAAATTAGCTCAGTCGAAGAAATGTACGGTCGAGGAGTCCACTCCATAGCATGACACGTCTTGAATATGATCAAAGAAGTAATAATCTTGGTAGCCTTATGGTCCCCTCAGTCAACACAATGCCAAATGAACTACCATCCCCATTTGTTTTCAGCCACCATCTGTGAGATAGCAACAAAACTGGGGTCGAGGATAAAGTGGGCCGAGGCCGAGAAGAATTGAGGTCAAGGTCGATAAGAAATGGTCCCTATGAATTCGGCCTGCCTATATATATATATATATATATATATATATATATATATATATATATATATATATATATATATATATATATATATATATATAATTCGACCCAGCCGTATATCATCGAAGGATGAAATCCACTCTATTCATAAACTCCTCTCGGCCAAATCAATACCTGCCGAGTCATCACCGAGAGCCACCGTCTAGCACCCACCATCGAATAAAGATTGGTCGCTGAATTCCGGGGAAAACAAATAAAACCACTTTACTTCGTTCGGTCGTAAAAAAAACCTTTGGACACAACCGAACTCGTCGTACTGAGGCCAAGCTCAACAACATATACTGGGTAGCTCGGCCCATGCGTCGGGTAATACGAAACCAACTCATTTACCAGCGGAGATCATCGTCGACAGCAAAACCTTTTCAATACATGACTCGGCAAAAATTTGATGGACCTGCCGAGCTTGGTGAGAACCATAACAAATTGGGCCGAGGTTGATGATTTGGCCGAGACTCCAATTTGTATCTATGCCGAGATTGTTGTGTGAGTGAATGCATAAGGCTGCCATGCACTCACTTTGAGCCGGCCGAATGATTTTTTTTTTTTTTTTTTTTTTTTTCGGCCAAAAGCAAATATATATATAAACACCCATACACACACACGGCATCAGGCCTATATAGACACATTCGACCAAAAGCTAATATATATATATATAAACACCCATATATATATAAACACCCATACACACACACGGCATCAGGCCTATATAGACACATTCGACCAAAAGCTAATATATATATATATATAAACACCCATACACACACGGCATCAGGCCATAATGATGTTGGCTTGAAATAATATATAAATATATATATATTTGTTGCCCCCCCCTTATTTTCTTACGCATCGGCTTGCATAGCCGTATGTTTAAGAAAATAATATATATATTTAACAAACGAAAAGAAAAGTGGCCGAACCATAGTCAGGAGGAGGCCAACGATGCTTTATTCCAAGTCGAGATCTTGTAAAATCTTCAAATTGATTTCGCTCTAGGCCGAATAAAGAATTTCCTCCAAATATTTTTGACTTGGAGAAATATTTTTCATTCTCGGCCGCCGAATGTATTGAACAATTATTATGCCCCCCAGGCATAATTTCGGCTTTTAATTCAAACCACTTAGCCGAACAGGATTTCTCCATATCGGCTTTATTGCCAATAATCATATCAATTGGCGTATTTTCTTGGGCTAGGCCAATATCTTGGCCTCGTTCGTCATTGGAGCATTCCTCTGACGAATCATTTTCCAAGTCAATTTTTGTATCTAGCTCAAGAACTTGAATTTTTTCTTCTAGGCCTACCACACTTTCGGTCTCGACCGAAAAAATAGGTGGCTTTTGTTCTTCGGCCAAATTAACAATTTTCTTAGACCGATGTCTGATTACGGCCGAAGCGAAAAATTGCCCCCCGGCCTTTGGGCCTAACCATTTTTCAAATGGAATTGATCTGTAGTCGGAAACGTAAGGAAAATTTTCTTCATCTAGCCAGACATTAAATCGAGCCCTGTCTTCATTTACCCATTGCCCTTGTAGGATAACAGGAGCTTTTATTTTCAACATGCAAGCGAATGACTTTTGCATCTCTCTATGGCCACGAAGAACTTTTTCTGCTTCCAAAGATTTTTTACATTCCTCATTATGTTTTTTCAATTCCTCCAGGAGCTCGTACAATCGGCTACGTTGAGCCAGATTAGAATCTTGATATATCATATGAACTTCGTAGTATAGCACTGGGTCCCACTGGGCGTGCCAAAATGTTGACCCTAGAAATTACAAAGCCTACGTGGCGCGCAGGCCGAATATATTCTAAGCTAACTACGTCCTTCGGTGATTGCGGGGCGTGCCAACTCGTCGGCCGAGGCTCGGCCGAGGAGTAAATTTGATGATGCTGCGTTGGGTCGCGCTACTGACTTCTGCGTCTTGCGATTGCGGCCGAGAAAGGAACGCGTCTCGGCCTCTTGGGTTCTCGAGCCTGAAGACAAGGCTGCTATTTCTTACAAAGTTCACGAACCGAATTCGGCTTACAATGTGCCGAATGTAATAACTGTAACACCTCACCTTGCCGAGAAGGCTAATGAGATGACCTCGACCAACAAGGATTCGAAAACCCTTCTCGACCGAGACTTGGATAGGCAGTCGACCGTTCTCGCCGCAGTGCTGTTGATGCCAACGGAAGATACTGCGAGACCGACCGACTCTACAGTGACAGAGCTATCTATGCCGACTTAAGATATCACCGGTTGCTTCCACAGTGCTGTTGATGCCAACGGAAGATGTGTCAGCGAAAAAGGAAAAGAAAAAGATCTCAAGTTGTGAGAGTTTGCGCAGGGCAATTTTGTATTGATTTTTGTGGGGCTTTGAATGGTGCGCAACCCTCCCTACTTATAGTGAAAGTTACACCCGTCCGCTTGATACTCTTGGAGAGTCCTAATTGGACTCTGTCTTGTGGAATTGCATCTGGTTGTACATTCGTCTTATATCCTTTAGCCAAGGATCATATCCCTTTATGCCAATAAGCTTCCCGCCTTGAAATATGCCAATAATATGCATGTATGGCTAGGGCTGGAAAAAAATCCCAAAAATCCCAAACCAAACCGAAAAAATCCCGATCCCAAACCAAAAAAATCCCAAACCAAAATTTCCGAAATTTTCGGTATGTCATCCCGAACCAAACCGAAATTTTCGGTATGGGATTTGGTTTTGCATCTCCATTTTTTCGGTAGTCCCATACCGAACCGAAAATAAATATTATATTATATATATTATTTTTTAATTATAAGAAAATTATTTCAACCGTTCATTGTTTTGGATTTAATCTATGCCGTTCATTTGTTTTTAGGTCTGATCTCCATTCTCCCATTTCACTTCCGTGTTATTCCATCGAACTCGAACGCAGCCCCTGAGCCTCCCTCACCGAGCCCTCATCTCCAACCCTTGACCCTCTTTGCGTCGAATTCCGGCCAACCACCAGCCCACCACCACACCATACTATCGTCTCTGACTCTCCATCCTTCCTTCACCACACAGCCACCGTCACACCACCGCTCTCTCTCGCGATCTCTCTCTCTCGGGGCGATTTTCTCTCACAGACAGAAGTCACAGAACTCTCGATCCCAAATTAGGTAATTAATTTAGTGTTTTGAAATCTAATTTCTGTCTTCCTTTTGAAATTTAATTTAGGGTTTGGAATTAATTTTGTTTGCAGAGTTCACTTCTATTCAGTTTTGGGATCGTCTGCGGAAGCCATACTAACTTAAGGTGAGACGTCAACATATCTCTGTCTTCTCCTTCTTCAATTTTTTATTTGGTGGTATTTCTCTGTTTTTGCTAAACTTGATTTTTGGGTCTGAAATTCAAAAGTACAAACCCATTTTAACTGCAAATACTAGGAACTACTTCCTGCATCATATGTATGATCGATTGCAAGACTAAAACAGTCACTTCTTAACCAATGAGCAGAAATTCATTTTTCATTTCGTTTAATGCATTGTTAATTTATAAGTACTCACGTTGATTTCTTGAATTTAGCTTAGCATATCAAAGAAAATAGACGCAAAGTTGCTTACAGGAGGCATATCCACGTGGTAGTTCATATGGTTGAAAGCAAGTGAAATGGGCTCGAAGGGCAAAACCATTCCTTTTTTGGCTTGATTTCTCACTTGCATATCAGTACGTGACATTGGTCATTTTGTATTAGACAATGAGATATAAGTTTTATGCAGTAGGTTTTGTTATAATGCTTATCTAACAATTCATTGTTTTTACAGCTAGGTGTGGTAAATAGATGAATGAGAGATGGAGTAACTCATTATTTATAATGCATATGCAAATTAAGATCCACAAGAAATATAACAGTATACCTTCTGGATTGGATTGTCGCTTGCTCTTATTTTCAGCGTCGTCATTATCGATTACGGTTTTATTATCTACAATTGCTGCAATTTAGTTAAAAGAGAAAGCAAATAATCAGAACTTAAACCAATGATCATGGTTTGCTAGTAGTACCAATGAGTAACTTAGCACATGGATTTGTAGAAGTTCAGAGGTTATATATTTTAATGATGCAGGGCAAAGTTTTGGAGTATTTATTTGAGTTTCATTTATTTGAGTTTCATTTATTTAGCAGAAATATACTTCTTCGCTTCATTCGGCGATCTAATTTGTGGTAGAACCCTTATGAACCTTTATGCAGGACAAACCCTTATGAACCTTTGCAGTGATGTTTTTTTACATATATCTTGTTTTAAACTTTTATATTCGTGCGTACAAAATTGAATAGGCAGTTGCTATTGTGCACAGATGGGTAGTGGGCGGCAAATTGGTTATATACTATGGAAGTATGAAACTATGTCAAATTTGTGCACAGATTAGTAGAAACGCCTTGCCATTTGATTGGCAGATTTGATTGGTAGATTAGTAGAAACAAATTGGCAGATTGGGCCCAAAAACATAATATGTCAAATTTTAGCCCAAAAGCATAATATGTCAAATTTTAGTCCAAAAGCCCAAAACCATTTCGGGATTCCCGATTTGTCCCGAAATCCCGAAACTATTTCAGGATTCCCGAAAATTGGGATTCCCGAAAATTTGGTTTGGGATCGGGATTGAAATTTGGATTCCCGAAAATTTTGGTTTGGGAATCGGGACAAGGGTTTCGGTATGGGATCTCATACCGAACCACCCCTATGTATGGCTGACCAACGCCAATCATGCGGCTGATTAAATCCAAATTGGCATCCTTATCTTTATGCATGCGCAAAAATCCATACCAATCCATAACCATTCGCCAATAATCAGTAATGCATTAGGATTCTAATGCCCCACCATCCTACGAATAAATTGGGGTTTTAGATAAAAACTAGGTTTAATAAATTATGATTAAAATCCCAACATTATCTCAATCATAATTTATTTCAACCACTTTGTCGTTCAACGGCCTAAAACCCTGCTCATCCGACGGCCTTGATTGCTCGGGCCGATATTGTAAAAATGGGTCCAAACAATTATATTTTCAAATATTGGAGTAATGAGATTGGTTAAAAATCCTATCTTAAACTATACACAAAATAATCTTTTATTATTTTAATAAAAATAATATTTTAATACCAATTGCCCTCAAACATCCACAACTTTTTGGAGTATGGGATTTCCTCTCCTCAACCGGCAGACGGCAGTCTGCGTTTCTTCAGAGGGTGCGAGAGGGAGGAGGAAGTGGTAATTGGATTCGAGGCTCGGTGAGGCCTTGTACGGGCCTCTTCAAGCTAGAGCTGTCAGTGGTGTAGACTTAAGAATGAGTATATTTAAGAATGAGTAACCCCAACTTCTTCAGAATAACGGGAAATTGTGACTTCTCTTGTGCAAATATATCAGCTGTGTGCTGTGATCTAATTTCCTAAACACAAACTAGAAATGCATCCTATGACACTTGGAATATGTTGTGAATACTTTGGTTTAGTAATTAAGATCTTTTCTTACGATCGAAGCATTCTTTGCCTTTTAAGGACAAACCATTCAGTTTAACAAACATAATTTTACGACATGTACGATTGTCCCCCTTGAACTTAAAAAGTTAGCATGTGTGTTACAATGTACACGTACATATCTGAATGAGAAGCATGGATAACAATACGAAATATAGATTGAACAAATTACACATGGTAATCAGTTAAAGCGGAAATGGGCTCTCTATACAAAGAATCCACGTTGAATAAATGCATATCCTTGTTATGAACATATGTACTACTTAGGCATCAAAAGAAGAATATTACAAGACCGGATGCTCATTCAACGAAAATTTAACAATTTTATCATGGTAACCCCGAGAGTTCGTAGTCATATATGCTGACTTGTTGATCAATTTGAGCATAACCATAGTGGGAAAAAGGATCATGATTAGGCTGATCATAAACAGTGTCTAAATTGAGCCATTGCTCAAGATCTTGAAAAGGTAGCATATCATCCACCAACAATTGCTCTTCCGCCGAACCTTCTGAAGTACTAGTAGTCGTTGTTGTATGATCATCTGCAAATATCTGATAACATAACTGTTTGAACTCTTGATCATTTATAAACACTTGGCTGCACAATTCCGAAGAATCAAACGACGTGTCAGTAGACACATCCACGCTGCCTTCAGGCTCAATGTCCACAACTACTGGGATTTCCTTCTCCTCCTCAACCGGCGGTCTATGTTTTTTCGGAGGGTGCAAGAGGGAGGAGGAAGTGGTGATTGGATTCGAAGCTCCATTGCCGGTGAGGTCTTGTACGAGCCTCTTGAAGCTAGAGCTGTCAGTGATGTAGACTTTAGGCCTCAAAAGTCTTATCAAACTCTTAAACTCTTTGTTTTCTTTCTTAGATATTTTCAGTGATGCAGTTTGTTGGCTTACTTTCTTCCCCATAGTTTCTTACAAGATCTGCCGTCCTAGGAAACACCTCCCAGCTGTTTTTGATGCTAAAGCGGAGGACTCAAAGAACTTATAAATATTAGGGTTAATGAAGGAGGTGAGTTTTGAAGGTGGTGGAAGCAGAACAGGACAGAAGACAAAGATGCTGAAAAATAATATTTCTTTTTTAACTCTCTTTTTTTTCTAGACAAAGAAAGCTTCATAACAGGAATTACACACACTCTCACACTCATTCCTTATCAGAGTATGACCCCCGTGAAGCAAAATGCTAGGGTTTGTATTTACATGGGAAGACAGATACATTGGTCAATTCAGGAGGATCGTTTCTAGGTATTAAGATAAATTGTTAAAATAATATATATCACTGTATGCCGTGTGGGGTAGAAGAGCATTCAGGGCACGCCTCTAACTATTCAATAACAGTATAAAGTTGGTGGCAAATATGAAACACTATTTGGCTTTAAAGAAAATATAATTTGATACGTGTGTAAAAGTAATTTTAACAAATTACTTCTATGTTCACAAGTTAAAACATGACTACGATGTTCTATGGTATTGAATGTTCAATTTTAATTTTTATTTTCGAAGTACTCTATTAAAGCGGTGTAATGAGAAAAATCATCTTACAATAAGGCCGTTTATATGTGTGAGGATGATTCTCATATAAGAATTATGCACTAGAGTTTGATTAATTTGATAACATTGCTTATTAAAGCAGTATGAGTTTAATTATTATGAGAGAAAATTGTAGAAATCGAACTCCAGAGACTCATATATTACACTCAATAGTTAAACTCACACCTGTTGAACTTGAATTTTTGACTTATTATCTGAGTTTAATTTCAATTTATCAAAATCAAACTCAAATATTTGAGATACTGTGGGAATTCCACTTCAAGAAACTAAAAAATCTTGCAAATACATATTAATTAAGAGTTGATTTTACGTTGAAACCTCAACATTTTCAAGTATTTTTCTGATTATATTACATGATTGTTGCTTCTACACTGACTGATAGCTTCCTGGCTTAAAGAGGATAGGGAATTTAATTACATAAACTTTGTTTTATTATTAAATGGAAATTTTTAAGACCTCATCAACATCACAATAGGGGATGCGTGAATGCTCTAGCCTCCGTGTCCACATCCAAGTTTGGCGCTTGGCTGTCCAAATATTTGGCAGCCTGTTGGCAAATCACTGTGTGCCACATTGCAGTGCATGGTAGCACTACAGATAAGTCTAGTATAATAGTATCAACAAAGAAAGTGATATTTTTATTATTGAATTTGACTGCATAAGTGCTTTTTTTTTCTATTTGATGCTCTGCCTAAGTGCTTATGGACTTAAGCATCTTTATGTTCAACTACTCTAGCTATCTAATAATAACGCACCATTAATATTTTGTACATGGGTGGTAACCCTGAGCAAAAGCAATTCGCCAAGTTTGAATAAATGCTTTTATTTGAAGTTGTTAACGTGAATCTAATTAATCTTCTTCACTAATAAAAAAAATAATTTTAGCTATAGTACATTTCTTGGCATAGCAACATACATATCTGACCAACGTGGATGCGAAGTCATCACTGATCTTTGCATGCCAGCTAATATGTGTGTTACGTTTCAAGCAAGCTAGTGTCAAGAATGTAATGACAAAACAAAAGGATGCTTAAGGGAGTCGCTGTCACTCAAATGGTAGAGTATTTATTTTTACATCGCGACCAAACTTAGGACTATCATTCTTTATTTTTATAGTCTTACGCATGTTCAACAAGTGCTAGCTAGCCAAATTTTGTATATGTTTGACCTCAAATGATAGAAAAATTGTTTATGGGCTATACTACTATCTCTATTTTTGGTAAATTTTAAGTTGCAGCAGTCGGACCACCTGGCCATGTGGTCATATTCATACACGTAGGAGGGCCCTTTATTTTGTCTCCCTCACCCTAAGTTGGTTGAGTATTTTTAAGTGTATCTGAAACATCATCATGTATTGGTATTGTTATGCTCAAATTATAATACTGTTATTATTTTTAAATTATACATCCTACAAGTAGGATGTTTGTCAATTATGTCATTCACTATATTATAACACATAAAATGATAATATCACATGCTGATGTTCTAGGTCACACAAAAATTTCTCGAATTTGTCCCACCTAATTGTCTCTTATACTATATATGGGAACGGTGTAGACATAAGATTATGTTTTAGTTTAAATAATTAATTTCAATGAGATTGAATTAATAACGAAAAGAGAGGAGAGAACAAGACTTGGCAAAAAGTTTTCTCTTCTCTTTTGGCTAACCACTTTTAGCTAGGAATTAAACATGTCATGGCTAATTTGTTTGGAGTGGTTTTGAAATATATATATATATATATATATATATATATATATATATATATATATATATATATATATATGTCCTGAAAGCAACTTTGGGTAGTATATTAGAGATGCACAGGCCTCTTTCCATAATGGTTTTAGATCATATGATCATTAGAGGAAGAGAATGGAACTTCAGTGAAAATTCTAATAGATAAGCAATCTTTTGGCTGGTTGGTGTCAATAGGAATTGAATTAGATAACTTACTAAATTAAGTATATAACTGTTAGGGTAAAATTGGCTATTCCTAAACAAAACGCCTGCTGTAATGTCTTAGACTAGTACATGTTTTTTATTTTATTTATTATAGTCTAAGTTTGTCTCTCGTACTCTCGATCACTAAACTGGCAATCGTTTCAGAGACATCCACTCAAATAAGTTTGGTATGCATATGCATTCACGTGATATAAGTTTATGTTCAATGGGTTGTTTAGCTTTTAAGTTTAACGATTGAGATATGGGCTTTACATGTTAATTAATTTGGTACGAGTTGGTTTAGCTTAATTAAAGGCCCACTTATTAATATAAGATTTATTTGGAGTCAGATGCTGTGCATTTAAAATGAGGATAAATTCAAATGGATTTAGTTTCTATCTCTTCACTTAGTATTTGATTAGTTGTTTTAATCAATTAGGTTGATGAGTCTGATCTTTCCGTTTCTTTGACCACCTGATTGGTATCTTTAATCTAACAGACACATATTTATAGGTTCATCAGGTTAGGTTTTAAAGGTGTACTGCATATGCATGAGTTGAGTATTAGGCTGCCGTATGACACAGACTAGTTAACAGATCATCAGCACCGAGTGAATATGTTTTTATGTTTTGGTTGCCGCATGCATCAGATCAGTTTAGGGTTTTTCCTGCTGCTGCTGCATATGCATTTAGGTTGTTTCCGTATGGTATAAACACTAGCAGCAATGCATTAAACAGATAGAAAATTCATGTGCCGCATACCTAGGGTTAAGTCAGTTTACATTTTCATCTTGATGAGTCAGAGTATGTTTTTAGTTTGCTTTTACCACATGATGTATCATTTGAAAGCAAACGTTTGCTAGCAGCCCTAAGTGCACTGAGAGTTATTTTCATTTCAGAAAAATCAGTTTTATTGCCAAGTGTTTTTCAAAGAAAATATTAGTTTTTGGTCACTAATTTTTCATGCGCTTAAATTGAAATCAATTATGAAAATATGCCTTGTGATTTTCATAATTGGTTGATTTTCAAAATCATTTCATTTCATATATTCTGCATGCGTTAGTATCTTGCAAAGTTCGAGGAGACGGTGATTGACGGTCACGTTAGTATCGTGCCACTTCCACTCGAATGCTGAAGAGAGACCGAGTAGCAAAGCGCGGAGACAAAACTGCCTACTAGTATGTGTGTCTAGTTGATGAGTTTTGCAAGTCTTTCTGACTCATTTCTCTTAGTGTTTGTCCTAGCTTGGGAGCCCGAGGATTTTCCCAGTGGTGGGTTTTGCCTCGTTAAATCCTACATCCTATGTGCACATTTTATTTATCTTTATAATTGCATATGTGTAGGATAGTTTATATGTGTTGTGAATGTAGAATTAATTTGAGAACTGAAAATTGAATTGAAAATTGAATTGGATTTTTAAATTGGAACCTATTCACCCCATGTCTAGGTTAAACTAGTACCATCCAAGAACTTTCAATAACAAATGATGAAATGGATGCTAAATGTTTATTGTTTAAATTGGATGATATAAAAAAGAGTAGTCACAACAAAGGAAACTTAATCCCTCCAAATCTAACCAAGGGATTAATTTCTTTAAGGTTCTATCTTAAAGTTAGACGAAGTGGACACCCAAATTTTCAGTAGCATTCAGCATTTTTCAATTCAATCAAATCATTGACTTGTTGACCAAAAAAAAAAATCAAATCATTAACACCAAACATGACCACTTAAATTCTTTAATCATCTGAAGATGAAGTCTTCTCCTAAGTCAGAAATAATTTGAGAAAATTGAACAGAACGAATTCTGCGTGGTAAGAGTAATTACTGATTTCCATGTTTGACTTAGATATTAATGGGAGAGACTCTTCGTAGGTAACCGGGAGGTGAGGTTGCAAGCTATGCTAGACAATTTGATGTGTGCAGACCACATTTCCCAGACTACTGGAGAACTCTCTAGTGGTAGGCCTCTAACAGTTGAATGTGGTGGAGTGTAGGAAACCTAAGGAAGACTTCAGGGAGTCGATCCCTGCCTCTTCGAGAGCCGGAAATGGCACGATGACAGGAGTGGAGACACTACGTGAATTTCACCTTGAGAAGCTAAAAAATCTTACAAATGTGCATTAAGAGTTAATTTTATGTTGAAAACTCAACATTCTTCCAGTATTTTTCTGATTTTATTACAAGATTGCCGCTTCCACACTGACTGATAGCTTGCTGGCTTAAAGAAGATAGGGAATTAATTTACATAACCTCATTATTAAATGGAAAATTTTAAGACATTATCAACATCACAATAGGGATGTGTGAATGCTCCACCTCCATGTCCACATCAGACGTCATATAAAAAATCTGGAACTTTGGTGCTTGGCTGTCCAAATGTTTGGCAGCATGTTGGTAAATCACTGTGTGCCACATTGGAGTGCATGATGGCGCTGGTTATTTTAATTATTTTTATTTTATTCTATTTTAAAGATTCAAAACTTATTATTTTATTTACTTTAATATCTAAGAGTTGGTCTTATTTGAAGAGTTATAATCATTTTTTTTAAGGGGTATGAGAATTCTTTAAAGCTTTTTAGCCAAAATGTTATATGAGATTTGCATAATACATTACTTTAGTCCTTGAGATTGAAAATAAATAGAAATAATTCCTGAGATTGTTCATCATCCATTATTTTGGTCATTCCGTTAAAAACTCCGTTAAGTGTTCCAGAGCTCTTGACCGAAAGTTTGCGTAATTTTTAAAGCTTCGTAACTCAATCGTTTCTTAACCAAATTTAACCTATAATATATCAAAATGAACGTAGAAAAATATAAAATAAGATTATACCTATTTGGAAGCCCAATGGTTGCCGGCGATTGTCGAAATATAGCCTAAAAGGTGACTAGTCCACAGGAAAACTAGAAAACTCCCCGGAAAATAGGTAAACTTTAAACATTCATAACTTCTCCAATACTCAACAAAATCGAGTGATTCAAAAACAAAAATCATAATTCTCGAAGAGACGAAGAGAATGGTACCTTTCTTGACGGCTAAATCGCGGTGGTTTGTTTGGAAATTGGCTCGAAAGTGGTTGTCTTGGTCTCGAGTTAGCCACTGTCGAGCCGTTTTCCGGCCAAACCACGAAGATTTAGCCATCTAGAAAGGTACCATTCTCTTTATCTCGTCGAGAAGTATGATTTTCATTTTTGAATCACTTATAATTTTCATTTTTGAATCACTCAATTTCGTTGAGTATTGAAGAAATTATGAACGTTTAAAGTTTACCCAATTTCCGGCGAGTTTTCCAGTTTTCCTGCGAACCAGTCACCTTTCAGGCTATTTTTCGGCAATCTACGGCAATCATTGGGCTTCCAAATAGATATAATCTTATTTTACACTTTCCTATCTTCATATATTATGGGTCGAATTTGGTTAAAAAACGATTGAGTTATCAAGTTTTGAAAATTGCCCAAACTTCCAGCCAAGAGCTCTGGGACACTTAATGAAGTTTTTAACGGAATGACCAAAATAACGGATAGTGAACAATCTCAGGGACCATTTCTATTGATTTTCAATCTCAAGAACCAAAGTGACGTGTTATGCAAATCTCAAGGACCATTTTGGCTAAAAAGCCTTATTTAAATAAGAAACCTCAACTAAATTAAAACTTTTCTATCTCATTTTCTCTTCATATTTCTATCATCATCAATTATTCAAATCCCATAATCATTGTGTTTTAATCTTTGGGCTACTGGCAATTCCGTCTACCGTTGGAGTGCATAATTGATCACAAGATCATATAGCCTGTAGTTGTAGGCACCGTGATAACTTGCACGTGGGGAGACGTCTATGCTTTAGGGTAGCAACATCGCGCCTCTCTTTGATTCACATACAAGAATTTCTAATTCCCTTTTCTCATTTAAATTTCATAAGTATGGTGCCAACAAACAAACACCAAACATGACCACTTAAGTTCTTTAATCATTTGAAGATGAAGTCTTCTCCTAAGTCAGAAATAGTTTGAGAAAATTGAACAGAACGAATTCTGCGTGGTAAGTGTAATTATTGATTTCCATGTTTGACTTAGATATTAATGGGAGAGACTCTTCGTAGGTAACTGGGAGGTGAGGTTGCAAGCTATTGATGCACAGAACCGGAGGGGTCTTAGTAAATCATTGTGTGCCACATTGGAGTGCATGACGGCGCTGGTTATTTTAATTATTTTTATTTTATTCTATCTTAAAGATTCAAAACTTATTATTTTATTTACTTTAATATCTAAGAGTTGGTCTTATTTGAAGAGTTATAATCATTTGTTTGAAGGGGTATGAGGAATTCTTTAAAGGCTTTTTAATCAAAATGATCTCTGAGATTTGCATAAAACATCACTTTTGGTCTCTGAGATTGAAAATAAATAGAAATAGTCCCTAAGATTGTTCACCATCCATTATTTTGGTCATTCCGTTAAAAACTCCGTTAAGTGTCCCAGAGCTCTTAGCCGAAAGTTTGGGCAATTTTCAAAGCTTCGTAACTTAATCGTTTCTTAACCAAATTCGACCCATAATATATCAAAATGAAGATAGAAAAGTGTAGAACAAGATTATATCTATTAGAAGCCCAATGTTTGCTGGTGATTGCCAGAAAATAGCCTGAAAGGTGAATGGTTCGCGGAAAAAATTGTAAAACTCGCCGGAAACTGGGTAAACTTTAAATGTTGATAACTTCTTCAATACTCAATAAAATTGAGTGATTCAAAAACAAAAATCATAATTCTCAACGAGACAAAGAAAATGGTACCCTTCTTGATGGCTAAATCGCAGTGGTTTGTCCGGAAATTGGCTCGAAAGTGGCTATCTTGGTCTCGAGTTAGCCACTGTTGAGCCATTTTTCGGCCAAACCACGGAGATTTAGCGGTTTATAAAGGTATCATTCTCTTCATCTCGTCGAAAAGTATGATTTTCATATTGAATCACTCGATTTCATTGAGTATTGAAGAAGTTATGAACGTTTAAAGTTTGCCCAATTTCCTGTGAGTTTTCCGGTTTTCTCGCAAACCAGTCACCTTTCAGACTATTTTCCGGAAATGTTCGGCAACCATTGGGCTTCCAAATATGTATAATCTTGTTCTAAACTTTCCTATCTTCATTTTGATATATTATGGGTCAAATTTGATAAAGAAACGATTGAGTTACCAAGCTTTGAAAATTGCCCAAACTTCCGGCCAAAAGCTCTGGGACACTTAATGGAGTTTTTAATGCAATGACCAAAATAACGGATGGTGAACAATTTCAGAGACTATTTCTATTGATTTTCAATCTCAATGACCAAAGTGATATGTTATGCTAATCTCAGGAACCATTTTGGCTAAAATGCCTTCTTTAAATAAGAAACCTCAATTGAACTAAAACTTTTCTGTCTCATTTTCTCTTCATATTTCTATCATCATCAATTATTCAAATCCCATAATCATTGTGTTTTAATCTTTGGGCTACTTGGCAATTCCGTCTACCGTTGGAGTGCATAGTTGATCACAGGATCATACAGCCTGTAGTTGTAGGCACCGTGATAACTTGCACATGGGGAGACGTATATGCTTTAGGGTAGCGACATCGCTTCTTTCTTCGATTTACAGACAAGAATTTATAATTCCCTTTTCTCATTTAAATTTCATAAGTCTGGTGATTATACACTTTAAAATTTCATAAGTCTGATAGTGATTATACACTTAATTTGTTATATTTGATTATATAAGTAGTTAGTATAATTTTGCAATATCTTTCACAGTTGGCGCCGTAGATAAGTGAAGTATCAACAAAGAAAGTAACATTTTTTGTTATTGGAATGTTTGGAATCTCATTTGACGGCATAAATTTCACAAGTCTGATAGTGATTATGCACTTAATTTGTTATATTTGATTATATAAATAGTTAGTATAATTTTGCAATATCTTTCACAGTTGGCGCCGCAGACAAGTGAAGTATCAACAAGGAAAGTGACATTTTTTGTTATTGGAATGTTTGGAATCTCATTTGACGGCATAAGTGTTCTTTTTTTTCCTTCTATTTGATGCTCTGCTTAAGTGCTGAAGGACTTAAGCACCTTTCTGTTCTTCAACCCTATCTAATCACGCACGATTAATCTTTTTTATATCGTAACCCTGAGCAAAACCAATTCGTCCCAAGTTTGAATAAATGCTTTTGTTTGAAGTTTGTTTAGTGAATCTAATTAATCTTCACTAATAAAATAATAATTTTAGCTAAAGTACATTTCTTGGCATGGCATTGGCAACATGTATGTCTTACCAACGTGGATGCAAAGACATCACTGATCTTTCCAAGCCAGCTAATATGTGTGTTGCGTTTCAAGCAAACTAGTGTCAATAATGTAATGACAAAACGAAAGGGATGCTAAAGGGAGTCAATATTGTAACTCTAATGTTAGAGCATTTATCATTACGTCGCGATGAAAGTTAGGATTTTCATTCTTTTATTTTTATGGTCTCACGCATTTTTGAGCAAGGCTAGCCAAAATTTGTTTATATTTGACCTCAAATGAAAACAAAAATTGTTTGTGGCTAACTATTTAAGTTGCAATAGCCGGACCACCTGGCTATGCGACCATATTCACACATAAGGGACTTTACAGCAATATTCACACTCATGGGGGACCTGTATTTGGTCTCCCTCACCCTTGGTTGAGTAATTTCAAGTGTATGCTGAATATTGCCACATGGTTATATTACTCAAATTATATTACTGTTTTTATTTTTTAAGTAATATATCATACGAGTGTCACATATTAATTATATCGTTCACTCATATTATAACATATAAAATGATAATACCACGTATTAATGTCCACACAAAAATTTCTCAAACATGTCCTACCTAATTGTCTCATACTATATAAGTGAACGATCCAGACATAAGATTATCTTCTAGTTTTGGCAACCATGAAATATTTAGTAATTTTTTAATGAGATTGAATTACTATGGAAGAGAGAAGAAGATAAAAAGATTGGGCCTTTTTTCTTTTTTTTTTTTTCCTCTTTTGGCCAACCACTTTTAGCTAGCAATTTCGTTTGAAAGTGTTTTTAAAATGATTAAAATTACTTTTGATGAAATTGTTTTTTACATCAATTCTTAGTAAAAATGAAAGTGAATATTAAAAAACACTTGAAGAGCTTTCTGCAAAAATCACATAATTGATGCTTCTTCCAAAAAGCACTTAAAGTGTTCTTGAAATCTAAATACAATTCCAAAAAGCACCTCATTTTCTTTCAACCATTTTAAAAAAAAAAAACTTCCAAACGAGAATGCTTGTGAATGGTTAATTTGGACTCGTTTTTTCGGGGAGTTCCAATGAAAAATGTTCTGAAAGCAACTTTGGCTAGTTTTTTTTTTTTTTTTGGGTAAAATATGCACTTTCCTCAATGGCTTTCAGATCATAAGATCACTTAGAGGAAGAGGATTGAACTTCCATGTTAATTCTAAAAGATAAGCAACCTTTTGGCTGGATGGTGTCAAAAATGGGATTAGATATACAACCAAGGATGAAATAGATGCTAATTTCTGAATTGTCTAGTTTGAAGACAAAGGATAGTAGTCATAAAGAAAACTTATCCCTCCAAAATTCTTCGATGAATCAAAAGTGATTAGTATTTCCCTTATATTCTATCTTAAACTTGGACGAAATTTAGAAGTTGACATCCAGTTTTCATTAATTAACACTCAATATTCTTTAATTCAATCCAGTCTTTCCGCAATTCAGTGCAATCTTTGATACCAAACAAGACCTTTTAAACTCTCAAGGGCTCATTTGATACATATGATTGGATTTGGAATGAAAAAAAATCTCAAATTTGAAGGGTATATTGAAGATGTAAGTGAATGATTTTTAATTTAAAGGGAATTAGAAGAGGATTAGATATTAAGAAAATCAATCCCGACTAATCCTACCATCTTAAGGAAGAGAAGTGAGACGAAAAAAAAGAACCATGGGCACAAAAAGCTGGAAACTGTAAGTTGCGGCAGATAAACAGGCCATGAAATATTTCTAATACCGAAACGATTACATACATTAAAAGGAAAACTAATGAAAAAAATTTGAAAACTTTGAGTTTTAACGATAAGGACAAAATAAAGGGTAAAGTGAATAGTACCAGGATTGACTTTTTAGTGTAAAAATATGGTTTTTTGTTAAAATGAACAGTACCGGAAACTTTTCGTTAAAGTTCCCTACATTAAAACTAGTTGAAGTCACCACCAAAGTTTGTGGAGAAATATATTGAAGAAACAAAAACTTAATTCGGTTGGTATGGAACTGTAACAGTACAATTTACCATGTGTAGTTGTGTAGTGTGGCTATTTAATTACATGAACCTATCGAAAATGCTGACCTAAATACTGAAGAGAATAACAAAATGATCAGCTGAAATGCCATAAGAAGTAAAAGGTTACTACGATTCTTAGTATTAAAAAAAAAAAAAAAAAGGAAAAGGA
The DNA here is from genome assembly GCF_916048215.2 of Malus sylvestris. Classification (NCBI taxonomy): domain Eukaryota; kingdom Viridiplantae; phylum Streptophyta; class Magnoliopsida; order Rosales; family Rosaceae; genus Malus; species Malus sylvestris. Next base: position 11,618,408 of record NC_062268.1, read on the forward strand.
AAAGTCATGTACCTTACAAAGAGATACACCGGGCATCAAGACTTTTGGGTCGCACGAGCATTTTCGGTCAAAGATGACCCTAGCCGAAGCATTAGAGGATAGACAGGGCTGAACTCTTTGTCACCTCGGGCCCTTACATGCGTGGCATAGTCATCTAGTGTTGCTTTGATACCCTTCCATACCTGATCCTCTCCTTGAGAATCTAGCCACAATGAATATTGCAGAGGTGTTAGTTTGTTCCTTTGCAGCGGTGATTGCAATTCATCAGGACCTCGGGAGTAAAGATGGTGAAGTACGACGCTTGGTGGTAGATCTTGAAGAAGAGGAGAACCTCCGAGTTGGGAAGTCTCCAAGAAAATAAGAGGTCGAAATGCTCGAAGGGCTCTGTATGGCGCACCAAGTTGCTCTACTGGGAACAAGTTTTGGCCTACTGCTAATTCTAGCTCAGCCATGTCCCTGGCCATCCTTAGTTTCCCTGATTCTGAAAGGGGTCTGATAAGAGAAGCATGTCTGATAAAGAATATTAAAACCCGTGCAGCCATGCTCCTAACAAGCCTAGTGCAGATGGTCTCTGTTCCAACCGTGGCAGATTTTGGAGGCAAAAGCCTAGACAGGAACTCACTACGGAAGTGAAGAATGCACTTTTGCAACTCCTCCATGTAAGGTGAAGCATTGTTGTCCATAGCAGCATCCATGCCTAGCACACCAAATCTCTGTTCATGAATTTGCAAGATGCAAGATTCAAGACGCTCAAGCATAGCTTGGAACAAGGACGTCAGTGAGTCACAAGCAACCCCGTATATTGCACCTAACGAGGGAGACAGCACATCTGATGCAATAGTGGGCAGTCCTGTAACCATAGATGATATGCGTGTATGAATTTCTTGGAGATACTGACATAACATGAAGTTCTTGAGCTGTGCAGGAGTTGCAGGACCATTGACTTGACGTGCTTCAGGACCAGTTGATATCTGCCATTGTGGACATAATAATAGAATGAGAAAAATTGAACAAGGACATACTAATAGAATGAGAAAATTTTGAACAAGAGCAAAAAAATCACTTTTCAACATCAAAGGGTCAGCATACATTTGTATTATATATGTATGCCTTTCAAATGAGTTCCTATAGATCAATCATAGTTATCCGGCATAACCTTTCAAGAGAACTGGCTATCCTTTGACTTACCAATCTTAATAAGAACGTTGACGACTATTTGAAAAATAAATCCACACAGAATAAAATTGATTTATATTTCCTCCATAATGATACATGAACTTGACTTTCCATTAGTCGCATTCAACTGCCTTTCTCTAATTAAGATTAAGCCATCAGATTCACAATATATAGGTATAACAACAACAAAGAAAAACATGACAATTGAGCAAGTGAAACAGCTTGGGCAATGAAATAAATAGACATTGAACTTAACTAATATATTCAGATTATGCAGAATCTACAAATGAAGGCATGAAATGTATGATTTGTATTTAATGGAAACCATATTATTGAGCTCATTACATCTAGCTTTAGACGCCTAGACATCAGTCAAAAGAAGACTAGGATCATGTGTCTACCTTGGGAATATTATGCAAGAACTAAAAGATTACCTGGTACTCAGCTCGTTCACCAAGTAGGAGAAGAACCTTGCCAATTTCACGCAATACAAGAAGAGTCAAGTGCCCATCCAACTGAACAGATTCTATTTCTTCTTGAATCCGTGATATAATTCTTGAGATATGTTCTTTAGAGGGAACACTTCCATGGCTGGACACTGGAAATACAGTATTCACAAGGTCTGACAAGCGACCCAAGCAAAGTCCCAAAAATGATTTTTGGAATATTTCAACAGCTGCAACCAGTTGTTCCTTTCCCTCTGACGTAATAGCCGGTAAAACCCCTTTGACATCTGTGTCGCGTGCAATTCTTTCAAGAAGATTATCTATCATAGAGAAAAGCTTCGGATACCCCATAGTGAAAACCTCTTTAACAAAACTTGATGCAGTGAAAGCAGACTTCATTTGATTGGCAAATGCCTTCACAAGGGCCTCCCACACTCTATCTGTTATCATAGGCTCACCTTCCTAAGCAAGTAATATATAATGTGAGTAAAAGTTATTGCTTTTAGACAGGATGAACAGTAACAATCATTGCCAATATTGTTAGCAATCAAGCAGCAAAGTTATCAGAATTAAATACTAATGGGAAACCTTAATTCAAGTCAGGATAGAACTGCAAGTCAACCATTGGAGAGACAAAAAAAATTTATGCCGATTTTGTAGGTTACTCATTGGTAGCTTAAATCAATAATCGTACACCGAAAATTAACGACATACTTGTAAACCAAAATACAAAGTAAACAAAACAAACTGTAGCAGTTCATGGGTACATTGTGCACATTGATCGCTAACCTAAGTATAACATTGTTACAGATGATCAGAAAAAAGGAAAAAGAACCCAACTTCGAGAGTAGAAGGCGGTTAATGACTGTTCAGACTTCAGTAAGGCCACTATAAGATGATAAATCTTCTAGGAACTGCCAATTAACGGATTAAGTATGACCCAATTCCAGTTTCCAATCTAGTAAAATTGTTTTCATTTATCTGTTAACTAATACAGAAATGAGGAGCACAAGTAAATTCATACTCTCTATCATTCCTACAAAATCAAATAGTCAAGCAATTGAAAAGCAAACCCAATTGGACAACCCCTCTCACCTGAATAACCTCATCAAGCAGCAATACATGAGTAAATGGGTCACGCTTCTTCGACAACACCCTCTGCAAGTGCCACACCGCAACCATTATCGAATGCAGCTGATCCATACAACTCCCCATCCTCTGCCAAATCGCCTCCCTCGCCTTCCCACCACTGCCAATCTGCGGCGTGCCCCCGCCTCCTCTGATTCCACCCGGCCCAAACCCACCTCCTCCCGACCCAGAAATCGCCTTCATATCCAATGCTGCACTCACACTCTTCATCCCCATTCCCTTATACTTGTTAATCAGCTGATCCATCGCCTGTCTCAGCTCTCCCAAATTGTAAAACACCTGCAGACCGGTCCCAACCTCGGCCTGGTTCAAACCCTCCATCCCTCTCTCCAAAACCTTCATCGCCTCCGTACGCAACTTGTCTCCCGTCTCCTTGACCCACTCGAGCTCGGAATCGACAACATCAATGCCGGCGAGGTCGTACTCGTTGTAAAGAGCTAAGATCTCGCAATGGAGCTGAGCAGCCTTGGCAAGATCGAGGCGGTCGGGGTCATCGGAGGCGAGGGACCGGAGCTTACTGGAGAGGCGTAGGGCTCTGATGGAGTGGTGGAGAAGATCGGAGGAGGAGTGGAGATTTTGGAGCTGGATGGTGAGGGTGCGGATGGAGGCGAGGGGGTCGGAGAGCTCAGACCGGGTGTGGCGGAGGGAGGACTGGAGGGCGGCAACGGAGGATCGAACGGTGGAAAGGGCGTGATCGGCGTGGTGGAGGGAGGAGAGCTGGGCGAGGAGGTCGGAGTGGCGGGAGAGGACCTCTGAGCGGAGCTGAGACTCGAGGAGGCGGATGGCGTGTTGGAGCTTTTCGGCGGTAGAGGCGGGGGAGCCGGAGGAGAGGGCGGCGGAGGAGAAGGTGGTGGAGGAGAAAGAGGGGGAGAGGAAGACGGAGAAGATTGGGTCTGAGGCGAATGTGTCTAAAGGGGATGCGGTGGCGATGGCGGAGGTGGGGGTTGAGGATTTGAAGGTGGAGAGGCGTTGGAGTGGGGAAGCGGAGGAGGAGGCGGGAGATGAAGAAGAAGCCATTTCGGACTCGAGTCTAGACTGTTACTCTAGTTACCGCCCTGAGCCCCCTTTGCTTTTGATGCAACTGTATTTGTCAATGACAAATGGCAACGAGACTTTCCGTGGCCTTATGAGATTTGTTGTACAATTTTACGAAACAGTCTTATTTTAAAAGAGTCTTTTTGGTATTTCTTTTTATCAATATAAGGCTTTTAAGCTAAAAAAAAAAAGTCTAGCACATGCACAAACAAATTTTGTTGCATCCTGTTTTACCAGACGAAAAGATTTGTCACGCAAGGTGTTACCTAATAAAACCCTATCGTCGCCTTAACCTCAATGCGACAACTCTGTCATAACCTCAAACTTGACATGACGACAAGCCTTTATCCCTTGAACTTTGACACAACGAACGCCTTTTATCTTAATTCCACGTGTCATAAAAAGCCTTATATGATGAAAAATTTTCCTTCGTCGTGTAATTGTTTGCTTCTCGATTTTTGCGTGAGAACATCTGGGCAACAAAGATTTTGTAGCCCCAAAGTTGACGCGACAAAATTCAGCCTTGCGTAACGAACTAGTTTTCCTCGTGAAAACATTTTTCTGTAGCAGTGAGTATTGGTATAGTGATTCTAGACTATAATAGACTTCACCGATTTTTGTAGAGAATAATATGACATAATTTTCTCAAAATGTATATAAATTGAGGGTTCAAACCCAGATTAGCAAATATATTAACAATAGTATTATCTAGACATACAGAACTGACATCATCCTTAATAAAATGAACCCTATCACTATGAATGCAATCAGATTTGTGTTTCTAAATATTATTGTTGGGTCTGGTGCATAGTATAAGCACTACACCACCTACAAATTATAACATGTAAAATTATAACACTATGTACAATATCATTCTCGCATTACAAAAATCTCTCTATTTCATGAATAGTAGGTTTCATGTAAATTCTTTAAAGTAAAACAGAACTCTCGACATCAAAGTTACATGTTTTTCTCTTTGTTGGTAGACCCGATAAACAAACCCTGGCCTTACCCTCCCCCCACCCACCCACCCACCACCACCACCACCACCACCTCCCCTCCTCCTTAGGATCATCATGACATTAACCTAGCTACTCTAAACTTCAACCTTTTTCGAATAACCGGATAACCTACTAGACCGAAAAAATATACAAAGAGCGTAAGACTGGAAAAACAAAACGTATACATAGCTCATATTAAACCATAACAGAGTTTATTTTCAAAATTAAAAAAGCAACTGTTACACAAATGAATTCTCAAGGAACCAGAAACCCTAGCAAGTTACATGCTTTTATGCCCAATTTTTGGCAAAAAAAAAAACAACAAAAAACATCAAATTAATACCCCATTATATTCCAAAAGGTGTAAAAAAAAAAATTTTAAAAAAAACAAAAAAAAGAGTGGAAGAAAGGAGTAAGGAGATACAAATTAAGAAATTAATTAACTAATCAGAATAATGAATTATGGAATATAATTAATAGTAATATAGTAGGTCAGATGTGGCAACCGCAGCAAAGGTAGAAGAAGCAGAGCGTCGAGACCAGAACGACGGCCTCCACGACGGATAGTATCTTGAAGACGACGTCGTCGAGGACGGTGATCTGAAAGTTCACGCGCTTCCATTTGAACACAGAGAATTTCCTTGGCCATAACTCTTTGCTGATCACCTTCCTTAACGACCACGCTGCCTTCTCCTTCTTTGTTGTTGCCGGTGAGCTCTTTTGATCATTTTCCATCTCTGAAACGTTGTCGTAGGGTATGGAGTTGATGATTGGCTGAGAGGAAGAAGTGTGAGGCGGTGGGTATATATAGAGAGATGGAGGGGAAAGGGTAGTGCTTTAATTGGTTTCTTCATAAACAATGGTTTCTTCATAAACAAAAGAAGGTGGTGCTGGGCCTGCTGGCCGAAGTGATTTCAGGTTTGTGACCAGGCTATTTCTGGAATTTGGTACAAATATTCTAAGTTAAATTTTTTTTTTTTAAATTTCAATAAGAGAGTCTCAGTAAGAATTCAATTATTAACCGTCATATATGTGGTCTACAAAATATGGTTCAAGTAGATGATTTCTTTAACATTAACCGTCACACATAATAACAACATAAAATTTGATTAATCCAATGTTTATTGAGGAGTAAGTTAATTAATTACTTCTTTAATTTCTTATATTAGCAAGAACACAAGTTTAAGAATGTTGGCAACTTTTCATTTGAACTTCTACCTTCTCATTTGCCGAGTTGATCCATTCACCATGTAAGAAATGTGTTACCTTATTATTTTATTACATTAAACTAGTATATTAAAATAAAAATAATAATAAAATTAATCAAATGCGTTTAATAACCAATTAAAAAAAGATTGAAATTGCTGTCAATTTTGGCAGCAAATGTGCAGTTTGCCAATCTATGTCATAACACATCAAATTTAGCTTTTCGATTGAAAAACATTGTTACTGTCTTTTTGTACTAATAATGCTGATATGGATATTGTAACATCTCTTTTGGAGATGCTTTTAAATTATGCTTGGTTTGCACGTCATGTGATTGGCATCTTCTTAACGAAGTCCACACATTCTCGATGCCTTTTCTTTCTGCAACGGCTCATAAAAAAAAAGTTTAAAGTTAGACAAAATCGACATATGTGTTGGTTTCATCTAACAACGGTTTGGTAGGGTGTGGTCCAATTCTATAGTTGTTTGTCCCGTTGGTCAAGGTTATCCAACGGCTACTTTCTTTCTTTTTTTACTAGGGTATAAACAAAGCGAAAATTTTCATTTTTCTTTTTGTTTTTTGATTAAGGAATGTGATTAGTTTTTAAAATTTTTAAAAAGAGTATGAGACAATGATGATGGGATCTCTTAATAAGGGCATATTTTTCTTAATTTTACATAATTACCATTTTGCCCTCTTTATGTAAATATTGTGTATCAAAAGTGTGGGTAAAATAGGAAAAATAAGGATATGATTGTCATTTTTCAAAAGGTACAAAATTACTATTTTGCCCTGCTTATATCAACATTATGTATTTAAAAGTGAGGGGCAAAATTGGAAGAAAAAGGGGCAAAAAGTTGACAAGCCCTCTTCTCTTAATAATATAGAATATAGATAGATTAGAACTTAGAACTGTTCTTCGACCAACTGTTCAAAGAATATTTACCTGGATCCTATTGAGTGTTAAAATGCAAGGTCCACTTCATTATACATGCAAGGCTTGTTGACTTTTGTATAACTGGAAAAATCAACGATTACATTTAATATTAATATATATTTGCAACAGTTAGGTCATGTATAAAACTCGTAGCATTGAGTCATATGTATCATTGTAGTTTAGACTCTTAATTTTGTTTTGTTCTTGGCTACCTTTTCATTTTAACTCATATCATTTTAGTTTAAGAGGAATGGAGAAACACGTGAAATAGTATATGATCAAGTGACTTGTGTTTTCAGTACACGTAAAACCTTCTCCTTTACTAAGCTAAAACGCTTTGCAAACTTGGAGAGCTTTTGCCGCAATTGATAAGTTTTCCAATTTTCGTGTAAAGTTTTCTTATCAATGCAACATAACATGTTAGATTGTGTTTTTTCACACCTTGTGATGAAACGACTCTTGCAACAAACCGGAATACAATATTAAGAGAGTTTTTTTTTCCTCCCTAGAGTAAGCAAACCTGACAATAATAAAGGAATTACTAGAACATGAGGCCGGTGTTTGTATAAGATCGCTACATTTCAAGCTTTCTTGCGTTTGAAACAACTAATAATTGACAACTTCTCCTTTAAACTTAATTTATAACTTTTCTTCGTCTTCTTCTTCGTCTAATATTGGAACTTGATTATTTAGATTCTTAGCGTAAAGATGAAATCAGAGACACACATGAATGATGCATCCGATATCTCATTTTACATATACTATAAATATATATTAGATATTCTTGTACCAAATAAGCTGTAGACCCTTCTTTTTCGGATTTGAATATGCTCCGGACCTTACTGTCTAGAGCCTAGGAATCAAACAATTTGTGCCACACATTTGTGTGGAAAAGAAATCAGAATTGTTGGTTTGTGTGAGGTGAGTCAGCGAAATGAATTAATGGGAACTGTCGGATTCATTTTGTGTGGCCCGAATTATTTGATCTTTAGAATCCAGACATTAAGGTCCAGAACGGATCCAAATTCTTCTTTTTCCAGTGTTAGGGGTTGTCCATGATGAGATGAGGACTTTGTGTGGAGGGTCGGTCAATGTCCAGATAGACTACAGGAATAATATCTTGTAGGAGACAGCCTCATAATTTGGTAGCGACTTCAACCCTTCTTTTTCTACAAGGGATATCAAGGCTGCAGAGGAATCCTAGTTAGCTGTCTCCAACTGTTCTAAATGAGAGATACTCTCATGTAACCGGTAATGTTATATAGCAAATATTAATTGGATAATTAGGGAAATATTTGAGAACGTATTAAACATTTAATGAGTTAAGTAACCTAGCAAGATTATGCATTGGTTTTAAGAGATAATCTTTCGTTCTGTATGAAAAAACAAGTATCTAATTTCCATCCAAAAAGTAAACATTATTATTCTCAATTCGTATAAAGTTTCAAATTTCAGAACCTCCTCAATAATCTCCTCAATTACTTGTAATTTGTTATACTTGGGGAAGTGAAACTGCGCGTTAAGAGAAAGCTTGAAACACTTCAACGAAAATACTTAAAGGATTAAGATCTGAGGTGATAGGTGCTTAGGGGGTTATCGGAGTGGATGTAAACAAGATTGGTTGAATCACTATATCTAAATCGTTTGTATTCTTGTTTGTTTATTTGCTCGGTGGTAACCAACATTCAAGGTGTGTGATGGATCATCGAGCCTCTAAGAGCAACTCCACCCTTAAAAAAATGAGCTAGCACTCAGCCTATTTAATCCACTCAGTGAACAGTGATAGACCTCGATGAACAGTAATAGGCCAAATGCATCTCCACCTCTACAAAATGCGCTGGCATCCAGCCCATTAAAAATATTATTAAATTTCTTATAAAATAATAAATAAATAAATTGTTTTAATTTCGGATAGGATTTTTAACCAATCTCATCACGTCACATGTCATTATCATAATAAAATTACATAAACTCATCAAATAAGCTTAAAAAACACACTAAATAAAATTACATAAACTCATCAAATAAACTTTAAAAAAACACTAAATAAACTAAGAACTTTATTGTTCCACCACAAGATCCTTTTAATTATCTTGACCTTGTTGCAATCCCCATTGGTGCTCAATCAAGTCACTTTGACGGGTACAGTGCCAGTATGGCTCTTGCAATGAAGTGTACCGCTCAGCGATCAAGTAAGAACTCAAGATTTGAAAACAATGAAGATGGATGTAGGGATGTAGGGTTTATATGGACAAAAACAAGAAAGGATGAGGTTCTTGGTATTTTTTTCACACAAAAAGTATATGAAAGCTTTGGTAAAAAGTGTTGAAAATATTGAGATATGGTGTAAGGTGGAAGATGAGGGTTTGGTATTTATAGGAAAAAAAACATAATTTTTTCTGTATTTTTTAACAATTTTTAATAATTTTTAGTTAATTTTTTATAAATTTTAATTTAGGTAATTAATCTAGACCGTTGGATTTAAAAAATATTAAAATCCAACATCCTATAAGTTGACATGTGACCAACGGTCATAATTCTGACCGTTGTGCCTTTTTCTTTTCTTTTTTTTTGAAAAAAAATTGGAGGAAAACGTGGACCGTTGATGTGTGATCGGACGGTTCAGATCAAAATTCAAATTCAAATTCAAATTTTTTTTACCATTGGAAATCCAACGGCCCAATATTTATGCACTAATAGTGTCTCAACTTATAACCCATTTAAGCCCAATAGTCTAAATGTGTGATGACTCTTTGTGTGCATCTAAGTAAATATTTTATATCAAAATCTCTTGACGCCATTAGTAGTAGGATCACATATTTTTAAAGTGTGTATTAATATGTTGTTCTCCTTTGATGTGTGTGATGTTGCGCATCATTCAATTGGCTTGTATCCAGCCAAACTACACCAACAGATCATATATGGACACATTCGTAACTAGATTCTTTAGACCACTTGAAAACCCTTTTCTCCTCTTAATTTAGTTTAAGATAGTCATATTGTTTCTAATAAGGGTTTTTAGTCAAAATGTACCTTGAGATTGTTTTGATCCCTAACAATGAAAATCGATAAAAGCCATCATTGAGTTTGTCCACATAAATCATTTTTTATAGTGAAAAATCTGTCAACATTCTCATTAAGTGGAGGGGTTGGTTGAGTACCCTTAAAGGTGGTCGAACGGTTGCTCACGGGACAATTTAACGACGATAGTCATAGATTTTTTTACGAAATGACCATTTACGGTGGACAAACTCATTGTCAAAAACCAAGGTGAGAAATTATGTCAATCTAAGTAACTCTTTTGGCTAAAAAGCCTTCTAATAATAAAAAAAATACTCACTTGTCATGTAGACAAATAACAAAAAGATAAGCTTGACTATCTGTTTGGCAATTTAAATCAATAGAAATCATCTCTGAAAAGCCAGTCGTACGTAAGGAACACCTTCATGCAGTTCCTTCTGGGTTTTGGCAATTAACCATATCAGTTCACCAGAACATCTCTAGAAAGCTACAGGCACACAACAATCAGCATGCCAATCATGCCAGAAAAATAGGTCATGTGCAATTTATAACTTGTACACCACCATGATCATTTGCACGGATTGACCATTAATAGCAAGTAATCAAATGTCTTTTCTTTTGGTTTTTTTCGACCATGTGGAAACAAGGTTTAGTGCTTGGTAACACGTTGGACAAGTACTTTTGAGTTTCAAGGAATAAGAGAGGGAAGATAAAATCGTTTATCTGACTAATTTATCATATATCGTATTTGAGTATCCTAAGTACTGGTATGTGGGATTATTTGGATATGTCTGTGTGTTTTCTTTGGGAAGAGCTTGCTGTTCAAACAAGGGAAGAAATCATGTCCACTGGTTCACTATGAAATCTGTTGATGCACAAAATCAGTAAGACTTTGGAACAGCGTAAAGTGTCAAGTTTGTGATCGCTCGGTTGCTCCGGTTACCTAGTGAGGATAATATGTAAGAGATAGAGATAAAGAAGCAAACACAAAATGTATATGGTTCACCCTAAGTTTGGCTATGTCCACGGGGTAGAGGAGTTCTCATTAATTGTGAAGGGTTTACACAATACATACGTTCAAGCATAATCATCATTTGTGAAATTTCATTCTTGGATTTCACTGTTACAATCTACGTATTTGTAATATTGAGATTTTATATTATTTCTCAAGAATTTATTTTAATTTGTTTGAATTTAGATTTTAATTAAACTAGTTACGTAGTTTGATGTTTAGAAATTAATTATTTAAAATCCGTAGACCTTTCGAGGTCACAATTTATATTTTCGAATAGATCTTGAAACCACAAATGTATAGGCGAAAGCTGTTTTCGAGTCCAGATTATAACGGTATAGTTACAGACATTTGAAGTTGTTTTACTAAACTATAGATTTTAAATCAATTAAACTTCCACAAGGAAGAAGCCTAATCAGATTTAAGCAAAAATAAGGGGACCAATCAGCTAGAAGGAGAAGGACCAATCAAATTAAAGGGGGAAGGTTTCAAAAATAAAAAAAAGAAAAAATAAAAAAGGGGGAGGCGTCTGATTCTAACCCCGTTTTGGGGGGAGATTGGACTTGTTAATCCACCAACTTGACCTGCTTGTATCTCCTCCGTCCGAGCTATGTTTTAGGTGATATTGGTGTCCATGGAAAGCTCTTGACGAGCCCTACATCTCTGTAGTGTTAGATTTCCCATTTTCTTTTCCATCTTTGCAGTTTGAAGCCACAAAGCCACAACTTTTTCGGCAGTTTTATCATTTTTTTGGTGATTCGGGCAACCATTTCCTTCAAGTGAGGTATGAAACTTCATCTACTCTTCATAATCTTCAAGTTGGTATGTTTGGTTCGTGCTTTCGTATTCATTTTAGAGTTGGGTGTTTAGAACCCTAGAAATCCGATTTTCTTCGGTGAATTTGGTTGGCTTCCAATTAGAATTTATCGTCGCCCTAGTTGTGTAAAGTGTTTCCCTTTGTTAAGCTCTAGCTACCATTTAAATTTGAGCTCATTTAGTTAATGTTGAAAATTGAGGTTTTCTAAACCCTCCACCTTGGCTACCACCACATGTGACGATGCGTGAGACCGTCCACGAGTGTTGTCTAAGTACCAAATACCTTCTAGTGATCCTACGAACCTATGTCTAGCTCGGTTTCCCGAAATTCAATTGTTTGGTGTGGTGATCAAATTGGATCACCACTTGTTTGTGTGATTGACGTCAATCTGATCGTTGGATTGTTGTACAATTTTGTGAACTCCTATGAAGGGAAAATATGAGATTTATGTGGGATTTCTAGTGACTAGCATGCATATACAATTCAAAATTTATATACGAAAGCAACGGAAGCATGTTATCACATAATATCAAAGCTATAGTCATGCAAATCCCCTTCAAGATGCATAGGTTTATATAAGATGCATCAAAACATTTTAGTGAAGAACAAAATGTAGGTTTAGTTTTATACCTCTTGATCTAGACTTTAGACCAAGGATGGACCACCTCCAAGCCCTTTGTTCCTTTAACTCCTTGAGCCTAGCCTCCCTCCTTGCCTCATCCACTTTGTTAGAATGAGTGCTCATTGGTTCTCCTTTAGTCTCCAAAGTAGAAGACCTCTAAAGATCCACACCCACTAGTGTAGTGAGATGGATGGAGGAATAACCAAAAGGGAGAGAAGATGATTAGCTAAATCTCCCTTATGGTGGCCGGCCTTGTGTGGTTTTAGAGAGAGAGATGTTTTCTTCCTTTTGTGAAAAACAACACACAAAACCCTAATGAAACATTTGCTATAAAGTTCCTTTTATAGCAAAAAAGAAACACATCAACATTTGACCTTTCTCTCCCTCTTTTGGCCAGCCCCTTTGTGTTGTTTGGGCTTTGGGCTTTTATTTATTTCAAGTCATCCAATGCTTGAATAAAAGCCCAATGGGTTTAGGCCCAATGGGCCCAATTAAACCCGAACGTTTCTTTAAGCCCAAAACGATCTTATATCGCTTTTATGATTTCTTTAGACTTTCTAATTAATCACAACACTTAATTAATCCAATTAATTATTTCCATCATCCATTAGTTACTCACTACAAGAGTGTATTGGTGAACAATCGTTTTAGGTTCTAATTAGCAAGGCAGTGAGGTGATTGGCACCAATCCAATTGATTATATTTAATCCAATCACTTAGTGAATTAAAACTTACTTTTAATTCACCTTCTTCTTTGACGACTACATTTAATCATCTAGAAGAACTCACAAGCCATAAGTGACATCTAACCATATATCATGGCTACCCAAGCTAATGTAGAAGTTGTTCGGAGAACCTATTCAGTTGGAATTACAATGTAATTCGATCATTCTCTAATACAATACTCTCAATCACATTATTAGGGTATGGATATATTATGTCAAACCCCTAATGTGATTATTCCATGTTATATGATTCAATTGAGTCGTATAGGAACGCTTTCCTTTATTATGCTCGATACTTCGGCCGAAGATTCCCGAATCATATCTTAGAGTATTCTTCCTCTCATAACGAGGATTAGAGATCCCTTGTTGCGCATTTACTTGCCTCCATGGCTAAGTGGCTTAACCCCAACTATGCCGTGGACACCCGCGAATGAAGTGACTTTGACATAATCAAAGATCAAGGACCTAACCACAAGACAACTACGATGCCTCAGGTCAAAGGACTACTTACATTATTCCAACCATTAGAGTTACTTGCTTGACATGTGAGTAGACCTCCATGCAAGTACTCTCGTTCGATTGTGTTCAGTGAACTCATTCCCTTAATGAGCACCTACATACCTGTCTTAGTGTCACTACACGAATGGGATGAGACTTTCCATCCTTCCAATTGAAGGGGACATAGTATGTACTGGTCTTTGCATTGTCAGTGTCCCTCTGACAATCATATGACTAGGAACCTTTTTGGACATGATGGTTATGTGAAGAAGGTCTCTGTAGTCTAACATCATTAGATTACTTCTTCCATCGATCCATTGTCCATGGATTCATTATTTAGGACATATATCGTTTATAGAGATAGTCCTAAATAGTATCTTTGCCATTTGATATATAAGAGTCATCTATACATCCATTTATTGTCCTGAAAGGTTTCTTCCAAAGATTGACTTTCAGGGCATATTTCCAACATCCTAGTTATTAGTTGTTGGACCTTTGAGAACTCACGGATCGGAAATCTAATATACGGATCTTCCAAATTGAATAACCTTAGATTGTTGAACTTAATGAACCTACCTTATCGGCGGTTGACGTTCTAGTTAACGTGCTCTACTCTAGAGTGTCGTTTATCTCTAGTTTGTTGTTGAGGATTGATGGAGCTTAGTTGGCTCATCACGATGACGTATCATTTCTAGTTGACATGTGTCTCGATATATGTATTAGTGGCACCATATTGAGTTATACTTGTTTATTAAATGTGCTTTCTATTGAATTGTTATTTTTTATTTTTAGCATCAATCTATGTTTATTAATTGTGATTCGACTGTAGCTTGGAAACGTTTATGAAATGTGGTTAGATATGTATGATTAGTATGATGTGTATGATTGTTTTTATGACAATGTGAACCCATAATCTTATGAGAAGTATTATGTAGAACTTTTATACTTGTATGATAAGATGGTTAGTGGTCATGAGAAGAAGGAAAATAATAATAATAAAACAAAACATAAGAAATAAGGAGAAAAAAAAAAGGATCTATCGAGAAGCAATGAGGGGGGTTCTCTTCGGTCGAGGATTATGGACCATACCCATCATTCCCCTTTCCTTGGCTGCCGTTCTGTGCTGCCAAACTATGCCGTCGCAAGGTATGGCTGCCCAAATTCCATAGAATCAGAAAGCTTACTGCTATAAGTTCCTCTTCTGCCTTTGTTTGTATTTCTTCAATTTGATAGCTGAGTGTTGTTGTGGTTGTCGTATTTATATGTTAGAATGGATTCCAAGGTTTCCTTTCATTTTTCATGGTTAGTATATGATGATCATTACATCATATTATATGTGGCTCTTACTATTGGGAGATAGTCTCTTTGGTTTTGTTTGATGAACACCTATAACTCTGCTACTTTGGTGTGTCTTTTCTCAGTTGTTACTTAACATCCCAGGCTAGTAGACAACCATGATGATGGTTGACACTATGTATGTATAGCCTTATTTGAAAATTACCCATTTATCATGTTGCATTTGTTGCTTTAAAGTTAGTGAATGCATTAATGTAATGTTGATGATGGGGAATCGACATTTATATTGTCTCATAATGTGAAATTGTTTCTCTTTATATTTAGTACAATGTTGCTAGAGTTATTTGTATACATTTAGTCAAACGTGATCCATATTTAGTCAGACATGGCTTTTATATGAATGATAGTGAATAGCCATTATCGATGAATATATTAATTCCATCTCATTGGTTTAACATTATCAAACCTTTTTGCATATGTCTGAAGTAGAACGAATCCTTATATGTATGTATAAAATAATGAAGGGATGAAATGGTTTTCTTATTTACCGTATACATATATCTATGTATGCATATTCAAAGGAATTTACTTATATCCCTGGAAATATATATGCACCAACTGCCAAGGCTTTTATATACAGGCACATCTATATTTGTAAATAGCATCTTCACTTATTTTCTGTAAGTGTTTCATTCAAATGTTACATTTATTTTGATCATGCTAATTCAAGTTAACCAAAATATTACTTGGATCTCATAGTGTTATTAGTAGTCCCAAGTAATCTAATTAAGACTAAAGTCGAAAGTGATGCATTTAGTAATTGCATATACTTGAGAATAGGAGTTGATTAAGGTGGTGGATGCTTATAGTAATAATTCGAAACAATGCATTGGAATGTAGATGGGAAATATAGAAATGGATGGTGTATGTGCTCATGTTTTAAATCATAAGTGTGGAGGTAGGAGGTAGGTTCTGTGTTGGTTTGATTGCACCATATAGCATTGGTACATGGATGATCTTGCTTGGTATATTCCATGATGGGGGACCATAAGTACTTCAGGGGTGATCATGCTTGGTATATCCGCAATGGGTGATCACTGCTTGCACGATTAGACTATACTGCTTGGTATATCCGCGATGAGGGACCATACACATTTTAGGAGTGATCATGCTTGGTATATCTGCGATGGGTGATCACTACCTAGAGTTACAGAATACAGTTCTGCTTGGTATATCCGCGATGGGGGACTATTAAGGGTGATCATGCTTGGTATATCCGCGATGAGTGATCACTGCCTATGTTATTAGATTATGCATATGGTTCTGCTTGATATATCCGCGATGGGGAACCATATGTATTCATAGGTGATCATGCTTGGTATATCTGCAATGGGTGATCACTGCCTGGACGATGAGATTATGTCTATGGTTCTGCTTGGTATATCCGCGATGGGGGACCATACGCATTTTAGAGATAATGATGATGATTAGTTGTACTTGGCACATTTTGATAGGCGATCATAATTTAGTTTAGATTTTGTTGAGTGGTCCGGAATCCCTACTCTTGCTCATTTCTATAAGTTAGACTAGAACCTGGATTCGAGTGAATGAGAATTACCCACAATAAACCTTGTGAATATAAATTAGAATTATCAGGTTATTACTTGGAATCCAGGCAGGGAATTATGTAGAATTCCTTTATTAAATTTCGTGCACTGATATGTGATCTGGTTGACTGATTAACATAATTAAATGTTAATATCGTGTTTCATTGATTCATGGAATGGGTTACTTGAGGTGATTGTGGAATGATGTTGAATATGATTTTTATTAATACGATTAGATCAATGATTAATGCGACTAGAGGATACTATTGTGCTTTGTTGATTCTTTGATATATTACATGCTTTGAATTGCGATTTTATGTTGAAACATAATGGTTTATATGATGGATGAAATAGAAACCTTGATTGTCAAGTGGGTTCGTTATGTAGCTTGAATCGAATAATTCATGATTGTCAAGTCCATATGTTTGCTGAAGGAATGTTATGCCTTTCGGCTTGAACGGACTGTGATATATGTCGAGTTGTAGCGAAGGACGAACAACGAATGACTTGATCCCTGTTGAGGGTACGTAGACAGTCTAACGAGGAGGTTAGATGCAACCATAAAATATACGAAAAATGCTATGAAATTCGAATCTTGATATATGCTTTGTACATATCCCAAAGGCGGGGAATGTTAGATATACGGGTAATTGGTGACGTCACGTGTCAATCATGAACGTATGTCAGGATCGGGGCGTGACATCATTGGTGGGTTCTAATGATGAGTTTAAGTACAGTAATGGCATTTGTCCTTAATTGTAGGATAATGATTTTCTTTTATAGTTGAGGAGAGTTTTCAGCTTTCGTCTGCGATCGATGTGGGACTCTAGGAGCTTTATTCTAACGCTGACACGTGTTGTGATGTGATTGGCCTCCTGGGTAAAGGGAAACTCTTGTGCTTTGGTAGGGGTGCCTCCGCATGAATCCTTCAATGGGTCTTTAAAGGTATGAAGTTGACCAATATTTGGTAGTTTCGGAATTGGTTGAATAGTACAAACAAAATCCAATGACCAAATGAGTGTGGGAAGAATTTTAAAGTTTGAATCCCCCCGCCCTTCCCTATTCATAAAAAGTATAACTATCAATGATTAATAAGTTTTGATTGATAGATAAAATTACCTTCACAAACTTTATACAACATATTGGTGACACCTAACATATCATGAGAAAATGTTGGAGAAAGAAAATAGTGTGTCAACCATATATACACAAGTATGACAATTTCAAAGATATGTGGTTACTCAGATAGCGAAGAGAAAGAAATATGTAGGAATCTCTCGATCACATTATCTGTATGATACTTTTTACAAAAGAATTAGACTTTATGTATTTTGGTTTCACTTGATTCTACGCTGGTATCACCCAATGCGAGAACTGCTCTAATACCTATTGAAGTTTCTCTTCTCGATAGTGAACAATCAATCGTTGTTGTAGCTAATGCGGACATGTTTTGTAGCATGTTCATTTGTTCACTTCACCACATGAGGAGCAACCGAACAAGTGGAAGAAGAACACACGGATGAGGAAACCTTTGGTGGGCAATTAGAGCCATTAGCTGTCACATACACAATACATGACGACTATACGTACGTGGTCCAACAAGATCATATCTCATAAGCCTTTTTGGCCCAATAGAATTGCTTGCATGTCTCACCAATATTCTTTTGGCAGTATATCTCTTTGGAACACAGACGCCGCGTCCGCGACTGGTTAATAATATGTCAATATCCTTGAGATATTCGCAAAGATTGACTGAAATGTGTCATGTTTAGGTGTACTGACATTTTATCAATGAAAAACTATTCAGTTAGTAGACATTCCATTGGTGAGGACAGAATGACAGCTAGTAGATGTTTTAATACATGCGGTGTTCGTAAAAGTGTTTCATGACTCACTTGATAAGATAAGTTTAAGAGACATCTAAACACTAACTTGATGGGGAATATTGGAGTGAGTCAATGTACTATAGGAATTTAATATATGTTGGCGTGAGTCAATATACGATAGGAATTCAACATATGTTGGTCTGAATGAATGTACCTAAAATCAGGATTTAATGTTTTCCGATAATTGGAATTAAATATACCAAATATCCTTGTACTTGTATATATATTTCCTCCTTGAGAGAAGAATATAACACCATAGTTGAAACCCAAAATTTATCTTGCTATGAGGATGCACTTTTGCCAATGGATGCTTCCATCATGTTAAGTAATCCTCTGGTGATTCCTTGCCCCATTTACATGTAGATGCCTCCCAACTGGAAGTTTATCACGATGTTTGCATCGTAAATTTGTAATGTCTTTGAGCTGTAAGCATCTCCTTTACGGCCATTATTTGCTAGTAAATCTAAGAACAAGAATCCATGCTTTGTAGCCATGGAGGTAATGACTTTTCTGAACTAATGTTGCTTCAGTTTCACAGACCTTTTGGTTTTTTTTTTTTTTTGGTTAAATTAAGAATATATTAACAAGGGCAAAGCACAAAAAGAATAATAAAAGATAACAATGTGATTAAAACTCAAAGCACCAACAAGTAAAAGGGTAAACGTGAAAACCAAAGCCTAACTCACGCAGGGGAAGACAACAAACAACTTAGAGCCTAAGGAGCAGCAATATTCCAATTATGGAAGATCCCGTGATAATGGTGGAAGACTTAACTTTTAAAGTACAATCGACACCGAATCATATTGGTGATGAATTGAAGAATTGTAGCAAGGGGTTTCTTAAAGATGTTGAAGATGCGTTATTCCGCTCACACCAAATGACCGACCTTTTGTTGGGAAACCTAACTAAAGGAATAGTAGAATTCTTGCAGAGGACACTTCAAAGGTAAAAGCTCACCCTATGTATCCACTCCAAGGTTCAACCCCTATTCCCAATTGCTAAAAAGAAGATAAAAGAAAAGCATTAACAAACATCTAATCAACCAAAGTCACCTTTTTCATCTAAGTGTTATGTTAACAACCAAAATCAAATCAAAATTCTATGTTAGTATTGTGATTTGTAAAAGAATTCATGCAAAGTTGTTCATGCAATGGAAAGATTATATAAAGTTACAGGTAAAAGATTACGTGTTCAAGAAATAAAAATTAGCCATTTAAAATTTTATCATAACTAGTTACTTGGCATGTGGAATTCAACTTACAACCTACTAATAGTTATGTAATTGAAGTATCGATAACATTATAAAATGAACGATATCGAAAGTCTATAGTGTGTTGATATGCTTGTCTATATTGAATATCAAACCAATACGCTGGTCTCACCGTTTGACCCAAGTAATGAACAACAACAATCATTTTCATATCGTTCGTATTCATTATCTTTCCTATCTCACATCTTTCGTACTCATAATTTTCATTTTTGTTCCTATTATAATATGCTTGAAACATTAGAAAATTTAATTATGCTCAAAATATAGTGCTCGATTAAAACTAACTAGCCTCTTGAAACCTGCTAATCGCGTGTCAATTGACTCTTTTGTATGTTATATATTTGTTAAATTTTTAGTTTTTTTATGAAAAAAGCATTTATAATTTTTATATAATAAATTCATAAAAAAGCCACAAACTTGTTTACCTCTTTTGAATTTTTATTTAAAAATGATTTTACTATTTTGCACTTACTTAATTGAAATTTTATTTTTACTCATCAAAAGTTGAAAGAAAGGGGCATTTTTGACATTATAAATGTTTTAACAAATTTATTTGTTTATTTATCTATTTTTTAACGTAAGTAAATTAGATTCTAAAGTAAGCACCCATCGAATCCGAACTCAAACCATCATATAAAGGTACAACATATTTTCACTAATGCGGAAAGATGCCTTAACAAATTTATCTTCTCCCTTTATATACAGGGAAATGAAAATACTAGAAAAAATTCCTGGATATTTTCCACGTGTAAACCTCCTGGCATAGCGGTCTCCACCTTCTTTCTTCTTTATGTGAGATTTTTCAATGTGATCGGTACACGGCTGGTACACCACGTGACATTATACAAATAGTGCGATATATGTGCTAAAAAATTAATAACTTAAAAAATAAAATTTCTCATTACTTATATTAAAATGTATCACTTGTGTTACCGTCGCAACTAAAATGTTCTCCTTCTTTACAGAGTCACAGATCCCTTCCCGCCCTATTGACTTCCAGTACTAAGCAAACTCCGCTGATTTCAAAAAGCAACCTCTCCGAAAAGCAGAAACACCCAGGAAAACAAAAGCACTTCCGGGCAGCTGATTGCAGATTTGTTTATCATCCTCCAATTCCAAAAGCAAAAGCACTTCAAAAAGCATCTGAAAACAAACAAAACCCAACCCTCGCATCACCGATTCCTTTCTTGCTTCGAGAGCAAAATCCCACTTTGATTTCCCTTTCCCCACCTCCCTCCCAAAGTATCTCGCTCTTTCTCTCTCCCCCCCCTATATTTCTCTCTCTAAATAGCTAAAAGGATGACATCTTTCCTTAATTCGCAACAACCCACATTGAAATCAGTGAGAGCTGAAACCGAGAGGAGGCAGCCGAGGATTGGCGGCGCTTTTCGGAAATGGCGAGCTCCAGCGGTACGAAGAACGAGTACCGGGGGCCGTCTCGGTCATTGTCGAGGGCAATGACGAGAATGCCCACAAGGGTTTTGGAGTTGCCGAACGAGGACGAGTCGTTGGACAGCATAGTTGTTCCCCCGGGACTTCCCTCAATTGCTCCGATTTTTCGAGTGGCGGATGAGATTGAGAAGGACAACCCTAGGGTTGCTTATCTCTGTATGTTATTGTTGCCCTCACTGTTATGTTTGTTTACAATTAATACTGTTTGGAACCAAGTGACAAGAAAAAGTATGAATTTTTGTGTGTCCATAGTTTGGAACAAAATGTTAAACTGTTGAATTCGGTATTCATTATTTCCTCCATGTATGCTTTACCGTTCTTTACGAATGGCGATAATCCCATGTTAGTTGGTGAAAGGAGAAGGAGAGGGGGAAGTGTGGTTGGTAGACCGTAGGTGGAAGAGAAATCAAAGCCCTGTAAAGAAAATTAGGAATGTTAGCCACATAATATTTTTGATGGCATACTATTGTTCTTCTGCATACGACTTTCCACTGGTTCCATTCCTGATGACTTCTCCGAATGAAGGAAGAAGTCAGTGGGAAAGGGCCTGAGTAGATCAGTCGTAGGTCAATCCATCCAGGAAGACCCCAGATTTGTTTCCTGATTGGTTTGCCTCAATCACCAGTCGGAAGCCTGGATAAAGAAGTGACTTGGTTGGTAATTGGTATATGGGCATCATACAACTTAGTCGAACTAGAAAACTTGCATTTCAGTTAGATTTACCTATATTCTGGTGATAAAGTCCATATAACTGGCATTTCTTGTTGGCTTGAAAATTTTCTCCATTGTACATATACATGCCTCTTGTTGGAAGTTTTCTATTGTTCTACTGTTTCTTTGTCCCTCAATAAAACGTTTTTCTCACTGTAGGTGCTATTTTGTTTCAAACGAGAATATATGGCAGAAAATCTTAATACAACTTTCATTTCCCATTAATAATATTTTTAATCTATATTGCCAATGGGGATAGAATCTTAATGTTCTTTGTGTCAAGTGTTCCTGCTTAGCTTGGTAAGTGAGCTTCATTGTTGCTTGTAATGTGCTTGGTGTGTATGTTTTGAGTACGGCAGAAAGCACTTTCTTGATGGCAGTGGCAGAATATGTTAGTCTGTTAGGTTGATATTTTTTGTGCATTCAGGCCGCTTCCATGGATTTGAGAAGGCACACAAGATGGATCCAACATCAAGTGGACGTGGTGTTCGACAGTTTAAGACACTTCTTTTGAACAAACTTGAAAAGGTAGACCATTAAATTGTCAATGGTTTCTTGTATTTTATTTTATTTTTCGTGAAGATTGGTATGATCTTAGCATTTCATTTATATTTCTCGTTGGTGTGTGTATGAATAGTTAACTTGTGATTTCATCTGTACGTTAATGTGGCAAGATTTATTTTATTTCTTCTTCTCCTCCTTTATCCTTTGTCTTCCATGATTAGAAGTTTCAAACTCAAGACCTCCTGCAATTAGAGATCTGATTCCATTGCGGACAACGATTGGACCCAAAACTTTAAGCTGTTAGGAAATAAGGGAACAATTCATACCAGGCTCTACCATTTTAAAATAATCTTTAAGGCTAATCCTAACTCTAAAATATCATTACCAATATCTATATTAGATGAAGTGCTTTTGAAAATGAATTGAAGTGTCTTTATATTTCTTAAAATTCTATTCGTTGCAGGATGAAATAGTGACAAAACATCAGCTTGCTAGATCTGATCCACAAGAAATTGTGAAGTATTACCACCAATTCTATGAGAAAAATATCAAAGATGGAGAGTACACAAAGAAACCGTAAGGCTTGTCTTTGATTTTTGATATGCTTGATTAATTGGATTAATCATTGTATCTTATACTTTTGGACACTAACTCTTGAAGGGAAGAGATGGCTAAGAATTGTCAGATTGCAACAGTACTTTATGATGTGCTCACGACAGTGGTACCTCAAACCCAAATAGACAAACAGGTTTGATTTTTATGATTTGGGGATGCGCAAGTCCTTAACAGACAGTTTGATGCAGAAGGTACTGAAAATAATTGTGTCATTACAGACACTGAAGATGGCTGAAGATGTCAAGAAGAAAAGGGAGCAGTATGTCAACTATAACATTCTTCCGCTGTATACTGTTGGTGTTAAACCAGCAATTATGGAACTTCCCGAGGTTGTACATGGGCAGTATATGTGATTTCCATTCCTTTCTGATTTCGTTTCATGAAATATTATTTTTCTCTATTGCTTACTGCTTTATTGTCTTATTTTCACCTGCAAATATTAGATCAAAGCAGCGCTCCGTGCTCTACAAAATGTGAACAGTCTTCCAACGCCAAAATTTCATGTGAAGCTCTCGAATCCTGATGACAAGTCAACAGTGCCTACAGAGAGGATTAAACCTGTCAATGATATACTCGATTGGCTTTCTTCTATTTTCGGGTTTCAGGTAACTTCTGCCCTAAATACCCATCTCTTTTATCTTACCTTGGTTCTTATATGCCCTAGGTTTAAAACTTTTATGGGTATGCTAACCTTTTTCTTAATGGAAATTTCATTTTTGTGGTTTGAAGAAAGGAAATGTGGCAAATCAGAGGGAACACTTACTCTTGCTACTTGCCAACATGGACGTAAGACATAGAAATCTTGAAAATTTCACTGAGGTACATCTGTGTTCCTTTGAGTTGCTTTGTGTTTATTTTTTGCTTTGAGTTTTACATGCTCCCATTTTTCTTGACTGTATTTTACGTGATGATTAAAGATTAACAGAAAGCTTATTGCAGTTGAACAGTGCCACTGTACAACAATTGAGTGAGAAAATTTTTAAGAATTATCGTTCCTGGTTTAACTATTTGCATCGTAAAACAAATATTAGGTGAGCGATCTAAATACCATCAATTATAACTTGATGCCTTAATTTGAATTCATATAGAGTTGTCACCATTTCAGGACTACTAATTTTCATTTGGTATCTCTGTCCCTCCCTCCTCCCACAACTTTTAAGGTTCCCTCCGGATTATGACAGACAACAATTGGAACTTATTTACATTGCGCTCTATCTTCTCATATGGGGTGAAGCTTCAAATATTCGGTTCATGCCTGAATGCTTATGCTATATTTTCCATCAGGTATGTATGCTTTCTTTTCATGTTAGCTCATCAAGATGAATGGTCTGGAGTGAATGGCCAAATCCTTTAGTAGTTTTCATTATTTTCTTCGTTTCTTATTATAGCTAGCCTCCTGATAGCTAACTTGATTTTGAAACCAATTCCTCACCATTTATTAAAACAGTAGAAGAACAAAATGAAAGTCCATAAGTACATACTAGTGAGTTGCAAAGTAAAACATAAAAATCTAGTCTACGACATAAATATTATACTGTAAGATTGTAGAGAATCATGCTTGTTCTTAATACACAACTTTTTCAGAAGTTTCACTTTTACATGTCCTGAAACTTATAAGGTTTGATAACACTTTTCTTCCATAATTGTTAAGATGGCCAAAGAGGTATATGGAATTTTATCTAGCAATGCTCATCCACCTACTGGAGAAATATACGAAACAACAGCACGGGATGAAGAATCTTTTCTGAGGGATGTTGTAACTCCTATCTACCAGGTCTTGTACAAGGTAAGGATTGTATTCTACTGCCTGTATTTCTCCACAAGAACCATTTTTATTACAATTTTGCAATTCAAAAGTTGCATCTCTTTTTTGTTGCAAAGGAAGCAAAGAGAAACAAAAATGGCAAGGCAAGTCATTCAAGATGGAGAAATTATGATGATTTAAATGAATACTTTTGGTTAGTATCTTTGATGGTAAATTTTGCTTTTGATCCATTCAGATATAAATAGCTGAAAGGCCTGTTTATTCCTTCTAGGTCCGACAGATGTTTTAGGCTAGGGTGGCCAATGGACCCTAAAGCAGACTTTTTTAGACATTCAGATGGGATTCAACCAACAAATAAGGTACTTATCTTTGTTGAGAGGTTGTCTGTTTATAACTTTGAGTGGGGGATGGTCAACTTAGACATATTCGGAAACATTTTATATAATATCTCATTCCAGTGTTCTATTCAGAAGAAACAAAACTCCTATTGCTACACAAAGTTTACTAAAATTCCTCTTCTCTTATGAGTTGGACTTTTCTGTGTGCTACATGTGCATGGAAACATGTCCATAATGCACAATGTTTGCATACATGAACATAATTTGTGTCTGCACATGCATAGGATTTTTTTTACTTTTTCTTAATAAATTTGTATTCATCTGCATACATGTTTAATAGAGGCCAAATCAAGCTGCTGGTGGGAGGAGGAAACCTAAAACAAATTTTGTAGAAGTCCGAACATTTTGGCACCTCTACAGAAGTTTTGATCGAATGTGGATATTCTTGATATTGGCTTTCCAGGTAGTCTTAATTTATAATTATATGTTTATAGTTTGAGTAATGATTCCAAACTCCCCTAGAGTTCTCAAATACACAATCCTGATATACACTAAACTCCATGTCGTAAGTGTCTTTCAAGAATGGTAAGAATCGACCTTTTGGTTTGCTTTTCGATTTTCAGTATGATCGTACAAATAATGTACTCTCTTTCCTGCCCTTTCCTATCCATATCAACAAGATTGGAAAAACAAGCATATCTCTTTCCTGCCCTCTCCTATCCATATCAACAAGATTGGAAAAACAAGCATACACTTCCCTTGCTTCTGAAATCACCCATATCAGCTGTGTATGCTGTTATAATACTATGATGTTGTCATTTTCCATGCCCACCTCAATTCATATCAGGCCAGTAGTTCAAGAACCAACATGACATAAGATGCCACTTTGATGATTGATTTGTTTTGTTTAATTTTCAAAGAAATTTGGATTTTGAATTCCTCTAAGCACGTGGACTTGAATTCTAAACCATAGTTTATTCAAGCTCTTTAACCAACAATATAGGAATACTATAGTCTATACTAAATAGAAAACAAAATAAAAAAATTCCTATCTATGCAAGCTTAAGTGGTGGTGATGGAATTTGAGAGTGATGGAAAAGATACGAATTTGTATTCTCTTTCTATATTCTGTTTTGTTTTGTGAGAGGAGGATTGGATATGGTGGGTGGAAAACTGGCAGTGGCAGGCTGGGTAGGTGGTGGGGGAAGTTACAGGATTCAGAATGGAGGCAAAATAGGGTAATGCTTTGTTTAAGAAAAAAACTGTCATCACTGCCGCTAAGAGTGTGTGGCATTTTTCTTTGGGGGAGCTTTTCCATTTGAATCAAAGTTGCTACTCCTGAATAGGGATGGGCAACGGTTATGGCGGGCGGGTAACCGCGGTTATTTACCCATAACCGTTTATGCTCATACCCGCATAACCGTTTACCCATTGGGTAATTGCATAAACGGTTATACCCATACCCATAACCGTTTATAAACAGTTAACCATACCCATTTAACTGTAACCGTTTAATACCCATTTACCCTTTTACCCTTTTTAACCTGTTTATTTTTTATTTTTTTTTACCATTACCCCTTTTTTCACCCGGCTTCATGTTTTTTAACAACTTGAAAATTTTAAAAAAATTGTCATAATTTTTTTTTTTTTTAACAATTAAACACCGTTATAGGTACATTCATCATACATTTCCGTATTTTAATTTTTTAAGTTCTTATACCATTCCAATAATTGAAATAATAGTTTACGGACAATATTTTTAACTGTTACCAATGAAGGTAAATATAATATTTGCTAAGTATTATTGGGTTACAAAAATTGTTTAGAAGACATTTCTGTCAATTTCACGGTTACCCGCAAAGAATTTAAATTAATTTGGCGAATTCCTTGATAATGAGAATCATCATTCCTGTAGCAGTGTTATTGAGAGAATGATCGATGAATTCCTTGCTAATTTATTGGGTGCTAAGTATTATTGGATCAAGAACATGGTTTGTGTTAGTTTTACATATATAAAATAAATGGGTAAACGGTTATCCGTTTATAACCGCGGTTAATACCCATAACCGTCCATTTAAATTTCGCTGGTAAACGGTTATACCCATAACCGTTTATTTATCTAAACGGTTACCCATAACCGTAACCATTTAATTTAAATGGGCGGGTAACCGCGATTACCCATAACCAATGGGTATTTGCCCATCCCTACTCCTGAACAAAAGTGAGGTTGATATGTTTCCTAGATAAAAAAGGATGTGTTTTTAAGATGAAAAGGAGATTGGAGAATCTCTTTTCTTTTAATTCTATACAATTCTTGTAAAGAATGTGCCTCACTATATTCTGATTTTTAGGCTATGCTTATTGTTGCATGGAGTCCTTCTGGTTCTCTGACTGCTTTCTTTGATGCGGATGTCTTCAGAAGTGTTTTAAGCATCTTCATCACTTATGCTTTCCTCAACTTATTACAAGGTGGGTGTTCTTGGCATTTATTTCCCTATAATGTATACTGTTATATTCTGCTCTAATGGCATGCCATCTATTTACTGACTTTTCTGCTACACTTTCTTATCTTGTGTATATATGTTCTTCAGCCACTCTGGATATAATTCTTAGTTGGCATTGTTGGAAGAGCTTGAAATTCACTCAAATACTACGATACCTCTTGAAATTTGCTGTAGCTGGTGTATGGGCTGTGGTTCTGCCCATTGGTTATTCTAGTTCTGTGCAGAGTCCTACAGGACTTCTAAAATTCTTCAGCAGTTGGGCTAGGGATTGGCGGAATCAATCATTTTATAATTATGCTGTTGCGCTCTATCTGCTTCCTAATATATTGGCTGCTGTGCTATTTTTTCTTCCACCTTTACGGAGGCACCTAGAGCGCTCAAACTGGAGGATTGTCACTCTTTTTATGTGGTGGGCTCAGGCAAGCATGTCTGAAACAAATTTCTTGTTGCCTTGTGGTTGTAGATATATCTTTTTGCTCTGTTATTTTTGCTTGAGTTAAGGATATTTGAATGATTTTTTTTTATGTGTTTCTGGCCATACTACAGCCAAAACTGTATATAGGAAGAGGGCTTCATGAGGACGTCTTTTCACTGCTGAAGTAAGTAAAAAGTATCTTCACTTTTATTATTTTTCTTCATCATTTGACAGTGGGGTAAGGCTAGCCTCTCCATAAATGGGGGTAAGGCTAGCCGACATTCACCTCTCCCAGACCCTGTGTAAAGCGGGAGCCTTGTGCACTGGGTACGACCTTTTGATCTTTTGTGAAGTTCTTCTGGTCGAACGTATTGCGTATTGATTTGACAGTGGGGTGTTGAATGTGAGTGGGAAAAGCTCTGAGGTGGTTCACCATTTTGCTGCTTGTCTTTCCACTCATTAGTCATTACTATTGATATTTGATTTCTGGTGCCTTTGTTCTGATTTTAACAGAATTACCTTTCTTTTCAGATATACGCTGTTTTGGATCATGCTGCTAATCAGCAAGCTATCGTTCAGCTATTATGTGGAGGTGGTTTCTCTTCAATATTCTTCTTTCTGATCTTAAACCCTTTTTTTATTTTCCATTTCTTATTCATGTTCACATACATACATAGCAGGCAGTGGCATATACATTTAGGTATTTGTATGATTTAAACACACCCGCACATGTACAATCTGTTGTGTGTGCATGAACTCACTTAGCTCCTGAAATTAAAACTGAAGTGTTATGAAATTTGAGATACATAGCAGCCTGAGTCCACAAATAAGTCACTGAGCTAATTCTATAAGTTTCAATAACACGAAACAGAATTCCTTGACCACCACACACAGGCTCAACATAAGGGTGATAGTCCTTGAATCTCAAATGGTATATCATCATGTATAGAATTTTGACCAGGATTACATATTTTGTTAATATTTTCCTAAATCAGTTATAGCAAGTCATATTTGAAGATTACCACATAATGTATAACCTAAAAAGTTTGAAGAAAGTAATAGATCCATTGAGAAAGGTATGATGAAATGTTAAGTTACCTGGCTTTGTTCTCATTGGCCAGTGGAAAAGATTATTCTGGAAAACCAGAAGCAACATATTTAAAGAACATCAAATGATTTCTAGTCTTAGCCAGCTCGAGTTCTCAACTCCACTAGGCTGAACTCATACTTCTAGAACTCAAATTTTATATTAATGTTGCTTCTTATTTTTTCTGCTACCTTTGTCTCCTAATGCATTCCACCTAGAGATGAACAACAATAATTTTCTTTTTAAACTAGGATACTTTACCCTGTCAAGTTGTGAAACATTAAGTGCTCATTTGTATGAATCGTAACTGTATACATGGTAAATAGATGCCAAACTTCATTAACTTCCTGTTGACAAGTTGATGCCCAAATGCTGAATTCATGTGTACCTGGTCCTAGAAATAGGGTATAACTACTCTCTTTTTTGGGGTGTGATCACTTTATTTTAGGGCCATGTTTCAGTTACTATAGAGCGTTTTTCCTTTCAGGATCCTTTGAACTCATATTTTTTTATTACTAATCTGTATTTGTATATTACGATAACAGATACTGCCACTTGTTGCACCAACAAAAATAATAATGAAGATGCCTATAAGTAATTATCAATGGCATGAGTTCTTTCCAAATGGTAATATTTCAAACTTTGCCATACCGCTTTTACTTAAAATGTTTTTAACTGTAGCCTGTGCTTACTACAAATTCACATTTGGAACTGCTGTAGTAACTCATAATATTGGCGTTGTTATTGCAATATGGGCTCCAATTGTCCTGGTAAGTGAACCGCTGAAGAAATTCTGTTCGAGTGAAAACTGTCATGTGATAAAATTTGCATTTCTTGTACATGCTTATGTAAATTATCACTTTTTAATGATTATTGGTGTATAGGTTTATTTTATGGATGCTCAAATATGGTATGCAATATTTTCTACTATCTTTGGTGGAATTCATGGAGCCTTCAGCCATTTGGGTGAGGTTGGTGGCAAATTTGTTCTCTCTGTTTTACATTTAACGTGTCTATATCAGTCTCAAGCTCTCAGCTAGTCTTGGTTTCTTCCCAATGATCCCTTTATAACTATTTGTCTCTCAGATACGGACCCTTGGGATGTTGAGGTCAAGATTTGAGTCTGTGCCTTCTGCTTTCAGTGATCGTCTTATGCCGTCACAAAATGAGGATGCAAACGAGGAAGGACCATTGATGGTACTAATTTAATCACTGTTTTCATATTGCTCTGTAGTACATGGAATTTAAGTTGATTTTGTGCCTCATAATATATTTCATACCATACATAA
Organism: Malus sylvestris; assembly: GCF_916048215.2. NCBI lineage: Eukaryota > Viridiplantae > Streptophyta > Magnoliopsida > Rosales > Rosaceae > Malus > Malus sylvestris. The sequence continues at coordinate 11,648,793 of NC_062268.1, forward strand.
ATGATCTGCGCACCACATACTGATGCAGGTAATTTGTTTGGTACTACTTGTCAATGAAAAAAACATGACTTGAAATCTTTTTTCTTCCATGTCCTTGACTAAAAGTAGACACTTTGATGTGGCAGAATGAGGAACGCCAACGAAAGAACATTGATGAGGAACGCCAACGAAAGAACATTGCTAATTTCTCTCAGGTGTGGAATGAGTTCATAACTTCAATGCGATGGGAGGACCTTATCAGCAATAGGTTAACCACTTCTTGCTCTCTAATTTACCTTTCAACGCAGTTTTGGCAAGTTGCTGATTATATCCGTTCAAAATAAACCTTACAGAGATAGAGATCTGCTGCTTGTTCCATATTTGTCAAGTCCTCTGTCTGTTGTCCAGTGGCCTCCTTTCTTGCTTGCTAGTAAGGTATATATTTTACATGCCTTCATATGTTAATTTTATGTACAAACCCATTCAGTAACTTTTATTATTGTTTTTTTCACATGTGAAGATTCCGATAGCATTGGACATGGCAAAAGATTTTACGGGGAAGGCAGATGATGATTTATTTAAAAAGATCAAGACTGATGATTATATGTACTCAGCAGTAATTGAATGCTATCAGACACTCAGGGATATTATAGATGGCCTTTTGGAAGATCAAGCAGATAAGATGTAAGTCAGAAGCATACCAGTTTGAATGTCATAGATAACCAGAATCAGCCTGCACAATTTTATCCTCCCTATATGTTTCATCTTACATAACAGGATTGTAGAGTGGATATGCGATGAAGTAGACGGTAGTATAGACCAGAAAAGATTTTTGACTAATTTCCGCATGAGCGGGCTGCCATTTCTTAGCGAGAGGTTGGAGAAATTTCTAAATCTCTTGGTAACATACTTCCTTCGATGCCTTTCTAAAATTTTTAGTGCTGAGTTTTTCAGTAATAAACTGATAGTCTAGACAATGTAGACATTATACATTTCCTTTCTGAGTACTTAAGTTGGTGCGTTGGCAGCTAGCCGCAGATGAGAACGATGATAATTCCATGCGTCAGATAATCAATGTCCTTCAAGATATCATGGAGATTATCACACAGGATGTTATGATCAACGGCCATGAGTGAGTTCTAAGAAATAAGTGCATTCTGGTGACAGAACAAAAACTGAAATAACCACCAAATGGGCCTTTCCATCTCCTGTGCTTTTATGGTTTTGTTCTTCTGTGTGTAGAATACTGGAGGCAGCATATAAAATTGATCCTCAAAATGTCAAGAAGGAGCAAAAGAAGGAGCAAATGTTTCAAAAGCTTAAGATTGACCAGAGAGATAAGGGTTGGAGGGAGAAGGTAACTTTGGGAGACATTCTTTTGTTGTTGACATTAACTGATTATCTAAGATTTTTGGGTCTTACTATCTTCTATGTTAACATAGGTAGTCAGACTTCATTTGCTTTTGACCGTCAAGGAGTCTGCCATCAATGTCCCTCAAAACTTGGATGCTCGCAGGCGCATCACCTTCTTTGCAAACTCCTTATTCATGAACATGCCACGTGCTCCCAAAGTTCGTGACATGCTCTCATTCAGGTCTGTCATTGTAAATGCTAAGTTTGTCAATGGTAAAATTAGGCAACTAAATGGAATAAGGAAATAACAAAAAAGCCCCCCTTTTGACATGTTTTTGAGACTTGGTTGAAGTTGAAAGATCAATATGGTTTTTCTTCCAACATTTGTGTTGAAGATATATGTCTCTTTCCTCTTTCAAGATTTTCTTTTATGCTTCGGGATCTGATAATTGCTAAAATAAGTTCAATATTCTTCCTGATTTATGGTTCAGTGTTCTGACTCCTTATTACAAAGAAGATGTCATCTATTCTGATGAGGAACTTAATAAAGAAAATGAGGATGGAATCTCAGTTTTGTTCTACCTGCAGAAAATATATCCTGGTGCGTGTCAGTCTCATATCTGCATTATTCTTTTCATTTTTTGAAATTGACTTGAACTTACCCTTGCCAACCAACTATGATTGCCAATTAGATGAATGGACAAATTTCCAGGAACGGCTAGAAGATCCTAAGAATGAGATTCCTGGGAAGGACAGATCAGAGTTAACCCGTCAGTGGGTATCTTACAGGGCACAGACACTTTCTAGAACAGGTCTGGATTAATGAGTAAATTGGTCTCTTGTATAATTATCATTTAAATATGTGATCTTATACTTTTAATCTGTATTTTTCTGCTAGTGAGAGGGATGATGTACTATAGGAAGGCTTTAGACCTTCAGTGTGTCCTGGAAACAGCAGGAGATAGTGGTTAGTGGTTTCTGTAACAGATAATGTGTTTCAAGAGCAATGTTATCTGATTTTGGTTCCAAAATTTTGTAGAAGCTAGTAAAGTGGCATATGGTTATGTTGCAGATTTTTTGGGAGGCTACCAAACCTCGGGGTTAAGCGAAAATGATGAGCAGGCTGAGCAGGCTTTTCTAGATCGTGCACAAGCTCTGGCAGATTTGAAGTTTACATATGTAGTTTCTTGTCAGATCTATGGTGCTCAGAAAAACTCCATTGAAGCTCGGGATAAAAGTTGTTACACTAATATCCTGAAGCTGATGCTAACGTGAGTCAATAGTGCCATGGGATGAACAATGAGTAGATTCCTTTGCTATTTAAATTGTTGATGGCATCGTTTAATTTGTAAACTTTTTTGTAGGTATCCATCTCTACGTGTTGCTTACATAGATACAACGGAGGAGCAAGTGAATGGAAGACCCCAAAAAACTTATTTTTCTGTTCTAGTCAAGGGAGGTGACAAATGGGATGAGGTATGGAAAAAGACTGCTTGTTCCATACACACTGAACAGTGCATAGCATAGTAGTATGTGCCTTGAACGGGAAATAAAGCTACTAATTTTTTTTTCTTCTATTGAAGTATATTATGCGCATAAACTGGAAGGAATCAGCTTTATTGTGAAAGTGAATTGTTCTGTTAATCTTGGTTCAGTTTTGTTGAGTAATAAATTTCTGTTATTCTAGTATATAAAATATTTTCTTGAATTATCTTCTTTTTTGTAATGTATGTATCTGTGCATGAATTGGATTTTTTTATTATTGTGGGAAAATAATTACTAATTCAAATTTGTGGTTTTTATTTTGGAGATGAAGACAAGACCAAGAATAATAACATAAGAGAGGTTGCATATTTTTCTTAATAAACAAAATAGAAGAATGTAATGGAGAGCTAGAGTTTCATAAATAAACAAAGGAAGAAACTTATTCTTATACAACATAGTTGTATAATGTATATATCGTTTTTGGGTGAAAGTAGAGAAGGATTAGGTGGTATAATGTATATATTGTAATAGTACTTTTGATTAGATGTCCATTTTGTTGTAGACAAGCTTCATCTATAAACAAGTGTCCAGGAATCTACACATAGAATAGAGTAATTAAGAGCTGGCCCGTCCTACCTGTATTGAGATTAGTGCACTCATATGAGCCATATCGAATGTAGCTAACAGTTGATAACTAATACTTCTGTTTCTTGCATTGCTAGGAAATATACCGCATCAAGCTTCCAGGTCCTCCTACAGATATTGGCGAAGGAAAACCTGAAAATCAAAACCATGCCATTATCTTTACTCGCGGAGAAGCCCTGCAGACAATAGACATGAATCAGGTAGCTCTCCTTCTGTCTTTATGTAAAAAATTATATACAAAGTGGGTCATTTTACCTTCTTATTGCCTGAAAGAGGAAAAAAGGGTGTTATATTGTGCTTTATTCATCCTCTTTTTCCAGGATAATTACTTTGAAGAAGCTTTCAAAATGAGAAATGTGTTGGAGGAATTCCTAAAGCGTCGTCGTGGGAACCGAAAACCCACAATATTGGGTCTAAGGGAGCATATTTTCACAGGAAGGTCAGCCCTTCAATATATCCGTTCAAAATTTATGGACCTTAATGGGATGATTAGTGGCAATTGTAGTGTTATATGCTTATTTTTCTTTTCCTCCTAATGTACAGTGTTTCATCACTTGCTTGGTTCATGTCGAATCAAGAGACCAGTTTTGTAACCATTGGCCAAAGAATTTTGGCAAATCCACTGAGGTAAGCCTTAAATTACATTTGACAGAGCCATATTCTAATTCTGTTATGTACTTCATTTCTTGGTTTGGGCTTGGTGAGAGGACTAATATCCATTTAACTCTAGCCACCAGAATCGTAATCCAATCCTCAATTGTTTGTTATTTATTTACTATTACCATTCCAGTACCTATCTAATGCCATTCCAACTTGACAGGGTACGGTTCCATTATGGTCATCCTGATATATTTGATAGAATCTTCCACATAACAAGGGGTGGCATAAGCAAAGCTTCAAAAATAATAAACTTAAGCGAGGATATATTTGCAGGTAATTTTCCATTCTTAACACGATCATCCACTAATTTAGTATTATATCTGCTGATTAATTGTGTTGATGCCTTCAGGGTACAATTCTACTATGCGTGGGGGATTTATAACGCATCACGAGTATATCCAAGTAGGCAAGGGGCGTGACGTGGGAATGAACCAAATATCACTTTTTGAGGCTAAGGTTTCAAATGGAAATGGAGAACAAACACTTAGCCGTGATGTTTACCGGCTTGGGCGTCGGTTTGATTTCTTCAGAATGATGTCCTTTTACTTCACAACAATTGGATTCTATTTTAGTAGTATGGTATGCTAGCGAGACTAATCTCATTTGTCTAATGATTTACTTTGTTCCATTAGTAGTTTATACTGAGTAGATTTCTCAGACAACATGTCAGATGTCAATGCAGTCTCTGTACTTCATTAATCCATCCTTTGTCTATAGGACTAGGTTGGCATTGCTTAATTCATGTTTGAGAGAAGATTTTCAGATGATTATACATGTTACTGACAATGTCCATGACAGGTACAATATTTATAGATGATAAAGCGGCCAGCCGTATTCACAATAAATTGATTGAATCTGAGAATTGCATAAATAGGAAGGGCATTATTAGAGTTTTGAGGATGTCTTTTGGTTGTCTTTGGCTTTATGTGTTTATGTGCTTGAAGGGATGTGGTATTTTACAACTGACTTATGTATTGCACCTTGACACGGACATTATATTGTTTCAGGTAACTGTGCTGATTGTATATGTGTTTTTATATGGACGTATGTACATGGTTATGAGTGGGTTAGAGAACGAGATCATGGAGAATCCAGCCATACATGAGAACAAAGCCTTCGAAGAGGCTTTGGCTACCCAGTCTGTCTTTCAACTGGGCTTGTTGCTTGTGCTTCCCATGGTAATGGAAATTGGCCTAGAGAAAGGGTTCCGCACTGCCTTGGGTGATTTTGTCATCATGCAGCTGCAGTTGGCCTCTGTTTTCTTCACATTCCAACTTGGAACAAAAGCCCATTACTATGGAAGGACAATCTTACACGGAGGATCTAAATACCGTGCAACTGGCCGTGGTTTTGTTGTCGTCCATGCAAAGTTTTCCGAGAATTACAGACTCTACTCACGCAGTCACTTTGTGAAGGGGTTGGAATTGCTGATTCTGCTGATTGTGTATGGAGTCTATGGGGAATCTTATAGGAGTTCAAATCTTTTTTGGTTCATCACTTTCTCCATGTGGTTTCTGGTTGCTTCGTGGTTGTTTGCTCCTTTCATATTCAATCCATCCAGCTTTGACTGGCAGAAAACTGTAGATGATTGGACAGAGTGGAAGAGGTGGATGGGAAACCGTGGTGGTATTGGGATATCACCTGACAAAAGTTGGGAATCATGGTGGGATGAAGAACAGGAACACCTCAAATACACAGTTTTCCGGGGAAGAATTCTTGAGATAATACTTGCGCTTCGGTTCCTTATTTACCAATATGGAATTGTTTACCACCTTGATATAGCTCATCACAGCAAGAGTTTACTGGTAATATTCGTGTTCTATTATATTTGACTAGTTGTTCTCCTGTTGGCCTATAAATAGTTGTTTAGCCTTAAGGCCTATTTTTTATGACTTTTTTCAATTTCTTTGCAGGTTTATGGACTTTCTTGGGTGGTTATGGTAACTGTTCTTCTCGTTTTAAAGGTATGCAAATAAAAATCATTAATAACTAGTAAGTATGTTTGATGCAAGGTTGTTTGGACTTGGTTTTGACTGGGTTACAGATAAAAATGTTACTTCTCTGATGATATGGTATATCTGATGTTGCTTATTTTGCATGTTTCCATCAGATGGTTTCCATGGGTAGACGAAGATTTGGCACCGACTTTCAGCTCATGTTCAGAATTCTGAAAGCGCTTCTGTTTCTTGGTTTCATGTCAGTCATGACTGTCCTATTTGTTGTTTTCGGCCTTACTATTTCAGATCTATTTGCTGCAATCCTTGCCTTTCTACCCACAGGCTGGGCCCTTCTTCTGGTAAGTTAAATGTTTTCTGTAGTTTAAGCGTCGAGAGTTTTTTCATTTCGAAAATACCCGTCTCAAAATTATGCTTAGAAACAATGTCCCAAACTTTTCCTAATTGTATTCACTAAACCAATTGTTTGTTTCATTCTTTCAAGATCGGACAAGCATGCAGGCCGATGTTCAAAGGGCTAGGGTTCTGGGAATCAATCAAGGAGCTTGGAAGAGCATACGATTACATAATGGGACTAGTGATCTTCATGCCGGTAGCCATTTTGTCATGGTTCCCGTTTGTATCAGAGTTCCAAACACGTATCCTCTTCAACCAAGCATTCAGCAGAGGCCTGCAGATTTCCAGGATCCTTGCAGGGAGGAAAGACAAGACTGCCTCTCGGACAGAAACTTAAAAATTTCCATCTGCATTGAAGCTTTTAGCATCTCTAAGTTCATATCCGCGATTAGAATATAATTTATCCTGTGAAAATCCATAGAATCACAACAATTAATTTTACGAGGAAGATTAAGTAGAGTGCCTTTGTAGTTGCTTGTCTTTCCCACTCACTGCCTATTCCAAGTTTCATGCATATCATTAGCTGCTACCATCTTTCCACTTATGATGTTAAATTGCATAATTTTGAACGTCCACCGGAATTGGTGGATGCTTCCAAGGATATATGGCCTCGTTTCGTGTCTAGGACTAGATTGATAACTTTCTAAATAGTGGCTTATTTATTCAAACTCAATCTTGTATACCAAACGAGGCCTAAGTTCTTGGATTTGGAGTCCTCTGCCTTTGAGTTAGGCACAGATTAGATCTTCTAAAGCACCGACCCTTTGTAACCAGATTTTTTCTCTCCAAATTTCTGTTTTCAATATGATCTTACATACGAAATTGAATGAAAATATTTTAAATTAGATAATATTGATTTTGTTTAGTACATGGCCAATAATTCAACAAGTGAGAAATGCTAGGATCAGTCATTAGCAAAAGAATTTATGCAAGGTTGTTCATGCAATTTGAGGATAATATAAGGTTACTGGTAAAAGGTTACGTGTTCAAGAAATAAAAATTTAGTCATTAAATGATTAACATAACCATCATCAGTTACTTAGAGCGTGGAATTCAACTTCAAACATATTGATAACTATGTAATTGAAGTATTGATAACATTACAACATGAACCATGTCCAAAGTCCGTAGTGTGTTAATATGCTTGTCCATATTAAATATCGAACCAGCATGTTGGTCAGACCGTTTGACCCAAATAATGAACAACAACAATCATTTACATGTCGTTCGTATTCATTATTTTTTCTATTTTATATCATTTGTACTCATCATTTTCATTTTCGTTCGCATTCTAATATGCTTGAAATATTAGAAAGCTAACAATAAAAATATGGAATTGTTATTTGCACTAAAAAAAATAAAATTCATGTTGTACTATTCACAAGTGTATTTTTCTTTTAAGCAACTCTGTCCCATATATCACAATTTGTACCCACACACATGTGGGCTGAACTTCTTTTGGATGGTAGGCGATCGCTCGTATCTCAGGTCTTGATGGTAACGGGGTCGTGCACGTCACCCTCTGCCACGAGAAGTTGGACTTCATCCAGGGGAGGCAGATCCAGATCAAGCCCCCCACGTTAAAATTTATAATTTGGCCTAATCGGATAAATGGTCCCGTAGTCATAAGGTATTCGGATGATAGCCTCTGTGGTAAAAAAATTCGGATTTAAACCCCTATGGTTTAAGTCTGTTAGGATTTAAACCCCTGTGGTTTAAGTCTGTTAAGATTTATGCCCTTCTGTTAAATAATGTTGACGTGGCTGCCACATATACGCCACGTGGCTGCCAAATGTCTGTCACGTGGCAAAAATAATATTTTTTTTAAAACCTGAATTTTTACAAAAAAAAAAAAACCCAAAAGCTCCCCCCGCCCTCCGCTCGTTCCCCCCCCCCCCCCGGACTTCTTCTTCTTCTTCCCGCCAGAGACCAGCCCCCCCCCCCGCCGGAGCCCTCTCCCCGCGCGACCCTCCTCCCTCTCCTTCTTCCTTCTTCTTCTTCTTCTTCTTCTTCCCGCCGGAGACCAGCTCCCCCCCTCGTCGGAGCCCTCTCCACGCGCGACCCTCCTCTCTCTCCCTTTTCCTTCTTCTTCTTCTTCTTCTCGCAGATCTGGGTTTTTTTTTTTTGTAAAAATTCAGGTTTTTTTTAAAAAAAAAATAAAAAATTATTATTTTTGCCACGTGGCAGACATTTGGCAGCCACGTGGCATATATGTGGCAACCATGTCAGCATTATTTAACAGAAGGGCATAAATCCTAACAGATTTAGACCACAGGGGTTTAAATCCGAATTTTTTTACCAAAGGGGCTATCATCCGAATACCTTATGACCACATGGACCATTTATCCGATTAGGCCTTATAATTTTCATGTCTCTCGTTTACAAGCTTCAGTATTAAAACCCAGTCGTTATTGTGGGCCAAATACAGAAGAAAGCAACAGCCAAATTTCTCCATTTTTCTATTCGAATTGGGAATTTCTGAGGAATTGGGTGATCTTTCGAAAAGTTGAGAGTTTTCTGAGGAAATTTGAAGGTTTTGGGAAATGGGTTTTCGTTAATTTGATGTGAACACATTGATGAATTTTTGGAGTAGAAGTGATTGGTTTGATGTTTTTTTAAGGAGATCTAAATCCTTCATTTTTTTTAAAACTACATGTATGTACACTACAGAATTATTCTCATCATTTTTTCTTCCCTCCCTTTATCTTACACTTTATTTTTTATCTTATTATTTTTATAAAAAAAATTAATATAAAATGTTAATATGGCTTATCCTAACTATTCAAGTATGAAAGGGCGAAAGAGGATAAAGATTAGAACAAGAGAAAATCCTGTTTCGTACACTACATGCACGTAGCTCTCTTTAAAATTAAAAAAAAAATGATGCAACGAGTTGTGAGCTTTTACAATTTATATGTGAGTAGTTATTTCACTTTTTGTGCATGATGTGCATGGAGTTGCATGGTGGGCACACGAGTGATTTCTCCTATTTTAATTAAAAAATTAAGAAAATTGATCATATATGTCAATTTCTCGGATATTACACGTGTCACCCTCCTGGCTTTAGGGGTCCCCACCTTCTTTCTTCTTTGCGGAGTCACAGTCCCCGCCCTGTTAACTTCGAAAATTAAGCAAATTCCGGTGAATTTAGAAAGCAGCCTCTCCGACAGCAGAAACACCCAAAAAAAAAAAAAAAAACACTTCCGCGCAGCTGATGAAGATTTGTTTATCACAATTCTCTAATTCTAAAAGCAAAAGCACTTCAAAAGGCATCTGAAACCCTCCCATATATCACCAATTCCTTTCTTGCTTCGAGAGCAAAGACACACTTTGCTTTCCTTTTCCCCACCTCCTTCCCAAAATATCTCTCTCTCCTATATTTCCCTCTTTAAATAGCTGAAAAGATCACATCATGTCTTCGCAAAATCCCACACTGAATAAGTGAGAGCTGAAACCGAGAGGAGACTGCCGAGGATTGGCGGTGCTTTTCGGAAATGGCGAGCTCCAGCGGTACGAAGAACGCGTTCCGGGGGCCGTCTCGATCAATTTCGAGGGCAATGACGAGAATGCCCACAAGGGTTTTGGAGTCGCCGAACGAGGACGAGTCGTTGGACAGCATAGTTGTGCCCCCGGGACTTCCCTCAATTGCTCGGATTTTTCGAGTTGCGGATGAGATTGAGAAGGATAACCCTAGGGTTGCTTATCTCTGTATGTTGTTGTTGCCCTCACGTTAGTTTGCAATTCATACTGTTTTGGAACCAAGTGACCAGAAAAAGTTTGAAATTGCTGTTTTTTTTTTTTTTTTTTTTGCATGAATTCGATCGTTTGTGTGCATAGTTTGGAACAAAATGTTAAATTGTGTTGGAAAATTTAATATTATTATATTAAATTTATTATTTGCACGAAATTAGAAGTTGTGCCTTTTGGTTGTGACTCTTTACGAATCACATATTTTCCAAAGAATATCTCAAATTCTATAAATAGGAAAGCCCTCTGTAAACATATACTAACTTTTACATTCACTTATTCATACATATCGTGCACTTGTTAGAGAGTTTTGTAGTGTCCCATTGAGTCCATATGAGGGAGTATTCAACACAATCGTGGTTCATTGGAGTTTTGTGATTTGGAGGGCTACTATTACAAGGACGTGGTCGTTGTATCCTGGGAGACAAGCGCCGATCAACCATGTAGTGGGGGGTAAACTTGTTTTAAGGACAGAATGTTCAACACTTGCTTTGACTGTATTTTCAAAATTTTCTAATCCATTACGTCATGTTCATTAAATATTGATTACTCATGTGCATGCATTACTTTGACGCTTGATTTATTTCTTGATTTTCTATGTGATTTAATATAACAATTAGACTCTATTTTTCTCACAAATCTTAAGACAAGTTTGATTGGTTTAATTGCTACTATGAATTTTCATTAGTAAAGCAATTAAATGGTTTGCATATTCTGGTTGTTGAGAAGAATTGCATATGAAAAACTTTATGTCGTGTTATCTTTATTTGATTATGCTATTTGGATATATGACTGATATTTGATGAAAAAATGGAACGTCTTTGGTTACTTTACAGTGGATATCTAATGTTTTGCATTTGCATATAGATTTGTTACTTTGTGGAATTGTTCACCGTAAATATTTTAATATATTCTGCAAATGTTACGAGGTTGATTCAATGACTTATATGGCTGTTTTCCAGAAAAGTCAGCACTAGTATCTTTTGGAAATAGGCGTTTCCGTTGCCCATTTTCCAAGTCGTGACTAGTTCTTTACCATGTTTTGTAGCAGTGCATGCATATGCATTATTTTGGGGCTCCAGTCTACTATCCCTTAAATTGTGTCTTATTTGTGTCTTCTTGATAATATGTTGACACATGTTCTTTAACTTAATTTATAACTTAACTTTGTTAATTTTATTTATTTAAAATTTAAATTTAAAAAAAAATCCAAAAAAATAAAAAACTGTTACCCAAATAGGATTCTTCACCTTCTGCTGTTGAGTGAACAAACTTCTCTATGGACGATAAATGCTTCGGTGGAGGTTTCGGTGAGGGCATGGACGGTGGGGATGATGATTCCGGCGATTTGGGAGGTGGCCGTAATTTGCTGGTGAGGAGGTCGACGATGAGGATGCGGGGAGTGATGAAGAAGACATTGGAGGAGGTGTATAGGGAGTGGCGGTGGTGGGAGGGGAGGTCGGCGGAGATTTCGGGGATGGGATTGGGGTGGAAGTGGTGGAGGAGTTGGGATTTGAAGAAAGGTTGGTGGGGGGAGAGGATAAGGAGGGTGCCCTGAGAAGGAGTGTGGAGGAGGAGGAGGAGGGCGGCGATGAGTCTGGGGAGGAAGAGGCCGGAGGAGAGAACGACGAGGCCGCTGCCGTTTTGAGGATCGTCGAGGAGTTCGGTTATGATGTGCTCGTGGAATTGGAGCATTTCGGGAGAGAGAGAGAGAGAGAGAGAGAGAGAGAGAGAGAGAGAGAGAGAAAGGAGTCGGAGAGTGGAGGGAGACCAAAACCAAGTTGGTTTTTCAGGGTCACGGATTCACGGGGGAGTTCTGAACTAAACAAAGTTAACAGAGTTAAGTTTTAGGTTAAGTTAAAGAATATGTGTCAACATATTAGCAAGGATACACAAATGAGACACAATTTAGGGGACAGCAGACCGGGAGCCATTATTTTGTTGTTAATTGGTTCGTTCATAGGGCCGTGGTTGTGGCAATTTTTTGGGTGATAAGGAAATCTGAAAGGATGTTTCTTTTCACTTAGAAAACAATGTGCCGACGTGCGTTGGTGAATAGAGAAGGCCTGAAAGCTTGAGATATCATGTGTATGGGTATACACAATAGATACGCTTTGTGTGGATTTCTAACCAGGGGGTCATATATAGTGAACACATAAGATGCATGACAGCAGTAAGTAATGAAACCAATGAAATGTGAAATGCTACGATGTGAAAGTATAAAAGGAGTGCCAAGAGAAGTGCTTCTCCTAGAAAGGACTTCTGAGGCTTGAAAGCCTAGAAGTAAAGACAGATAAAGAGAAAATACCTTCATTTTTTTTTGGTCGAAACCTTCATTGATTCCTACTTCTTAAGTATGAATCGATTAAGGTTTTTCTCACTGTAGTTGCTGTTTCCATTTCAAAAGAAAATATAAGCCAGAAAATCTTAATACGACTTATTTCCCATTAATTTTTGATATCTATTTCCAATGCGGATAGAATATCAATGTTCTTTGTGTAAGTGTTCCTCCTTCGCTTGGTAAGTGAGCTTCATTGTTGTTTGTGATGTGCTTGGTGTGTATGTTTTGCGTACGGCAGAAAGCACTTTCTTGATGGCAGTGGCAGAATATGTTAGTCTGTTTGGTTGATATTTTTTGTGCATTCAGGCCGCTTCCATGGATTTGAGAAGGCACACAAGATGGATCCAACATCAAGTGTTCGTGGTTTTCGACAGTTTAAGACACTTCTTTTGAACAAACTTGAAAAGGTAGACCATTAAATTGTCAATGGTTTCTTGTATTTTATTTTATTTTTCGTGAAGATTGGTATGATCTTAGCATTTCATTTATATTTCTCGTTGGTGTGTGTATGAATAGTTAACTTGTGATTTCATCTGTACGTTAATGTGGTAAGATTTATTTTATTTCTTCTTCTCCTCCTTTATCCTCTGTCTTCCATGATTAGAAGTTTCAAACTCAAGACCTCCTGCAATTAGAGATCTGATTCCATTGTGGACAACGATTGGACCCAAAACTTTAAGCTGTTAGGAAATAAGGGAACAATTCATACCAGGCTACCATTTTAAAATAATCTTTAAGGCTAATCCTAACTCTAAAATATTATTACCAATATCTATATTAGATGAAGTGCTTTTTGAAAATGAATTGAAGTGTCTTTATATTTCTTAAAATTTTATTCTTTGCAGGACGAAATAATGACAAAACATCAGCCTGCTAGATCTGATCCACAAGAAATTGTGAAGTATTACCACCAATTCTATGAGAAAAATATCAAAGATGGAGAGTACACAAAGAAACCGTAAGGCTTGTCTTTGATTTTTGATATGCTTGATTAATTGGATTAATCATTATCTTATACTTTTGGACACTAACTCTTGAAGGGAAGAGATGGCTAAGAATTGTCAGATTGCAACAGTACTTTATGATGTGCTCATGACACTGGTACCTCAATCCCAAAGAGACAAACAGGTTTGATTTTTATGATTTGGGGATGCGCAAGTCCTTAACAAACAGTTTGATACCGAAGGCACTGAAAATAATTTTGTCGTTACAGACACTGAAGATGGCTGAAGATGTCAAGAAGAAAAGGGAGCAGTTTGTCAACTATAACATTCTTCCGTTATATGGTGGTGGTGTTAAACCAGCAATTATGGAACTTCCCAAGGTTGTACATGCGCAGCATATGTGATTTCCATTCCTCTCTGATTTAGTTTCATGAAATCTTATTTTTCTCTATTGCTTACTGCTTTACCGTCTGATTTTCACTTGCAAATATTAGATCAAAGCGGCGCTCCGTGCTCTACAAAATGTGAACAGTCTTCCAATGCCAAGATTTCATGTAAAACCCACGAATCCTGATGACATGTCAACAGCGCCTACAGAGAGGATTAAACCTGTCAATGATATACTCGATTGGCTTTCTTATATTTTCGGGTTTCAGGTAACTTCTGCCCTAAATACCCATCTCCTTCCTCTTACCTTGGTTCTTATATGCCATAGTTATGAAACTTTTATCGGTATGCTAACCTTAAGTTTCTTAATGGATTGCTTTTTTGTGTATTGAAGAAAGGAAATGCGGCGAATCAGAGGGAACACTTACTCTTGTTACTTGCCAACATGGACGTAAGACATAGAAATCTTGAAAATTTCACTGAGGTACATCTGTGTTCCTTTGAGATGCTTTGTCTTTATTTTTTGCTTTGAGTTTTACAGGCTCCCATTTTTCTTGACTGTATTATACGTGATGATTAAAGATTAACAGAAAGCTTATTGCAGTTGAAAAGTGCCACTATACAAGAATTGAGCGAGAAAATTTTTAAGAATTATCATTCCTGGTTTAGCTATTTGCATCGTAAATCAAATATTAGGTGAGTGATCTAAATACCATCAACGTTATAACTTGTGCCTTAATTTGAATTCATATAGAGTTGTCACCATTTCAGCACTACTATTTTTCATTTGGTATCTCTGTCCCTCCCTCCTCCCCCAACTTTTAAGGTTCCCTCCGGGTGAAGACAGACAACAATTGGAGCTTATTTACATTGCACTCTATCTTCTCATATGGGGTGAAGCTTCAAATATTCGGTTCATGCCTGAATGCTTATGCTATATTTTCCATCAGGTATGTATGCTTTCTTTTCATATTGGCTCATCAAGATGAATGGTCTGGAGTTTCAGGTCATAACATTAGTATTTTTTTAGACCATGGCCCATTTTTTACGAAAATCATTTTGAGAATGGCCAAATCCTTTTGTAGTTTTCATTATTTTCTTAGGTTTCTTATTATAGCTAGCCTCCTGATAGCAAACCTGATTTTGAAACCAATTCCTCACCATTTATTAAAACAGTAGAAGAACAAAATGAAAGTCTACAAGTACATACTAGCGAGTTGCAAAGTAAAACATAAAAATCTAGTCGACGACATAAATATTATACTGTAAGTTTGTAGAGAATCATGCTTGTTCTTAGTACACAACTTTTTCAGAAGTTTCACTTTTACATGTCCTGAAACTTATAAGGTTTGATAACACTTTTCTTCCATAATTGTTAAGATGGCCAAAGAGGTATATGAAATTTTATCTAGCAATGCTCATCCGGCTAATGGAGAAACATACGAAACAACAGCACGGGATGAAGAATCTTTTCTG
This sequence comes from Malus sylvestris, assembly GCF_916048215.2. Taxonomy (NCBI): domain Eukaryota; kingdom Viridiplantae; phylum Streptophyta; class Magnoliopsida; order Rosales; family Rosaceae; genus Malus; species Malus sylvestris. Next base: position 11,664,161 of record NC_062268.1, read on the forward strand.
AGGGATGTTGTAACTCCTATCTACCAGGTCTTGTACAAGGTAAGGATTGTATTCCACAGCCTGTATTTCTCCACAAGAAGCATTTTTATTACAATTTTGTAATTCAAAAGTTGAATCTCTTTTTTGTTGCAAAGGAAGCAAAGAGAAACAAAAATGGCAAGGCAAGTCATTCAAGATGGAGAAATTATGATGATCTAAATGAATACTTTTGGTTAGTATCTTTGATGGTAAATTTTGCTTTCGGTCCAATTCAGATATAAATAGCTGAAAGACCTGTTTATTCCTTCTAGGTCCGACAGTTGTTTTAGGCTAGGGTGGCCAATGGACCCTAAAGCAGATTTTTTTAGGCATTCAGATGGGATTCAACCAACAAAGGAGGTACTTATCTTTGTTGAGGTTGTTTGTTTATAAATTTGAGTGGGGGATGGTCAACTTAGACATATTCGGAGACATTTTATTTAATATCTCATTCCAATGTTTTGTTCAGAAGAAACAAAACTCCTATTGCTACACAGTTTACTAAAATTCCTGTTCTCTTATGGGTTGGACTTTTCTGCGTGCTACATTGGCACGGAAACTTGTCTATAATGCACAATGTTTGCGTACATGAACATAATTTGTGTCTGCACATGCATATTTTTCGTAATAAATTTGTATTCATCTGCATGTTTAATAGAGTCCAAATCAAGCTGCCGGTGGGAGGAGGAAACCTAAAACAAATTTTGTAGAAGTCCGAACATTTTGGCACCTCTACAGAAGTTTTGATCGAATGTGGATATTCTTGATATTGGCTTTTCAGGTAGTCTTAATTTATAATTATATGTTTATAGTTTGAGTAATGACTCCAAACTCCCTTAGAGTTCTCAAATACACAATCCTGATATACACTAAACTCCACGTCGTAAGTGTCTTTCAACAATGGTAGCTTTTTGATTTTCAGTGTGATCTTATAACTAATGTACTCTAATGTACTCTCTTTCCTGCCCTCTCCTATCCATATTAACGAGATTGGAAAAACGAGCATACACTTCCCTTGCTTCTGAAATCACCTACATCGGCTGTGTATGCTGTTATAATATGATGATGTTGTCATTTTCCATGCCTCCTCAATTCATGTCAGGGCAGTAGTTCAAGAACTAACATGGCATAATATGTCACTTTGGTGATAGATTTTGTTTTGTTTAATTTTCAAAGCAATTTGGATTTTGAAGTCCTCTACGGAAGTGGACTTGAATTCTAAACCGTGTTTATTCAAGCTCTTTAAGCAACAATATAGGAATATTATAGTCTATACTAAATAGAAAACAAAATATAAAAAAAAATCCTATCTATGCAATCTTAAGTGGTGGTGATGGAATTTGAGAGCGATGGAAAAGAAACGAATTCGTATTCTCTTTCTACATTCTGTTTTGTTTGTGGGAGGAGGATTGGAGGTGGTGGGTGGAAAATAGGGTAATGCTTTGTTTAAGAAAAAAACCATCATCTGTGCAGCTAAGAGTGTGGCATTTTTCTTTGGGGGAGGTTTTCCATTTGAATCAAAGTTGCTACTCCTCAACAAAAATGAGGTTGATATGTTTCCTAGATAAAATAGGATGTGGTTTTAAGATGAAAGGGAGATTGGAGAATTTCTTTCTTTTAATTCTATACATTTCTTCTTGTAAAGGAGTGTGCCTCACTATATTCTGATTTTTAGGCTATGCTTATTGTTGCATGGAGTCCTTCTGGTTCTCTGACTGCTTTCTTTGATGCGGATGTCTTCAGAAGTGTTTTAAGCATCTTCATCACTTATGCTTTCCTCAACTTATTACAAGGTGGGTGTTCTTGGCATTTATTTCCCTATAATGTATACCATTATATTCTGCTCTAATGTCATGCTATCAATTTACTGACTTTTCTGTACACTTTCTTATCTTGTGTATGTACGTTCTTCAGCCACTCTGGATATAATTCTTAGTTGGCATTGTTGGAAGAGCTTGGAATTCACTCAAATACTACGATACCTCTTGAAATTTGCTGTAGCTGGTGTATGGGCTGTGGTTCTGCCTATTGGTTATTCTAGTTCTGTGCAGAGTCCTACAGGACTTCTAAAATTCTTCAACAGTTGGGCTAGGGATTGGCGGAATCAATCGTTTTATAATTATGCTGTTGCGCTCTATCTGCTTCCTAATATAATGGCTGCTGTGCTATTATTTCTTCCACCTTTACGGAGGCACCTAGAGCGCTCAAACTGGAGGATTGTCACTCTTTTTATGTGGTGGGCTCAGGCAAGCATGTCTAAAACAAATTTCTTGTTGCCTTGTTTTTTATGTGGTGGGCTCAGGCAAGCATGTCTCAGACAAATTTCTTGTTGCCTTGTTTTTTATGTGGTGGGCTCAGGCAAGCCTGTCTTAAACAAATTTCTTGTTGCCTTGTGGTTTAGATAAATGTTTTTGCTTTGTTATTTTTGCTTGAGTTATGGATATTTGAATGATTTTTTTTGATGTGTTTTTGGCCATACTACAGCCAAAACTGTATATAGGAAGAGGGCTTCATGAGGACGTCTTTTCACTGCTGAAGTAAGTCAAAAGTATCTTCACTTTTATTATTTTTCTTCATCGTTTGAGAGAGGGTGTTGAATGTGTGTGGGAAAAGCTCTGAGGGGGTTCGCCATTTGCTGCTTGTCTTTCCACTCATTAGTCATTACTATGGATATTTGATTTCGGGTGCCTTTGTTCTGATTTTAACAGAATTACCTTTCTTTTCAGATATACGCTGTTTTGGATCGTTCTGCTAATCAGCAAGCTATCGTTCAGCTATTATGTGGAGGTGGCTTCTCTTCAATATTCTTCTTTGTGATCTAAACCCCTTTTTTAATTTCCATTTCTTATTCATGTTCACATACATGCACAGCAAGGCACTGGCATATTCATGTAGGTTTTAGGTACTCATTTGTACGAATCGTAACTGTATACATGGTAAATGGATGCCAAACTTCATTAACTTCCTGTTGACAAGTTGATGCGCAAATACTGAATTCATGTATAACTGGTCCTCGATCTATGGAATAACTACTCACTTTCTTGGGGTGTGATCACTTTATTTTCGGATCATGTTTCACTTTATTTATTTTTTTAATTACTAATCTGTCTCCCAGACAAGCCTGTTCATAAATGGGGGTAAGGCTAGCCGACATTCACCTCTCCCAGACCCTGCGTAAAGCGGGAGCCTTGTGCACTGGGTACGACCTTTTTTTTTTTTTTTACTAATCTGTATTTGTATATTACGATAACAGATACTGCCACTTGTTGCACCAACAAAAATAATAATGAAGGTGCCTATAAGTAATTATCAATGGCATGAGTTCTTTCCAAATGGTAACATTTCAAACTTTGCCATACCGCTTTTACTTAAAACGTTTTTAACTGTAGCCTGTGCTTACTACAAATTCACATTTGGAACTGCTGTAGTAACTCATAATATTGGCGTTGTTATTGCAATATGGGCTCCAATTGTCCTGGTAAGTGAACCGCTGAAGAAATTCTGTTCGAGTGAAAACTGTCATGTGATAAAATTTGCATTTCTTGTACATGCTTATGTAAATTATCACTTTTTAATGATTATTGGTGTATAGGTTTATTTTATGGATGCTCAAATATGGTATGCAATATTTTCTACTATCTTTGGTGGAATTCATGGAGCCTTCAGCCATTTGGGTGAGGTTGGTGGCAAATTTGTTCTCTGTTTTACATTTAACATGTCTATATCTGTCTCCGCCTCTCAGCTAGTCTTGGCTTCTTCCCGTGATCCCTTTATAACTATTTGTCTCTCAGATACGGACCCTTGGGATGTTGAGGTCTAGATTTGAGTCTGTGCCTTCTGCTTTCAGTGATCGTCTTATGCCGTCACCAAATGAGGATGCAAACGAGGTAGGACCATTGATGGTACTAATTTAATCACTGTTTTCATATTGCTCTATAGTACATGGAATTTAAGTTGATTTTGCCCCGCATGATATATTTCATACCACACATAAATGATTTGCACACCACATACTGATGCAGGTAATTTGTTTGGTACTTCTTGTCAATGAAAAAAACATGACCTGAAATCTTTTTTCTTCCATATCTTTGACTAAAAGTAGACACTTTGATGTGGCAGAATGAGGAACGCCAACGAAAGAACATTGCTAATTTCTCTCACGTTTGGAATGAGTTCATAACTTCAATGCGAGGGGAAGACCTTATCAGCAATAGGTTAACTGCTTCTTGCTCTCTAATTTACCTTTCAACGCAGTTTTAGCAAGTTGCTGATTATATCCGATCAAAATAAACCGTACAGAGATAGAGATCTGCTGCTTATTCCATATTCATCAGGTTATGAGTCTGTTGTCCAGTGGCCTCATTTCTTGCTTGCTAGTAAGGTATATATTTTACACGTCTTCATATGTTAATTTTATGTACAAATCCAATCAGTAACTCTTATTATTGTTTTTTTCACTTGTAAAGATTCCGATAGCATTAGACATGGCAAGATATTTTAAGGGGAAGGCAGATGATGATTTATTTAGAAAGATTAAGAGTGATAATTGTATGTACTCAGCATTAACTGAATGCTATCAGACACTCAGGGATATTATATATAGCCTTTTGGAAGATGAAGCGGATAAGAAGTAAGTCAGAAGCATACCAGTTTGAATGTCATAGATAACCAGAATTGGCTTGGACAATTTTATCCTCCCTATTATAAAGTATGTTTCATCTTGCATAACAGGATTGTAGAGTGGATATGCTCTGAAGTAGACAGTAGCATACAGCAGCAGAGATTTTTGACTAAATTCCGCATGAGCGGGCTGCTATTTCTTAGCGAGAGGTTGGAGAAATTTCTAAAGCTCTTGGTAACATACTTCCTTCGATGCCTTTCTAAAATTTTTAGTGCTGAGTTATTCAGTAATGAACTGATAGTCTAGACAATGTTGACATTATACATTTCCTTTCTGAGTACTTAAGTTGGTGCGTTTGCAGCTAGATGCAGATGAGTATGATGATAATTCCATGCGTCAGATAATCAATGTCCTTCAAGATATCATGGAGATTATCACACAGGATGTTATGATCAACGGCCATGAGTGAGTTATAAGAAATAAGTGCATTCTGGTGACAGAACAAAAACTGAAATAACCACCAAATGGGCCTTTCCATCTCCTGTGCTTTTATGGTTTTGTTCTTCTCTGTGTAGAATACTGGAGGCAGCACAATACTTTGATTCTCAAAATGTCAAGAAGGAGCAAAGATTTCAAAAGCTTAAGATTGACCATAGACATAAGGGTTGGAGGGAGAAGGTAACTTTGGGAAACATTCTTTTGTTGTTGACATTAACTGATTATCTAAGATTTTTGGTTCTTACTATCTTCTATGTTAACATAGGTAGTCAGACTTCATTTGCTTTTGACCGTCAAGGAGTCTGCCATCAATGTCCCTCAAAACTTGGATGCTCGCAGGCGCATCACCTTCTTTGCAAACTCCTTATTCATGAACATGCCACGTGCTCCCAAAGTTCGTGACATGCTCTCATTCAGGTCTGTCATTGTAAACGCTAAGTTTGTCAATGGAATAAGGAAATAACAAAAAAAGCCCCCCTTTTGACATGTTTTTGAGACTTGGTTGAAGTTGAAAGATCAATATGGTTTTTCTTCCAACATTTGTGTTGAAGATATATGTCTCTTTCCTTTTTCAAAATTTTCTTTTTCAAAATTTTCTTTTATGCTTCGGGATCTGATAATTGCTAAAATAAGTTCAATATTCTTCCTGATTTATGGTTCAGTGTTCTGACTCCTTATTACAAAGAAGATGTCATCTATTCTGATGAGGAACTTACTAAAGAAAATGAGGATGGAATCTCAATTTTGTTCTACCTGCAGAAAATATATCCTGGTGCGTGTCAGTCTCATATCTGCATTATTCTTTTCATTTTTTGAAATTGACTTGAACTTACCCTTGCCAACCAACTATGATTGCCAATTAGATGAATGGACAAATTTCCAGGAACGGCTAGAAGATCCTGAGAATGGGATTCCTGGGAAGGACAGATCAGAGTTAACCCGTCAGTGGGTATCTTACAGGGCACAGACACTTTCTAGAACAGGTCTGGATTAATGAGTAAATTGGTCTCTTGTATAATTATCATTTAAATATGTGATCTTATACTTTTAATCTGTATTTTTCTGCTAGTGAGAGGGATGATGTACTATAGGAGGGCTTTAGACCTTCAGTGTGTCCTGGAAACAGCAGGAGATAGTGGTTAGTGGTTTCTGTAACAGATAATGTGTTTCAAGGGCAATGTTATCTGATTTTGGTTCCAAAATTTTGTAAAAGCTAGTAAAGTGGCATATGGTTATGTTGCAGATTTTTTGGGAGGCTACCAAACCTCAGGGTTAAGCGAAAATGATGAGCAGGCTGAGCAGGCTTTTCTAGATCGTGCACAAGCTCTGGCAGATTTGAAGTTTACATATGTACTTTCTTGTCAGGTCTATGGTGCTCAGAAAAATTCCAATGAAGCCCGGGATAGAAGTTGTTACACTAATATCCTGAAGCTGATGCAAACGTGAGTCAATAGTGCCATAGGATGAACAATGAGTAGATTCCTTTGCTATTTAAATTGTCGATGGCGTCGTTTACTATGTAAACTTTTTTTGTAGGTATCCATCTCTACGTGTTGCTTACATAGATACAACGGAGGAGCAAGTGAATGGAAAACCCCAAAAAATTTACTTTTCTGTTCTAGTCAAGGGAGTTGGCAAATGGGACGAGGTATGGAAAATGACTGCTTGTTCTATGCGCCATATCGAATGTAGTGAACAGTTAATAACGAATCTAGTGAACAGTTAATAACGAATACTTCCTTTTCTTGCATTGCTAGGAAATATACCGTATCAAGCTTCCAGGTCCTCCTACAGAGATTGGTGAAGGAAGACCTGAAAATCAAAACCACGCCATTATCTTTACTCGCGGAGAAGCCCTGCAGACAATAGACATGAATCAGGTAGCTCTCCTTGTGTCTTTATGTAAAAATTATATACAAAGTGGGTCATTTTTACCTTCTTATTGCCCGAAAGAGGAAAAAAGGGTGTTATATTGTGCTTTATTCATCCTCCTTTTCCAGGATAATTACTTTGAAGAAGCTTTCAAAATGAGAAATGTGTTGGAGGAATTCCTAAAGCATCGTCGTGGGAACCGAAAACCCACAATATTGGGTCTAAGGGAGCATATTTTCTCTGGAAGGTCAGCCTTTCAATATATCTGTTCAAAATTTATGGACCTTAATGGGATGATTAGTGGCAATTGTCGCGTTATATGCCTATTTTTATTTTCCTTCTTAATGTACAGTATTTCATCACTTGCTTGGTTCTCGTCGAATCAAGAAACCAGTTTTGTAACCATTGGTCAAAGAACTTTGGCAAATCCACTGAGGTAAGCCTTAAGTTACATTTGACTGAGCCACATTCTAATACCTATCTATCTAATGTCATTCCAACTTGACAGGGTACGGTTCCATTATGGTCATGCTGATATATTTGATAGAATCTTCCACATAACAAGGGGTGGCATAAGCAAAGCTTCAAAAGTAATAAACTTGAGCGATGATATATTTGCAGGTAATTTTCCGTTCTTGACACGATAATCCACTAATTTAGTATTATATCTGCGGACTAATTGTGTTGATGCCTTCAGGGTACAATTCAACTATGCGTGGGGGATTTATAACGCATCACGAGTATATCCAAGTAGGCAAGGGGCGTGACATGGGAATCAACCAATTATCACTTTTTGAGGCTAAGGTTTCAAATGGAAATGGAGAACAGACACTTAGCCGTGATGTTTACCGGCTTGGGTGTCAGTTTGATTTCTTCAGAATGCTGTCCTTTTACTTCACAACAATTGGATTCTATTTTAGTAGTATGGTATGCTAGTGAGAACTAATCTCATTTGTCTTTTAATTCATGTTTGAAAGATTATATATGTTACTGGCAATGTCCTTGACAGGTACAATAGTTATAGATGATAAAGCTGCCAGCCGTATTCACAATAAATTGATTGAATCTCAGAATTGTATAAACAGGAAGGGCATTATTAGAGTTTCGAGGATGCGTTTTGGTTGTCTTTGGCTTTATGTGTTTATGTACTCGAAGGGGTGTGGTATTTTACAACTGACCTATGTATTGCAGCTTGACACGGACATTATATTGTTTCAGGTAACTGTGCTGGTCGTATATGTGTTTTTATATGGACGTATGTACATGGTTATGAGTGGGCTAGAGAACGAGATCATGGAGAATCCAGCCATACATGGGAACAAAGCCTTCGAAGAGGCTTTGGCTGCCCAGTCTGTCTTTCAACTGGGCTTGTTGCTTGTGCTTCCCATGGTAATGGAAATTGGCCTAGAGAAAGGGTTCCGCACTGCCTTGGGTGATTTTGTCATCATGCAGCTGCAGTTGGCCTCTGTTTTCTTCACATTCCAACTTGGAACAAAAGCCCATTACTATGGAAGGACAATCTTACACGGAGCATCTAAATACCGTGCAACTGGCCACGGTTTTGTTGTCCACCACGCAAAGTTTTCCGAGAATTACAGACTCTACTCACGCAGTCACTTTGTGAAAGGGTTGGAAGTGCTGATTCTGCTGATTGTTTATGGAGTCTATGGGCAATCTTATGGGAGTTCAAATCTTTTTCGGTTCATCATTTTCTCCCTGTGGTTTCTGGTTGCTTCATGGTTGTTTGCTCCTTTCATATTCAATCCATCCAGCTTTGACTGGCAGAAAATTGTAGATGATTGGACAGAGTGGAATAGGTGGATGGCAAACCATGGTCGTATTGGGATATCATCTGACAAAAGTTGGGAATCATGGTGGAATGAAGAACAGGAACACCTCAAATACACAGGTTTCCGGGGAAGAATTCTTGAGATAATACTTGCGTTTCGGTTCCTTATTTACCAATATGGAATTGTTTACCACCTTGATATAGCTCATCACAGCAAGAGTTTACTGGTAATATTCGTGTTCCATTATATTTGACTAGTTGTTCTCCTGTTGGCCTATAAATAGTTGTTTAGCCTTGAGGCCTAATTTTTACGACTTTTTTCAATTTCTCTGCAGGTTTACGGACTTTCTTGGGTGGTTCTGGTAACTGTTCTTCTCGTTCTAATGGTATGCAAAAAAAAATCACTAATAACTAATAAGTATGTTTGATGCAAGGTTGTTTGGACTTGGTTTTGACTGGATTACAGATAAAAATGTTACTTGCCGGATAATATGATATATCTGATACTGCTTATTTTGCATGTTTCCTTCAGATAGTTTCCATGGGTGGACGAAGATTTGGCACCAACTTTCACCTCAGGTTCAGGATTTTGGAAGCCCTTCTGTTTCTTGGTTTCATGTCAGCCATGACTGTCCTATTTGTTGTTTGCGGCCTTACCATTTCAGATCTATTTGCTGCAATCCCTGCCTTTCTACCAACAGGCTGGGCCCTTCTTCTGGTAAGTTAAAATGTTTTATGGAGTTTAAGCGTTGAGAGTCTTTTCATTTCGAAATACCACTCTCAAAATTATGCTTAGAAACAAGGGAACTTTAACGAAAAACACCCGGTACTGTTTACTTTAACGAAAAACCACATTTTTACATTAAAAAGTCAATCCTGGTACTATTCACTTTACCCTTTATTTTGTCCTTATGATTAAAACTCAAAGTTTTCAAACCTTTTTCATTAGTTTTCCTTAAAAGAATGTCCCAAACTTTTCCTAATTGTATTCATTAAACCAGTTGTTTGTTTCGTTGTTTCAAGATCGGACAAGCATGCAGGCCGGTGTTCAGCTGGCTAGGATTCTGGGAATCAATCAAGGAGCTTGGAAGAGCGTACGATTACATAATGGGACTAGTAATCTTCATGTCGATAGCCATTTTGTCATGGTTCCCGTTTGTATCACAGTTCCAAACACGTATCCTCTTCAACCAAGCATTCAGCAGAGGCCTGCAGATTTCCAGGATTCTTGCAGGAAGGAAAGACAGGACTGCTTCTTGGACAGAAACTTAAAAGTTTCCATCTACATTGAAGCTTTTAGCATCTCTAAGTTCATATCCGTGATTAGAATATAACTAGATAGTAATGCCCGCGCGTTGCTGCGGGATTACAAAATGCATGAATAATTATGTTTGAACGACTACAAAAGTTTAATCTAATATAATCAACAGATTTTTTATTTTCAGCTATATGAACACATGTTGGAAAAAAATAATAATTAGAGTATGCATAAACATAATTACTTGGTGAATTACTAAATCATGAGCAAATGTAGGGTTTGCAATTAGGTGCAACCAAACCCATTAGGCCAAAGTGCTAAAACAATACTAAAAAATACAAACCACAGTTTTTAAATTGATAAAAAAAATGATATCATCAGAAACAACGAACAACACATTCTTGAGTATAGTTCTCCTTAAGTCTTAACTAAGACAGCATTTTCAGCTGCAAACAAACTCAATCAATGAATACCAGAGGATAGAAAAAACCTTGCAATACTTGTCTGCAACTTTGGAGGTGATGTAATTCTATCAGCTACAAAGACTGGAAATGCATCAAACAAAATACATTGCAAACTTAGTTATAAGCCTTGAGCTTTATCAAAGCTAAACAACAGTCAAAATTTAGGCACTCTAAAAATGACAGAAAAATTATTGAGAGTAACATAATTTACACCAATAAACTACCATTGAATTTTAAGTTTGGAGTGACTTTTCTCCATATTCCCCAAACCATTAAAACAATCTTATTTACATCATGTGGAAATCTATTTATAAATCCAAATTACACTTTTAAAAACTTGGGCAGTTGCCGTGGTTTGTTTCGTTTTGGTTTTGGTTTTGGTTTCGATCCACATCGAATATTTCATTCATTTAATTGGAGGTTCGCACATAATTAGGTCAATTAATTTCATCTTATGAAGTCACTTTTGGGATTATGAATGTGAAATAAGGTATTTTGATTAAATTTTAACCGCACTCCTGCAGTGGTTGCAAAGAGAAACAAAAGAGCTCTCTATGAAGCTCTTGACAAACTGATCATATTTCTAAGATCCTTGTCAAGAATCACTTAGTTGAGAACTCCATTGCTCAAATACGATTACGTACTTATCGGTTTCAAACAATTATAGTCATATAAATTCTTTTTCTTGGTCAATGTATATATATATATATTTTTTTTTAACTTCAAAAAACTTGAAAATGAAGGGCAACCATGTTGTCTGTAAAGCAACTATCTGAATGTTCATATAATTTTATATCTTTATGCAATAGGATTTCCACGTATTACCATGAGTGTCTTGGGCGAACCATTATTCTAGACCAACCAAAGCATCAATTTATTATATTAACGTTTCATAACCATCAATTATCATGATATTATCAAATTGACTTAACCTCAATGTGGATAAATATTATCATGATTCAGCAACATCCCTAAACTTTCAAAAACCCAAATAGAAACAAAAGCATTGGTGTAAATTAACTATCTAACTGAAGAAATCAAAACAAAAGTATATACCTCAAAATGTCAAGCAACCAAATTCTTCCTCCAACGACCCAAAATTCTGAAAATTCCATGAAAAAGGTAAACCCAATAGCAATTCATAGCTTTTATAATAGCAAAAAAATTGGGCAATGGTAAAGATGTGGTGAGAACCATCCCACTTTTTGCTTATGTATTTGAAAAGATATTTTATAAGTAGTTTATGGAGTCATTTTGATCATGTTGCATGTAAATTCCTTTCCACAGAGTTTAAAAAATATGTCATCAGTTGAATAACATGGTTGAAAGATTTAAAACTCATATATTCAATTTTTATGTCAAACTATAACATATAGCTAAAGATGTTGGGTCTATATACCATATCAATCATGTGCTAATTAGAAGTTTATCGATTCAGAATTCACAACGCAAAATAATGCTTTCCAAAACCGATGTGTTATAACCCCACAATATTGACATATAATCTGTATTTGCGTGTAATCACAACATACCAAAAAGAGTAAATTTTAAAGAAAATCTCCACAAACATATCCAAGAAAAGCTGTTTTTTTTATTTTTATTTTTTTTCTCAATTTCCTTCCCCAGTTATTTTTACTATTAATTCAATAGAAAACAAATCTTCTCTAAAAGAAAAGAAGGTGGACAGTGCAGTGGATAAGATATCAACCCGGCTAAGAAAACTATAATTGAATTCACTTACCGAGTCCATCAACTGATATCGCGAAACTACTTATCCATGAGTTCTAAAGAAATTGACACCCGTAATGATGCCCAGAAGTGTACCCGATGCAGAATAGACCAGGCTTGGAAAATCAGAAACCCGATCAGTTTCTTATTTTTTCAAGACGTAAAAGAATTCACATGTTTATAACTATTGTTGTATGAAAAATAAACATGTTCAAAATATAATTAATGGGATTAAAAACTAATGAATCATACTAATATGGCAGACTCAGATCTCAAAGCTTGTGATTTTAATGAAAAATTAAGCTGGTTCACTATCCGTTTAAGGAGCAGTCCAACTCATAGAGTTTGCTAAAAACAGCGACTAACATTTTTCTAAATTATAATGCTTTTGTAAACTGCAATTGAAGGGAGTATGACTGAGACCTGAATTGGTTCCTCTGGTTAGCCCAAATTTTTTTCAAGATTAACGGACAAAACCACAAATTCTAGCAAACCAAGTAACAAACAGAGACACAATCAGGAAGCAGAAGAAGCAGGAAACCATACCCAAAACAACTCATAATTTCCAGTGCCTAAAATCCAATCCAAATACGAGATAGCAATCTAAACATATAAAGATGCTTCCAAATTCGTTGATTAAAAATAAAGCTAAGATCTCATTACAGCTTTGCAATCCACTACCTCACCAGCTAAATCTTACCCTCAAGTGCCGAGAAATGGTGCAGGGGCCAAGTTGTCCTCGTCTCTATATAAACGAAACCTGCAAAACAAACGAATCAACCAAAAAAACCAAATCATAAATCATAAATCATAAATCTCCAAAAAGGCCAATGAAAAAAATTGCAAAAATAGAGAACAGCTTGGTACAAAAGATACACTCTTAGTTACCAAAACTAAGCAGGACTCTTCAACTTTAAATAGAACAACAAATCAACTTGGTTGCCCCCTGTTCAACGTTTAGCCAAATTATTCGGTTCAATGGTGCATAATCAAATCTTCAGTGAATGAAGACTAGACTACTTGGGGAACCCAAGCTTAGTCCATGCACAAAGCATTTTGGCAATTTGGGCCACACAAGTTATCTTAATGGGAGCCGTGGAGGGCTACAGAGTTGCCGGTGGTCCACTCAGTGAGGTGACGGACCCGTTATACCCTGGCGGGAGCTTTGACCCGTTAGGCTTTGCAGAGGATCTGGAGGCTTTTTCCGAGCTTAAGGTGAATGAGCTTAAGAATGAAAGACTGGCCACGTTTTCTATGTTTGGATTTTTCGTACAAGCCATCGTTACCGGAAAGGGACCAATAGAGAACTTGGCCGACTACTTGGCTGACCCCGTTTACAACAACGCTTGGTCATATGCCACAAACTTTGCTCCAGGGCAGTGAGGGTGACATTCCCTCAAATCTTGAGAGAGAAGCACTTTTACTAATCGCTTTTTTTAAGCTAATTGTTTAGGCGAATTGTCTGAATGAATTGGGATTTTATCATTTTTTTTATAGTGTGCTTATGTTGATACAACTTAGTGATCAACGCAAAGGAATATGTCAACAATTGATATTAATGTTTTATGTACCGAAATATTTGTACCTACATGATTGTATTGAAATATATTATAATGAACCTAAATGTATGTACCGAAATATATTATATTGAATTAATGTACTTAAATGTCAATACCAAAATGTATGTACCGAAATATAATATATTGAATTAATGTACCTAAAAGTCAGTACTCAAATGTGTGTATCAAAATATACGTACCGAAATATATTATATTGAATTAATATACCTAAATGTATGTACAAAAATGTACCTACCGGCATATAATCTATTGAATTAATGTACCTAAAAGTGAAGACACAAATGTGTGTATCAAAATGTACGTACCGAAATGCATTATATTGAATTAATGTACCTATATGTTTGTATCAATAGATATACCAAAATATTCAAATATACTAATGTACCTAAATGAAGGGCATACAAAATTGTTATCGGAATATATATCATAAAAAAAATTAGTTGTCTAAAAGTAAACATTAAAATATATTATGATGAATGAAATAAAAATTAAATTTAAATGTAATTAATAAGGGTAATTCTATTAACACCCCCACAATCTTATGAATGCACCCCATAATTTTATTTTATTTTTAGTTAAATTTCTATTTTTATCTTGACAAATTAAGTTCTGAAGTTCAAAATAAACCCCATCCACCCCCTTATGCTGGTTGCCAACCACCATAATGTCTAGGCAAAAAATCCCAGCCACTCACCACCACACATATATATATCCAATCACCAACCACTTGCCAGTAGGTAATAGGGAATTGGGAGATGGGGTGTGTGAATCAAGAGTGTTGGACAATATATTCTCGATCTGTTAGAGAGTCGGTCTTGGCTGTCAACTTCCGCGACGTGGGGGGGTTTTGGTTGTGCTAATATCGATGACGGATACCTCTTATATGGGTGGCCCATGGCCATCGAGCTAGCTTTTTTGCCGTCATTTGTTTATGGGGATGGGGTGGCTTCAGAAAAATGGGGGACAAACCTGGAATTTTAGAGGTATATTTTTGATGTGGGGTGTATTTATAAAGATGTGAGGTGTTAATAAAACAACCCATTAATAACTCCATTAAAATAAAAAATAAAAAGATAAATAAAACATCAAAATATAACTAATAAATGAGATGATTAAATGTACTAAGGACTAAAATTGGATTTTAATTTTACACAATGTTATAGTCTAAAATTCATTTTTTTTAAGGATTAAAATGAAGTTTTCTATAATATTTATATATAAATTAACATTGAATCTTTCTTGGTCTGACAAGTTAATGAGGCGGCATCAAGGAAGAAAATATCGGTAATATCGGAAATATCGGTAGTCCGAAAACACGGAAATATCGATGGAAATATCGGGATAATATCGATATCGATAAAAATTACATGGAAACCACGGAAATTGTAAGAAAAACTTGGAAATTTTTAATGAAACTTTGTAGGATGTTTATTTAGTCAATTATCTATTAGTTTATCACAAAAAATTGGAAGGAAATGCATTGCATGATGGATTTAACTGATTTAAGTTGATTATATAGCGAGCTGACAAACATTGTGAGTGTAGAAAATATGTAGTAATTAATGAAAGAAGTTTAAACACACCATAATCATTTATATATAATTAATTAGTACAATATTTGGAGGTTTTATTTAGGATATTAAAAAAAAAAAAAGGGAAGTGAATAAAATGATGAAGAATAATGTGCCGAATTTGACAATTTAAATTTCTTACACATAAGCATGCGTCTAGGCGTTGAAGTTCCAAATTATAGTATATCAATTAACGATTGAAAATCAATACATTGAATAAGATTAAACTTTAATTTGGATGCCGATTATGTTTTTTCAACTTGATATAAAGTAAAAGTATTGAATTTTGGAAGCTAGGAGTGTGTCAATTGAATTTTGGCTGACGTGCAAGGTATCAATCTCTTCGTCTCTTCGAGGGCTACAACTTTCCTTTTTGTTTCACTCAATTTCGTTGCGTATTGAAAAAGTTATACTCATTTGAATCTTACCCAGTTTCCGGCGACCTCAGTAGATTTCGAGGCAATTTCCGGCCAAACCACAACGAGTCAGACATCGTGTGAGGTACCATTCTCTTCGTCTCTTCGAGGGCTACAACTTTCCTTTTTGTTTCACTCAATTTAGTTGCGTATTGAAAAAGTTATACTCATTTGAATCTTACCCAGTTTCCGACGACCTCAGCGACCTCAGTGACTTTCGAGGAATTTTCCGGCCAAACCACTACGATTAAGACATCTTGTGAGGTACCATTCTCTTGGTCTCTTCGAGGGCTACAACTTTTCTTTTTGTTTCACTCAATTTCGTTGCATATTGAAAAAGTTATACTCATTTGAATCTTACCCAGTTTCCGACGACCTCAGCGACCTCAGTGACTTTCGAGGCATTTTCCGGCCAAACCACTACGATTCAGACATAGTGTGAGGTACTATTCTCTTCATCTCTTCGAGGGCTACAACTTTCGTTTTTGTCTTGCTTGATTTCGTTGAGTTTTGACAAAGTTATGGCCGTTTAAAGTGGGTGTAAAATTTCGGCCGAAATTTTGATTTTTTCCCCCATTGGGCGAGTCCCACATCGCCCATGCAAGGAAGTGAGCAATGAATTTTTCCTATAAAACTCACACTCCCCTGGTGAGATACCCAAAACTTGTTTGGCCTTTGGGCCATGATCAAGTTAACTATGTGTTGAGTTTTCTCAACATATAAGTATTTTTTTAATAAAATTTTGCGATATTATTGATAATTTCGAAAATATTGCGATATTATCGATAATATTGTGATATTTTGACGAAAATAGGTTGGGTAGTTAAAAAAATTTCGGAACTTCAAAAAACCGATAATATCGGCGATATTTTGCCGATATTATCGATTTTTTCCTCTTTGGGCGGCATCATGCCTTAAGACAAAAGGACAAGCCTAATTTGGCATTTGCATAATTTTCTGATGGACTGGAGCCCAAAGTGACGCAGGAGAAAAGTCTCGGAAGACAAGGGATGATAACTTGGGAATCACTCAATAAAGGGGGATAGAATATGGGAATCACTCGACCAGGGGCAACGAATTCACTCACGTCACTAATTATGAATTCACTCGACACGACCAAATCTCACACTTGATTTTAAAGAGGAGAAAACTCACTCTCTTCTTATATTAACTTTAATTCACTAATTTCACTTCTTAAATAGGAGGCTACCTATAGGATAAAAAACTTAATACTAAAGGTCATAGTTACTAGGCATCTAATTAAAACATGGTTTTGAAAGATGAAAAGTCTCCGACAACATATTTAATGTAGAAACCATAATAAATGTTCTGCACTGTATGATTCTCATCTTCTCAAAAAAAAAAACTCGTCCTCGAATTTCCTTTGATTTTTTTTTTCCTTGATCTTTTGCACGACCTTTCAAAATTTTCCACAACAGCCACAATAGCAAAAGCAAATTCAAAGCTGTCAAGTTGTTCCGTCCCACAAAATATTCCTTTGAACTCCACTTCCATGTTATTCCAAAGCAAGTACACCTTAGTTCCTTGTTAACAAAAATTGACTTCAAATCAAGCACATACGATTTCCAAATTATCGCTTCTTGTGATGAGTAGCATTGGAGGGATATTGAGAAACCACAATCAAATTCACCGATTATTTTCTTCAATAATTTCCACTCTAGATTGTGAGTAATGAAATCTTCCCAAATGTAATCATTATGTACAGTCAATGTTTTTACCTCTTTATGAAGCTGCACATAAAACGTTTCCACCATTGTACTCATGTTATGTGGATAACCCCAATCCATAAGGAGATGGATTGTCTGCACTCCTCATCTCATGTCCTTCTCATCCTCTCATATTTTTGTGGTCACAGTTAAGTCACGTTAACATTTTATATTCTTATTACTTTTTATCTTATTATTTCTATAAAAAAATCAATATAAAATGTTGACATGGCTTAACCGTGACCACAGAAAATAGGAAGGGATGGGAAGGGCATGGGATGGAGAGAGCAGACAATCCATCTCCAATCCATAAAGCCTTCTTCTCCTGGCAGCAAATAAACTTTTTGATGAGCCACATCAACGGTATACTTGTTGTCATCATCAAATTTGTTGTAAATTGGTGGAGAATTCCAATCAACGAAACTAATTCTTCAACAATGTGACCTTGAAACGGATTGATAATCATAGCCATGATCTTTAACTACAGCGGAAAACCTGCTTTGATGCCACTTGACGCAGGAGAAGAATCTCAGGAGACAAGGGATGATAACCTGGGAATCGCTCAACAAGGGGGGACAAAATCACTCACGTCTCTACGGGGATAGAACCTGGGAATCACTCAACCAAGGGCAACAGATTCACTCACGTTGCTAATCGTGGATTCACTCGACACAACCAACTCTCACACTTGATTTTAAGGATGAGATAAGCTGCCAAAGATGGACCCTTACAACCGAAGTCTTTTGTTCGAATTCTCTATCTTCCAAAGTTTGCTTGAATGTTAGATTAAATATAGAAATATAGAGAATAATCTGAATGATGACTTTGAGGTACGACTTGAATTGTTTCCTTAAAGTGTTATTTGCCCCCACTCGAATGAGTTTGCTAAAGGGTTTTTGGCAAATCACTTCCAGGATACAACAAAGTATGAAATATTCGATTAGCAAAACCGAATTGTATTCCCTTAGAAATAACTAGAAAGAAATTGTATGAATGTGATGAGGAGAGAAAAGAGAGCAAGGAAATTATGTAGACAACAAATTTCTGAAATTAATGAATTCTCTTATATATAGAGAGAATTGCACATTTTAGACATATCCTTTGGTTTTGAGTGTGTCCTCTCACCATGAGATACAACTAAACATTGTAGCAATGTTTCTGATAGATATGTCTGATACAAGAGGTCAATTATCAATAATTACGTCTGTTGGAAAGAGAATGCAGATCGGATGCATCATGTTTTTCCGCGAAACCATAAAAGGTGCAGCAGTTTTCAATCTCCAAAGAATGTGATTGTTGGGTGACTGACCCAACTCCATCTTCTGACAAACAGCCACACTCATATATATATATTATTCTTAAAATATTCAACAATCCTTCCCTATTTTAAGAATATATAATAAATGGTATTACAATACTTCTCTCTTTTAAATTAATCACAAGCATACCGATATAATCATGCATACAATAAAGATGTCTTTCGAATTAAACCTTTAATTAGTGTAAGTAATTCAAAGTTATAACAAATGCGATGGTGACCTAAGTTTAAACCACCTATTCTTATGTAAAACCGGAATCACCACACACATGATTATGTCTTATTTCCTTAAAGAAATTTCTAAACTAATTAAGCACTATTATGGTCTTATGCTTCATCCTGGTTTCATGAACATTTACAAGAGAAAACCCAACTCTTGGTAGAAGCAACACCACTTCTTATGTTCATATAGGTGAGGTTCCTTCCCATGTCCCTGCTACTATAGACATAACTACAAATAACCTCATTAAGAGATAAAACTCATCCTCCTAAACGTAGCAATCTTGCACTGATCATCCTGGAATGAGTTATATATTAATTTTCAGTGCTTTCATAACCACTTAACAATAACTTGTTATTACCCATTAAACTTTTAAACTAGTGATGTTCTAGACAAAGTCGGGTTACCATTATTGGTGGCTAATTTTCAGTAAAGGGTTTTAGCCTCATTCCACTAGATGTACTAACTACCAAAGCTCTTGAAAGTGCTTTCGTTAACGGATCCGCCAAGTTATTACTTGATTTAACATAAACAATATTAATAACTCCATCAGTTATTAATTGCTTGACATATTCATGTCTCAAGCGAATATGTCTAGACTTTCCTTTGTATACCTTATTGTATGCTCTAGACAAAGTAGCCTCACTATCACAGTATAAAGAAATGGATGGCATTGGTTGTGGTCACAACTCTATTTCCAATAACAAATTTCTAATCCATTCCGCTTCTTTACCTACTGCTGCTAATGCTATAAATTCAGATTCCATAGTTGAATGTGCTATACATGTTTGCTTCTTTGAAGCCCAAGAAATTGCTTATTCGGCAATTGTAAAAATCCACCCCGATGTAGACTTATTATCATTAGCACTTGTTATCCAACTTGCATCTGAATAACCTTCAAGTACTGCTGGAAACTCAGAGTAAGTTATACTCAGGTTAATAGTTCTTTTAAGATAACCAAAAATTCTATTTATTGCTTTCGAATTAGCAGTACCTGGATAACTAGTATATCTAGAAAGTTTGCTTACTGCAAATGCGATATCTGGCCTGGTACAATGCATGGCATACATTAAACTTCCGATTACACTAGCATACTCAAGCTGTGCAACAGACCTACCAGAATTATTAAGCAAAGTTTCACTAGGGTCATAAGGGGTATTTGCTTCTTTTATTTGTAGATGCTTAAACTTCAGAAGCAATTTTTCTATATAATGTGATTGACACAAAGCGTAACCTCCACTATGCTTCTTTACTTTAATTCCCAAGATAGTATCTACTTCATTCAAATCCTTCATCTTGAATTTTGAATTCAGATACTCTTTAGTTTCATATACACCTTTCATGTTTGTACAAAAGATTAGCAAGTTGTCGACATATAAACATATAACAACGCCATAATCATTTGTGAATTTAGAGTATATGCATTTATCAGCACTGTTATGTCTAAATCCATATGATAAATGACAAAATCAAACTTTTCACGCCCTTGTTTTGGTGCTTGCTTCAATCCATATAATGACTTTACTAATTTACAAACCTTCTTTTCATTCCTAGAGAGAACAAACCCTCATGGTTGTTCCATATAGACTTCTTCATCTAAATCACCATTTAAAAATGCCGTTTTCACATCCATTTGATGCACATGCACATTATATAAAGATGCCAATGCAAACAATATTCTAATTGATGTGAGCCTCGCTACTGGTGAATATGTATCGAAATAGTCTATTCCTTTTTTCTGCTTAAAACATTTGACAACTAGCCTGGCTTTAAATGTCTGAATAGACTCGTTTGTATTATATTTTCTTCTAAATACCCACATACAACCTATTGCTTTTGATCCTTGGGACAAGTCTACTAAAACTCATGTCTGATTCGATATTAATGATTCAAATTCATCATCTATAGCCTCTTTCCAAAAGGTTGCATCTCTTGAAGTCAATGCTTCGCTTAGACTTTTAGGATCATCCTCAACATTCAACAATATGGGTATTTTCTTAAGAACCTTTGTTCTATTTCCTTTGACTAAAAATACAATAGATTGAGACGAAATAAAATCATAGCCTAGATTCTTTTCTTTTCTTATCCTTTGGCTTTTCCTTAGTTCATTAACAGTTTCAGACTGTTTTCTTTTCTCACATTGAGAATGACTAGTAGACGGATTAGAAAAATGTGTTTGATCATTCTCTATTCCAAACACTGAGTAGTCATTATAGAAATTATTTTCTATAAATTCGACATCTCTAGACTCAACTATTGTGTTTGAGTCTAAATTAAGCAATCTATATGCCTTTGAATTTTCTGCATATCCTACAAATATACTGTTAATTCCTCTTAGACCCAACTTGGATCTCTTAGGATCGAGTGCCTTATAAAAAGTTACACAACCCCATACTCTCAAATATGACAAATTTGGTTTTCTTCCTTTCCAAATTTCATATGGTGACACATGTGTCTTCATAGATGTAATTCTATTGTGTATATGGCATGCAGTAAACAATGTTTCACCCCATAAATATTTTGGAGTATTAACTGTGAACACAGAAAATTCCTGAAACGAAAGAGACAAGAACAACGTGCACAAACAAATATTTGTGTTTGATGATTTTGGGTTACAATCTCTCTCTATTTGGATCCTCTGATTCGGTCTCCGTAAGGTGTGTATTTGTGGATGTGTGATTGATCCAAAGGGCCGTTGGGCTTGATTTAAGGATGAAAGTTCTTCAAGGGCCGTGGACTTGATCTTGAAGGTGGATTTGAGCGGATCTTCAAATGGGCTTTTGGGCTTGATCTTTGAAGAACAGTGATGAACGGATCTCCAAGGGCTTTTGGGCTTGATCTTGAAGAACAGTGATGAACGGATCTTCAAGGGCTTTTGGGCTTGATCTTGAAGAACGGTTGGATGTGTGGATTTGTCGATGTTGTTGATCCAAAGGGCCGTTGGGGCTTGATCTTGGATGAACGGATGATGAACGATGGTGCTTTCTTCAAGGGCCGTCGGGGCTTGATCTTGAATTGGTGGATGGTTGATCCAAGGGCCGTCGGGGCTTGATCTTGGAAGAACGATGAACGAAGAACGAAGAACGCTTTCTTCAAGGGCCGTTAGGGCTTGATCTTGAAGGTGGATGATTGTTGATCCAAGGGCCGTCGAGGCTTGATCTTGGAAGAACGATGAACGAAGAACGAAGAACGCTTTCTTCAAGGGCCGTCAGGGCTTGATCTTGAAGGTGGATGATTGTTGATCCAAGGGCCGTCGAGGCTTGATCTTGGAAGAACGATGAACGAAGAACGAAGAAGGCTTTCTTGATTCTTCGGGAACCTGGATGCTTGAGAGCTTCGGAGTTTCAGAGCTTCAGAGCTTCAGAATTTTGCCTAATGATTTTGGTCCCCCTCAAATGAATGAAATGGGCTTGTATTTATAGAATTTTCCAAGGCCTAATTTTGAATATAATATCCCAGATGAAATAAGTCGTTTCTGCCAGGTGTTGACACGTGTCCTATTTGATGACTTTTCCAACTCATTTCAATTTTCGTTGAGTCACACGCTACGTGTAAAATTTATGTAATACATGAGCGTTGACACTTTGATTTATCGGTCAACATTTATTTACCGAAATTTCGATGTCTACAAATGCCCCCACTTCAAGGCACGTCGTATACATGTGCTTGTCACGTGTAGGAGATGCGTTTTGAAGTCCCTTACTGTAGATGTCGATCTAAGGGCCGTCGAGGCTTGATCTTGAATTGGGCTGGAGATTTCTTCAAGGGCCGTTGAGGCTTGATCTTGAATTGTTGTTTGAAATTTCTTCAAGGGCCGTCGAGGTTTGATCTTGAAGGTTGAAATTGGGCCACAAAGAGTTTCATGTGGTAGATGATCTTTGGCTTTGGTAGTGGATGAATCGGCACGTATTTTGTTGCGCTTGTTGACTTTCCACAGCTTTGATCTTGAACTGGGTTGGAGGATTTTCTGGATTCCTCCAATTGTTGATTTTCCACAGCTTATTCTTGAACTAGGTTTTAATTCAAGGGTGGTAGACACTTAATCTTGAATCGGACTTGTGATTTC
Organism: Malus sylvestris; assembly: GCF_916048215.2. Lineage (NCBI taxonomy): Eukaryota > Viridiplantae > Streptophyta > Magnoliopsida > Rosales > Rosaceae > Malus > Malus sylvestris. The sequence goes on from NC_062268.1 coordinate 11,687,307, forward strand.
CTCAAGGGCCGTCGAGGCTTGATCTTGAATTTGGTTGGAAGCTTCTTCAAGGGCCGTTAAGGCTTGATTCTTGAAGGTTGAGTCGAACATATGACAAGCAGGCACGAGGTGAAGGTGACGACTTGTTGCTCTGTTCAATCTTTCTAATTCACACCTGAGCAGTTTGGTCAACGGTATGATCTTCAAGATTGACGAGCTCCTCTTCCAGTTGGTGACTTGATCTTTAAGGATTTGATTCAAGGGTGGTGAATCGACACATGCAGCTCACAACGCCTAGTAAGCCGACCCAAGAATTTGAGGGTCAAAACGAATTCACCGTCCAAAATGATTGCCACCCTGATGATATGGGATACTTTTGATTTTGAAGAAGTAGCGGATGAAGACGGCACGTGCTTTGTGCTTGTCTCCATATGCTTCAATGTATCATTTCCCTTGCCTTATCTATTATTCTGGCAGAATGTGGCATATGCTCGAGTTCCTCAGTTCAGACTCCTTCTGCTGAGTTGACTGTGCATACCGCATTCTTCTCTGCTTGTTTCTTCTGCACGTTGTCTCCACATGCTGCAAGGTATCATTTTCACTTGCATTTATCTGTTCTTCAGGCAGATGTGGCAGCTTCTTTGGAAGTACAGCAGCAGTGGGAGACGAGTACTCGATAGCAGTGCTAGGTAGGCAATCAGGGAAGGGTTCCAAGCAGTCGGTTCCTTACCCGAGTTTGAATTGAGGTTCCGGTATATTGTTTTCTTTATCCTTGTCTTTGTAGGTAAGAACAAGGACAAAGGAAAGGACAGGGAGAACGCATGATATGAGATACTCTTGCTTTCTACCCTGGTGATATGAGATACTTTTGCTTTGGTGTCATTGGCTTGCAGAGGTACCCCAAGGAATAAGGAACACTGAGTGACCCGAGAGGCTTCGTTGGGAAGGCATTCTCGAAGATGAAGAAAGGTTCTGTATGTCTGCCTTGCTATGGAGGGTGAAGGTGGACAGTTATAGGAAATTCTTTAGTACCTGTAGAGGTACTATTCTTTTACTCGTGTCGGCAACCAATGCGTGATTGATCAGTATGGCTTCACGTGCTTTCTTCTTTATCAGAAATCTTCGACAAATTGTCCGTAATTTCTGCCAAGCTGAGTGTGCATGTGACAGGTGTTGACGCGGCTGAAAAAGACTGGCGCCTCTTCGATAACTGGGATCGGCGCTTCGACAAATTACCCGTGATTTCCGCAAAGCTGAGTTTGCGTGTGATGGGTGCTAACGTGGCTGGAAAAGCAAGATGCTTCTCCGATTTCTGAGCTTGCCTCTTCGATTTTTGAATGGCCTCTTCGAATTCTGAGCTCGCCTCTTCGATCTCTGAAATCCCATCGAGTGCTGATTTTTTATAGAGGCACGCTGTTCGTTTCAAAGCACACTTGAATTTTACTTGTGAAAACTCCCTTCTTGCACTTCTAAGATCTTGATTCGTCCGACCTCTTCTTTCTTCAACACTTTGAAAATGTCAGGACCCTCCGATCGTCGTTTTGACTTGAATCTTGGTGAAGAGGCAGTCTCGCCTTCTCCAGACAACATATGGCGCCCATCCTTCATATCCCCTACTGGTCCTCTTACCGTTGGGGATTCGGTGGTGAAGAATGATATGACCGCTGCGGTGGTGGCCCGAAACCTTGTCACTCCCAGAGATAACAGACTACTTTCCAAACGGTCTGATGAGTTGGCTGTTAAGGATTCTCTGGCTCTTAGTGTGCAGTGTGCAGGTTCTGTGTCTAATATGGCCCAACGCCTATTTGCTCGAACCCGTCAAGTTGAATCATTGGCGGCGGAAGTGATGAGTCTCAAACAGGAGATTAGAGGGCTCAAGCAGGAGAATAAACAGTTGCATAAGCTCGCACATAGCTATGCGACAAACATGAAGAGGAAGATTGACCAGATGCAAGAATCTGATGGTCAGATTTTACTTGATCATCAGAGGTTTGTGGGTTTGTTCCAGCAGCATTTGCCTTCGTCTTCTGGGGCTGTACCGCGTAATGAAGCTCCTCATGATCAACCTCCGGCTCCTCTTCTTCCTGGAGTTCCACCGAGTGGTGTGACTTCAAACAGTCAACCTCCGACGTCTCTTTTTCCTAAAGCTTCACCGAGTACTGAGACACCACCTGAGCAATAAAGACTCCCTCCCGTTTGTTTGCACATTTGTAAATTTTTTTTTTTTTTTTTTGGGTATGTAGAATGCAATTTTATGTAAAATTTTCAGAAAAAATAAATAAAATGAACTTTTATTTCTCTTAATGTTTTTTTTTTTTTTTTGCTGTATATATATATATATTATACACACACATATATATATACACACATACATGTATACATACATATATATATATATATATATATATATATATATATATATTTTTTTTCACGTGGAGTGATCCACCATCCCAAAACCCATTTTCCCTTTGTTTTTTTTTGCATGGTGCTAGCCACCAAGAATCCACCTTTTTTTTTTTTTTTTTTTTTTTAATTTATTTATTTATTTCGTCTACTTTCACATGGTGCTTGATCCACCATTCCTCTTTTTTCACGTGGTGCCAGATGCACCACCACCTCCTTTTTATTTTTTTATTTTTTTATTTTTTTTATATTATATTATAATTTTTTTTTCTGTATAAATTTGGGCGATGGGTAGAGGAACTTGCAGGGAGCGGAGCAAGGAGGACGGAGAAGATGGTGCTTCGAGCTTCACGACCGGCTAGTCGTTTGACGGCGGTCGTTGAAGTCGTTGGCAGCTGCGAGGCAAGAGACGGAGGAGGTCTTTGGGTGTGTATTGATAAACTTCGGTTTTGTCAATCTCATTCAAAGGCGGCGGCCATGGCGGAGGTGCAGAGGAAGACGCTCCACTACTACCGTCACTGAGCACAACCACTGAGCACAGCCATTGCACTGCCTGCCGAGCACAGTCATTACACACCCGTTGCACTGCCACTGAGCACAGGTACAGAGCACAGCCAATAGACTTCGCCTCGTCAATTCTTACTGAGCCCATGCCGACATCATGCACGCCATTCGTCCGACAGCCGCTCCACGATCACTCTCAGTGTCATTTTCTTGAGCTTGTTCATAGTGGTGATCTCTAAGATTTGGCAAAAACGGACTTGACGGAGTAGAACTTGTACTGGCTGCCACCATTGCAAAACCCATCGTTGTACTGCTCGAATCTTCGATTAGCAAGCACATGAAGCTCGAGCCCCTTCGGTCGCCAGCTCCGCGATGCCTTCAAATCTTGACGAAGACTTTATCGGGTTCGTCTCCATCTCGAAGCTTTGGTACAATCCTCCACTGCTCATTTGGTCATCTTCATCAGTGGTATCATCGTTCTACGCTTAGGTAAAAGATGGAGCACGATGTGGGTAGGTGTGGAGGACAGAGAGCTAGAGCAGATCATCCTTGCTGGGCAGAATCAGATCCGACCTCCTCAAGTCAAAATCTCTGTGACACAAATGCAATCATTTACAACAACAGAAATGAATCAGTTCTCCTGAGTCCAGATCTTCACCGTCATTGCTTGCACAAATCCTGGAAGCGTCATCTCCAAGCTTACTGTATTCAAAATCACCATTGCACTCCCTCTCTGGACTTTCATCAAACACCTGCTTCCCCTGAGCATAATCCATCAAGTTCTTGAACAGAGACGAAATAGGGTCCACCACATCCGGTTCCAGCTCCAATAGCCCAACCTTGATTGATTTCCATTTTTTATCTTCAAATATCTGGCAACACACAACCATTACAAACAAGAGTACTATAAATCGTCGATAGTTTCGATATCTGGTACATCACTGCTGCAGAGAGCATAGGCAATCCAACGGCATGACTCGCAATCACAAATATGCTAGTGAAGCATCGAGGGTCAGCAGTTAACATGAACTGATTCTGTAGGTGGCGATTGGAGCAATTGATGAACGAGATCGGTGTTTCCTGCCTCATCTTCACTGTAAAACTGGCTGTTGAGCGCCAGGTTGTTGTACCAGCTGAGAGTATATGTACTCATCAGCCCTTTGCTTTGCGAGCGCCACCTGTTGAGCACTACCACAAAACTGAACTTGCCTATGCTTTTGCTCACCTTTTCCACCATAAACCTTGATCATTGCTCCAGACTCATTTCTGATCCTTGAAATGTTGGAACCGTTTCTACCAATCAACCCACCAACTAGTGTTTCCAATATCACCATCTCGAAAGTTATATATTCAGCTGCAAGATTGGTTGTCCTGAAGCTGGGTCCATGTATGGTTGAACTTGAGGTGGTCGCCTTGTTGTGTAGTTATAGGCTGGGCTAATAGAAATCACTTGTCGGGGCGGGTTTTCTCTTAGTTGATCACCAATCTCCTGCAGAGCCTTCAGAACAGCAGGGAAATCACCTGATACCTGTACAACTCGATCAGATTCATGTGCAGACGCACACAAAGGCAACTGATTTGGAGCAAGGATTGTGATTGTGGCACCAGAATAATTTCTCAATTTCTCAATATTCTGGCCAGACATCCCAATTAGATCAACCCAGGTGGGAGTACAGAGGCTAGAGATTGAACAATGCTCAAGTACCCTTTAGCAATGGTGATTTCTTCGCCGGGAAACATCCGATACTCACTTTTGCTTCTCAGGGAGCTACGGAGACGCCCAAATCCCTTTTGGGTTCCATTCTTCGCCTTCAAATCCCAAATCTTTGCTGAGAAATGGTGGGACCTGGGCTTTACACCGACATAGACAAGATAGCTCCTTCATGGTTTGGATATCAAGCATGGTGAAAGGGTTTTCAAAATCAATGCAAGATGAGGCACCGCCTCTTGTACTTACCCTTGCACATCCTAATCATGGAGATGAGAATCCTGATAATAAACTTATCACATGCCATTTGAACCAAGGTGATGCAGTAAAAAGTATTGGTTTCCAGACGATTTTTTTCGGTCCTTGTATTGCCCAAAATTTAAAGGGAGGACCCGTCCATGCACTCCCACGGATGCGCTGACTCGAGGGCATTGATTTCCTGAGCAATTTTATGAACCGGGCTGCCTCCAATGCCGTGGATCCAGGTAGCTCCCATCTCAATCCGGTCGCCGCCGAACTCCGACGTGTTGATTCTGCCGCCAATTCTCTCTCTCTCCTGATCGTCGTAGTAATAGTCGTCGTCGTACTGCAGCTGAGTCACTGCGGATCCGTAGGCTCGGCGCTCCAGATTCCCGAGGCTCCGGCGCGTGATCTGCGATGCAACTACTTGGAGGCGGCTGAGAACGGCCATGGTGGCGGCCAACGAACTCACTTTCTTTAGGGTTTTTAGAGGGAGAGCTAAAGCGGTTGTGGCTTTTTGTATTTAGCCCAGTATTGCAGGGTCCTTTGCAACATCCTGGGCAGCGAGCCTAGTGCAGTGTGGGCCTGATTTGATTTGGGTTTCTTCTTCTCGGAGCTGGATTTAGATAATAGGTTTGGGCTTGGACAACCTCCTTTTGATGGGCTTATTGCTGCTAGATAGAGGACATACATACACATATATATATGTATGAATATGTTCCTTTTTCTCTTTTTTTTTTTTTTGTACAAAGAAATTGTAATAGCATCAAAACTTTTAATTAAATCTTTATTCCTTATTTTGGTGTGACTGAACTCAAATTTTGAATATTCGAGTTGCCTACGTACCCTTCCAAAGAAAGAGATCAAGTCAAAACGTAGTTCAAATACATACATATTTTTTGGTATTTTCTTTTTTGTGCCGTTTGCAGTTTCAGCTCATGCAGACAAGGAGCTTTGATGCCGTGTTGCAGTTTCAGCTCGTGCAGGCAAGGAGCTTTGGTTCGTGCAGTTTAGGCTCGTGCGAACAAGGAGCATTGGTGTTGCCTTTTATGCTCGTGTAGACCAGGAGCTTTGTGAATTTGTCAAACGATCTTGGAGAGGAATTCCTTGCAATTTTCATAGCAAGGAGTCTTGACCGAGTGATTGAAGAAGTCTTCAGGAAAGAAATCACGCATTGTGATGGGGATGGACGATCTATGTGTCGAAATTTCATCATCTTCAACACGTTCACGTTGCTTTGAAGGTTGACAAGAGCTGCTTTGCCCCCTTTCCGATTGGCGGACTTGTGGAGGAGACGTATGCTTCTTGTGCAATTTCTTAGGAGTGACTTGAGTCCATCCTTCAACTTTGCTTGTCTTGGAGGATGCCCCCAGCGGTTGAGGTGAAAACTTTGAGTCGGAAGAGCCAGAAGTGAAGGTGGTATAGTTTGACTCCACCACATCGTCAAGATCTAGCTCGATGATTCCTTTCTGAGCCAGCTTCATGATGAGATCTTTCAGCACGAAACATTTTTCTGTCGGATGACTGATGAAGCGGTGGAATTTACAGTACCTTGGACTATCGGTACGATTCATCTCTTCCGGCCGTCTGCACTCAGGTAAACCGATCACCTTCTTGTCCAACAGGTCATCCAGCATGGCAACCACATCAGAGTTGGGGAATGGATAAGTCTTCTCCTCAAGCTCTTTCAAAGTGCGTCTACGCATCTCTTGATCGCGAAAAGCTTCGGTTTGAATCGCCTTGCCTCGTGTGGAGATTTTGACGGGAGCTGTGTTGACCGTCATCGCTTCCTTGGTGGGTTTCCATGCAGCCTTTTCCACCTTTGTCTCAAGAACTTTGTCGTTCTTGTAGTCGGCGATCGGTTCCTTCTTCCCATGATGGGCGATGCTCAACTCCATGTCATGGGCGCGGGTGGCTAGCTCTTCGAAGGTCCGTGGTTTGATGCCTTGAAGGATGTATTGCAAACCCCATTGCATGCCTTGGATGCACATCTCGATTGAAGAGGTTTCCGAGAGCCTGTCTTTGCAGTCGAGGCTTAGAGTGCGCCATCTGTTGATGTAGTCAATGACTGGCTCGTCCTTCCACTGCTTTGTGCTCGTTAGCTCTAGCATGCTCACAGTGCGGCTGGTGCTGTAGAAGCGGTTGAGGAATTCCCGCTCCAATTGCTCCCAGCTGTTGATGGACTCAGGCTCTAGGTCCGTGTATCACTCAAAGGCGTTTCCTTTCAGCGAGCGCACAAACTGCTTGGCAAGGTAGTCCTCTTCGGTTCTTGCGTTGTTGCAAGTTTCAACAAAGTGGGCAACGTGCTGTTTCGGGTTTCCCTTTCCATCGAAATGCATGAACTTTGGCGGTTGATAACCCCTCGGCATCCTTAAGGCATCAATTTTCTTTGAATACGCCTTCGAGTACAACCCGGAGGTATTTGAGCTCCCTTCGTATTGTGCCTTGACGGTGCTGGCGATCATCTCCTGCAGTTGCTGGATAGAAAGAGATCCCATGAGTGCCGCTGGTTGGTCTGGCTCCGGCTTCCCATCGATTTTCTTCACCGGGGGTTCTTCGTCTCCGCCAGCTCCTCCCTTTAGTGGATCATCCTCTGGGTCGGGTTTATCGCCGTCCTGCGCCTCCAGTCGGTTGACTAGTGCTGCAATTTGCAAGTCTTTTTCTTCCACAGTTCGGGTTAGCCTTGCGATTGCTTCATTCATTTGAGCCAGCTGCTCATCGATTGAAGTTGCTCCAATGGTCATGACTTGCATGGCTGAACTGTCGCTTGAATCGGCATCGGAGAGCATGGATTCGGAGTATTTCCTTGGGCTTTCCCCCCTTGGTGCCCTTAGTGAGGCTAAGGTGATCAAAGGCTCGTGCCTTGGGTGCTTTTGTTCCCTTGGCAGAGTTGATGCAGAGGTGAAAGAGGCGGCAGAAGTAGCTCTTGCCATGCTTCGAGTCGTGATGCCCAAAGTGACACCAGTTGCGACGAGGACGCTTTTGTTCTTTGCGCCGGTTGCGGGAACAGTTTGAGCCTTCCTTGATGCCATTAATTTTGGAAGTGCGCTTGAATTTCTTGAACGGAGAAAGAGATGAGAGGCAGAGATTGTCCCACTGGGCGTACCAATTTGTGAACACAGAAAATTCCTGAAACGAAAGAGACAAGAACAACGTGCACAAACAAATATTTGTGTTTGATGATTTTGGGTTACAATCTCTCTCTATTTGGATCCTCTGATTCGGTCTCCGTAAGGTGTGTATTTGTGGATGTGTGATTGATCCAAAGGGCCGTTGGGCTTGATCTAAGGATGAAAGTTCTTCAAGGGCTGTGGACTTGATCTTGAAGGTGGATTTGAGCGGATCTTCAAAGGGGCTTTTGGGCTTGATCTTTGAAGAACAGTGATGAACGGATCTCCAAGGGCTTTTGGGCTTGATCTTGAAGAACAGTGATGAACGGATCTTCAAGGGCTTTTGGGCTTGATCTTGAAGAACGGTTGGATGTGTGGATTTGTCGACGTTGTTGATCCAAAGGGCCGTTGGGGCTTGATCTTGGATGAACGGATGATGAACGATGGTGCTTTCTTCAAGGGCCGTCGGGGCTTGATCTTGAATTGGTGGATGGTTGATCCAAGGGCCGTCGGGGCTTGATCTTGGAAGAACGATGAACAAAGAACGAAGAACGCTTTCTTCAAGGGCCGTCAGGGCTTGATCTTGAAGGTGGATGATTGTTGATCCAAGGGCCGTCGAGGCTTGATCTTGGAAGAACGATGAACGAAGAACGAAGAACGCTTTCTTCAAGGGCCGTCAGGGCTTGATCTTGAAGGTGGATGATTGTTGATCCAAGGGCCGTCGAGGCTTGATCTTGGAAGAACGATGAACGAAGAACGAAGAAGGCTTTCTTGATTCTTCGGGAACCTGGATGCTTGAGAGCTTCGGAGTTTCAGAGCTTCAGAGCTTCAGAATTTTGCCTAATGATTTTGGTCCCCTTCAAATGAATGAAATGGGCTTGTATTTATAGAATTTTCCAAGGCCTAATTTTGAATATAATATCCCAGATGAAATAAGTCGTTTCTGCCAGGTGTTGACACGTGTCCTATTTGATGACTTTTCCAACTCATTTCAATTTTCGTTGAGTCACACGCTACGTGTAAAATTTATGTAATACATGAGCGTTGACACTTTGATTTATCGGTCAACATTTATTTACCGAAATTTCGATGTCTACATTAACATTAATCATCATAAAATTAATGATTTCAGTGAGTGTCCTATTTTTTCTTTCTGCCAAACCATTTTGTTGTGGTGTATAGGGTGCAGTTCTTTGTTGTACAATACCATGCTCTTCACAAAAAATATCAAATTCATGTGAAAAATATTCACCACCTCTATCACTACGAAGACATTTAATTTTCCTTCCCTTTTGGTTTTCAACTTCAGCCTTATAGCGTTTAAAACACTTAAAAGCTTCATCTTTATTATTAGACAATAAATAAACATAAGTAAACTTAGAACAATCATCTATAAATGTGATAAAATATCTTTTTTCTCCTCTTGTTAAAACACCATTAAATTCACATATGTCAAAATGTATTAAGTCTAATAAATTTGTATTTATTTCGATAGTTGGCAAAGGTTTCTTAGTCATTTTCGCTTGAATACATGTTTCACATTTATCATTATAATCATCAATGCAAGCAATAAAACCAAGTTTGCGCATGTATTTTAAAGATCTAAAATTTATATGTGCTAAACGTAAATGTCATAAATGAGAGGAATATTCAACAATATAAGCAGAATAATTCACTTTATTATTAATACTTAGTTTGAACATCTCATCACAAGAATACCTCTTCCCAACAAACATCTCATTTTTCGACATTATTAACTTGTCGGACTCTATAATAGTCTTTATACCGTTCTTACATAATAAATTTGCAGACACAAGATCCTTTCTAATTTCTGGAACATGCAGTACATTAAGTAATGTCAATTTCTTCCCAGAAGTAAATTGAAATTCAACGGTTCATTTTCCTAGAACTTTGGCGGAATTATGATTCCCTATTAAAACTTCTTGATTGTCCATTGATGCTTCATATGTCTTGAATTGTGCCTTGTCATTGCACACATGTATAGTAACTCCTGAGTCGAGCCACCAATCAGAGGATTTTATTGCTGCTGCCATATTCAGTTCGGTAATCATACTAATATGCATCATTGATACCATTGCAACAATGTTATCAATTCCAGAGTTTTCCACCATATTTGCGCTATTGGTTTTATTGGCATATTCCTCACTTGTTTTCCTGTATCTACAATCACGAATGTAATGGCCTTTCTTTCCACAATGGTAGCAGACATCATTTGCATTCTTTTGATTATTGTTGGAATTGGTCTTCTTAAACTTCCCTTTGTCAATTTTGACTTTGAAGTTCTTTTTATATTTGTTTCCTTCGACAATGTGAACTTTAGAGAAATCTTGATTTGTAAAATTCTTATCACGATTTCGAGTTTCCTCTTCAATTTGAATACCCTTTTGCAAATCCTCCAAACTAATATCTTCCATCATGTGTAGAAGTTTCTTTCTATAGTTATTCCATGTTTGAGGTAATTTTACCATAATAGCCCAAACTATCATAGGATCCGGAATAACTATTTTAAGTTCACGAAGCTTTGAGACCAAGACCAATAACTCATGAACTTGGTCTAGGATGGGTTTGTTATCAAACATAGTGAATTCATAATATTTGAACATTAAAAATTTATCGGTACCTCTTTTTTCAGTTGTGTACTTGTGTTCAAGTGCTTCCCAAATTTCCTTTGGAGATTGAATGTGTGCATACAGGTCATATAAACGATCAGATAATGTGCCCAAGATGTGTCCTCGACATACCAATTCATCTTCTTCACGCTTCTTTTAATCGGCAACTATATTGTCCGAGTCTTTGTCCCTTGGTTCACAAATAGGCTCCAATTTTGGGTCCAACACATATATGACATTGAGAACAATAAGCATGAAACGCATCTTGTCATTCCATCGGGTGAAATTTGATCCATCAAATTTGTCTAACTTGTAGACATCTTAATTGATAATCTTCAAAGCCATGTTATCAGATTTGTTATCCATGACGAAAATAACACTTTAAGATTGTTAGATTAAATATAGAAATATAGAGAATAATCCGAATGATGACTTTGAGGTACGACTTGAATCGTTTCCTTAAAGTGTTATTTGCCCCCACTCGAATGAGTTTGCTAAAGGGTTCTTGGCAAATCACTTCCAGGATACAACAAAGTATGGAATATTCGATTAGCAAAACCAAATTGTATTCCCTTAGAAATAACTAGAAAGAAATTGTATGAATGTGATGAGGAGAGAAAAGAAAGCAAAGAAATTATGTAGACAACAAATTTTTGAAATTAATGAATTCCCTTCTACTAATGTTACCCATATATATAGAGAGAATTGCACCTTTTAGACATATCTTTTGGTTTTGAATGTGTCCTCTCACCATGAGATACAACTAAACATTGCAGCAATGTTTCTGATAGATATATCTGATACAAGGGTCAATTATCAATAATTACGTCTGTTGGAAAGAGAATGCATCTGTTCGGATGCATCATGTTTTTCCGCAAAACCGTAAATGGTGCAGCAGTTTTCAATCTCCAAAGAATGTGATTGTTAGGTGACTGACCCAACTCCATCTTCTGACAAACAGCCACACTCATATATATATATATATATATATATATATATATATATATATATATTATATTCTTAAAATATTCAACACCTTGGTGAACTGATTCTGCCTTTTCCATGAGATGATGGATCGATATAGTTATGGGAAAATGGTGAGGAGGGTCAACTGATCATTATGAGTATTAATTAGCTCCAAGTCTATAATTAGTCTTCGTCAAAATATCTGGTAGTTGATCTTCAATTTTACCAACGGAAACTATATGATCCAACTCTCTAATCTCTTTAATGAAATGTTAACCCGCTTTTAACATGTTTCATACGATCATATTAAATCAGATCATGAGCAATATAGATAGCAACCTTGTTATCACATTACAAGTTCATAGTTGAGTCAGGTTTAAACACAAGTTGAGTCAATAGTTTCTATAGTAAGAGGAGTCCATTGGCCATGACACGAAAATGACAGATGTAGTTATTGTGATAGTCATGAGACTGTCTTGGTCACTTCTTAATTGCATGTGAAGAGAACTAATAAAATAATCTATAAACTGATACAAATTTCCATCCATATATATTAGATTTGATTAAGAAAAATCATCCATATTATTAGAGCTTCCTCTCATTATCCAAAAAATCTTATGAGGATGCCATTACTCTCATCCAAAAAGTATGCATGTGGCAAAATTGTATTGGCGAGAGACATCGATACATACATATATATTTTCTTCCTTTGTTCTCTGATGAGGTCAAGTTCGTTTAGCTAGCTAGTGGAACATGTCAAGCCACCTGAATTGAATATGAGACGGGCTTCCGCAAGCTCAAAACAAGGCGCGCTCATAGAAAATCGAGGCACCGAAAACGATTTGCTTAGCTTAATGTTGAGGAGCTCATTGGCCATGTTTTCAATGTTTGGGTTTTTTGTACAAGCCATTGTTACCGGTAAAGGACCAATAGAAAACCTTGCTGACCACTTGTCTGACCCGGTTAACAACAATGCTTGGTCATAGTCTAAGAAGCTTTGAAGTGTATAATGATGCTTTGTTGGCAAAACAATGTTGGAGGTTAGTCGAAGACCCAAACTCATTATGGGCTTTGGTGTTAAAGGCTAGATACTTCCCTAATTGTTCTTTCCTTGAGGCGAAAAGAGGCGGGAGAGCTTCTAAGGCTTGGTCAAGCCTTCTGAAGGGAAGAGATATTTTATTAAATGGAGCTCATTGGCAGATAATGAATGGCAAGGAGATTAAAGTGTGGGGGGATCATTGGGTTCCGGCTTTCCCATTGGGTAGGCCTACTCCTTTGGGGTCCGTCCATGTTTCCCGAAACTTGAGGGTGGAGTCTCTAATTAATCCGATGACTGGGGTTTGGGATGTTGATTTTTTAAAACCTTTTCTTGAGCAACCCGAGTTAGAGGCCATATTGGACTTGCATATTGGTGATTCCTCGAGAAGTGATCGTTTGATTTGGTCGTTTGAGAAAAAAGGGAAGTTCTCGGTAAAGTCGGGATATCATTGGGCTATTGATAGATACCTCTCCCCTCCCAATAGTTCTTTATCCCTCATCCCTTCTTGCTTCTGGAAGTTGGTTTAGAGCTTAAAAACTCCCCCAAAAATAAGAAGCTTTATGTGGAAGACTCTCCATGGGGCACTTGCAACAATGGAAAATCTCGCACGAAGGAGATCGGCCCAGTCCCCACTTTGTCCAATTTGTCAATTGCATGAGGAAACAATCGAACACCTCTTTCTGCAGTGTCCCTGGGTGAGTGCTATCTGGCGTGGAGGTTGTTTCAGTTTGAGGGTGGGTATTTCGGCTATAGTGACGTGGGCTCATTGGCTGCAGGTGTTTACTTCGGTGAAGGGCTCAAAGGAGGTGAGTCTAAAGATGTTTTCGTATATTGCTTTTACATGCTGGAATATCTGGAAGTTTATATGTAATTTGCTCTTCAACAACCACCAGATTGATCCATGGTAGGTGATCTTTGCCTCTTCCCTCTCGACTTCTTCTTACACTGTTGCTCATCTAGCTCTGTCGCCCGAGCCTAGCACGGGTCAACATGAGTCTGGGGTTGGAATTAGGTGGAGTCCGCCGAACATGGGCAGTGTGAAAATAAATGTGGATGCTAGTTGGAATCTCAGGAGCAAGTCGGGCTTCATTGGGGTGGTGGCGCGGGGTGAGGAGGGTCGGTTCCTGGCGGCAGAAAGGTATAGTGGGAAGGCGTCTAGTGCAGATATGATAGAGGCTCTGGCTATTCTGAATGGGTGTAGATTTGGAAAAAGTAGGGGATGAAGCTCCGTTATTAGTGAATCTGATTCATTGGAATCAATTTCTTGTCTAAAGGATATGGCAAGGAATGGCAGTTGGGATGCCTTTCCTATCTTGGTGAAATGTTGCAACTTAGGTAAGGATTTTCCTGACTGCCGCTGGTCTTGGGTTCCAAGATCGGCCAATTCAGCGGCGGACTATTTAGCGTCGAGTAAGTGTAGGGAAGCTTGTGATCAGATTTGGGTCGATAGACCCCCATCTTCCCTTGTTCATGTTCTATGTAATGACGGCCTTCCCTGCCCCCCTTAGCTGTCCTTTTGGGTTATGCGATGTGGGACGCTTTAGCATTAGATGCGGCGTCGTGGTATTGTTGTGAACCACTCGTATTACTTTCTTTGCTGTTATTGGTGTCTTGCCTCTGGGTAGGCTTCCTTGTATTTGCTTGGCATCTTTGCCTTTTAATGTTACCAGGTTTCCAAAAAACAAAAAAAAAAGTTTGCAGGTCAGTGGGGTTAATGTGCTTAATTATGTTGATGAAACATGGTGATGTAAGAGGAATATAACAACAAATGCTTTGAGTTTGGAGTAAAATTTGCAAATGAAATTTGTCCTATTACATATAAACTTCTATTTGGTTACAATATTTTACTTGAATCAGAATGGTGATGCATTTGCAAGAAATGGTAAATATGTGATATAAGTTCAAATTCTGCAGCAGTCTGCAGAACTTCAAATGTTGCCGCTTACAAACTTACAGATACTTCCAATCATCTGCATTATTTCATCCTGGAATTTCTAATTAATGATATCTCATACAACAATATTCCAATTCGTTCTAGGTTGTAATTACTTGATTTTCGATTATCCGAATCCTAATGCTACATTGTACATAATTGAATTGTGTAATAAATTGACTTAAAATGTACTCATTTTAGTTGAAAAAGGGACCAAAAAACAAGGGACACAAAGAGCCCGAATTCCTCGATATGAGCTTGAATGATTGGATTCATAAAAACTTCCAATTAAGATGCAGACTTGAGCATAACCAACCGTGTATGTTTTCTTGTGGAACAAATCTGAATCTCTCACTATAAATAAATTTTACGTAGAATATTATTTTTGTAAAAAAAAATTATAAGAACTTCCGATGAACAATTCCCGTACAGTTTCCATAATAATTGACCCAAACTTCGGGAACGTTTCACTGCATGCATGTTACGTTGTCTTTCAATATAATTAATAAATAAATCATAAAAGGATAATATAAATTTATCTTACTTGTTAAAACAAAGAAGAATATGCAGTGTGCATGGATAATGTGAGGGGTGTGAGAGATAAATAAAAATAAATAACTATTGGAATAATTATATAAGGGCCTCTTGCAAGCATCCAAGAAATGAGCATCTTATTGGAAATGGAGTGTAAGGGGGACAAATCATATATAGAAAGCAACAAATTAATTATAAAAATAAAGACACTTTCTTGGCTACATGATCTTCATGTTTCTTTTGGGTTTATCCTAAATTTGGGAATGTTATTAATACTAAAGGCATAGATATTTAAGATATGGCATGTGAAAGATGCATTAAACTAGTAGGTATTCATTTTTACTTGTAAGTGAGAGGTTTTAGGTTTGATTATCGCCAAAAGTAAATTTGAACCACATTATTGCTAGCCCATTGTGAGATTTAATTAACCCACTTCTCCATCTCTTTTAATGTAGATAATATCCTTTGTCAAAAAAAAAAAAACCAGTGAACAATCAACATAAGATACTCGAAATATACTTTCACACTATTATTTTCCATATCAACTCAAGTCTGAACGATTTTCATTTAGTAGCAGAGCCAATGTGAGGTCATTGGCAACTATTGACCCCAATAGGTTTTAAAATCCCTCTTTGAAATTTTGTTTGACCATAGACCAGTTAAGGCAAATGAAATAAGGATACTTGTAATCAATATATTTTTGGGAACTTCAACAAAAAACTCCTAGTACTGTTCACTTTGACAAAACACTAAAAAGTCAATCCTTGTACTATTCACTTCACCCTTTATTTTGTCCTCATCGTTAAAACTCAAAGTTTTCAAGCTCTTTTCATTAGTTTTCCTTATATTTTTTTAATTGACACAAACCAGAACCTTTTGGTGTACTTGCTCTCAAATTCGCGTTGCTTTTACTTGGTGCTATTGCTTCTATTGAAAGAGTTTTTTGGTAATGAAAATTGTGAAGCTTGGTTATATGCATATGATTCTATTAGTAGTGATGTGATAAGACGTTTCTATAATATGAGAACATGTTGTAGACAATTATAAATGAAACTATATGCTCGATTTTCGAAAACTTCTTTTTTATGACCACATTGTTGTAAATTTATGGCTCCGCCTTCTCGTTCATAAAATTTAAGTTCGAAACTTTCTTCAACAAAATGAAGATCGTCTCCTGTCTCTCACTTCGTACTTTCAATTGCTTTGAACTTGTAAACCCATTTCGTACGCAACCCCGTAAAACCATCCACGGTTAATTCTACATGTCATTGGTTGGTTTATAGCTTAATAATGTCATTAGTTGCTAATTCATTTAAAAGTGAATTGGATGGGTCTTTTGAAGTAATGTGCCCAGAATGTGGGCTATAAAGTTAAATATATGGAGCCTCTGGCTTGTGGCCTACAGAAATTCTCTTTCAATTTCCTATGGTAGCTAAAAGAAATTAAGAACATAAAAACAGAATGGTTGTCAATTGTACCCAGCTCATGTGCTACATTTAACACTTTTCTTTTGACAAAGTAAAGCACAAAAAGCTTTGTTCATTTGACACTTTACTTATAAAGAGGGATTTAGAGATGGTTTTTGGGCGATGTGGGACAATTTTCCCTCACAAGTTCCAACACAACCTTTACTTGAAGCTTCATCGTATTCGTAACAACCCAATCTCGAAGTTTTACCGAATTAGCATATAATGAGATCAGATTCAATTTAGAATTCTTGCAATATTGGCAATTAATTAACAGTAAAGTTTAAATCAAATATGCAAACAAGGTAAACAAAATTTCACATAACATAGAATTCACACAATCTAATAAGCTATAGCCAGAGTTTAAAATATTCACGAAATTGTCTATATTTTCGTCAAAATATCTTAAAAATCAAGAATCGATATGGAAATAAGGGGTGAAATGAAAACTTCACCTTATATCGGCGAAATATAGGAAAATCAATAATATCGATAATATTTACCTATTCACTATAGAAAAATATACCAGAACCCATTACGTGTTTTGAACTTTTGAAATTTTTTTTGGAGAAAATTTTCTCTAATTTCAACTGAATCTGAATGGGTATATCAACTTAGACCATTCTAAATTTCCATAATTTTCATTGAAGGCAACCATTATCGATATCAATATCAATATTTTAATAAATTTGCATATCGATATTTTAAACACTAACTACAACTGAATCTGTTATTAAGTGAGTGCATGGACAAGTTCTAGCTAGTTTTTAGTTTTAGCAGTTCAAGATATACTGTTCAAATATGTATATAGTAATTATCCAAATTTATAACTCCAAGATGGAATATGCAGAAATTTGTCTTGTATATATGATGCAATGCAAATTGCAACCGTACGTACTTCCCTATGTCACGAAGCATGAAAATATTCGTGCACACACTCATTTAATAAATAAGTTGAAAATAAAATAGCACAGCAGCAGCCATGGCTGCAGGGACTTTCTCGCCGGGAAGAGGAATGGGAATGGAGAGAGAAAGTACGAGCTCTTTAGATTCGAGACTTCTGACTAGAAAAAGACGGGGTCATTTATTTATTTAAATACAACAATATGAGTTAGTTAACGAAAAAATAGAGCAATATGAGTTTGGTCAAGCGTTAAAGAGGAAATAGTTTCGTAGCCAAAGTCGATACCTATGTCGACAAAGCCATCGAATGAATATTTGACAATAATTTTAACACCAGCTCCTAGGCCCATCAATCGTATCAACAGCCTAGTATCACATTAAGCTTGAAAATACCTCATTTGAAGGCTTCCATTGCTCATCACTCAGGAAAAGAGTTCTCCTACGAATCAAAACTTAAACAAAACTTTTAGTTTGTCATCGTAGTTTTTAGCACGCTGAATAAGATTTGGAATACTTAACTTTAATCCATGCAACACTGAATTTTAACAGTTTGAGCTAAGTTAATTGGATAGAACAATGCATCAGATCTCTTGCACACCAGTGTGATCCTCATAATTAGGGTAATTTACTGTTACCATAACATATATATCATGTAAAAATCCTAAAAATAAAAACAAAATGAAAATGAAAGTTCTACACATCACGTGCCATGCACGTGCAAGGCATAGCTCCAAAAAGCAGGATGCAGTGCAGTTGATAAATCATGCCATATTGGTCTTAAAACCACATGATTAGAACAGTTGGAAGCATGGGATTGGTCATTCAAGTCAATCCTTGGGCTCACGTAGTCATATCACCCAATGTGGGCCCCATTAGATGAACCCTAGTTCGTCACCTCTTTTGTTTTTTTATTTTTATTTTAGGGCAAGCCCGAATGGGTTAATTTGAAGTTTTGGGTAGCATAGAAAGGAATGGAGAAAATGAAATGTTAGGAAGACGGTGTTTTTAGACTATACTTAAATTACATAATGTGATAATTGATTGTTGAATTTTATTTTTCAACGACTTAAAAATAAGTTTGATTGTCAATTTGTTCATAATATAATTTATAAATTATATTTCAAGTAGATAATCTCTGAAGTATCATTAAAATAAATTTATCTGAGACACCCTTTAATCAAAAGTGATACTTCAAATCAAAGACTGTTCCTTTTCCCAATTGGGGGCTTTACACCCAAATCCCAATCTATGATGATAATTAAGAGCCACATTTGTTATTATAATCCATAATTTCTTCGGTTTAAAGTTTACAGTGTTAGGTTTTGTCAACCTGTATTGACAAATTTAACCTTCATAACCGTTGCAATATATGTTTTTTAAATTTTATTGGCCTAGTCAAACCTCATAAGTATGCATGGATGAAAAAAGGATAGATGAGTGTTAGTATAAGAGAATCCGTTAGGTCTTGTAAATCTTTGTGAGCTTAAGATTATTTGTACTCTAAGTTATAGACTAGTATATATTTATACATTTTGCTATCAATACAATTACAATTCTATATGGTATCATAGCGTTTAATATGATATACTATAAGTATCATCAAAATACCCACTAATAAGTGATTAAGCAACAATAAGTAAACTTCCAGAAGTCTTGGCAGGAGTGACAAAAGAGAAGAATTATATTTGTATTTAGGAGATTATTTGTATTTTTGCCTACCTTAATAAAATAGAAGTGATTCGCCCACCTCTCTTTATTTATTTATTTTATGATCATTGAATTGAATAAAATTACTCTCTGAAAAGATAAACTTTTAGATGGTGCTATCAACGCACTCATTTTTACTTCTCACACACTTTCTTAATTTTTAGTCGTCGACTCAGATGTATCGAAAAGGTTCAACGACAAAAAATTAACAAAAGTGCATGGGAGGTAAAAATGAGTGTGAACAGTACTATCTTTTTTTTCACCATGGCATGTAAAAAATTTCTTTGGATTGGATAGGCATGAAAATCCTGGCTAAGGAAATTTTGCCACACAAAACACTTTGATTATTGACACTGAAATTCCATAATTTTATCCAATCATTTACATGCATGATTTAAATTAGAGCATGAGGGATGAACTTTCTGAAACATCAATCCACAAAAGCAAATTTATCTATGGTTAATTCATAATGTTTTAACAGTGAACCTAGACAAATGGTTGGGGATTATTTACCAAAAAGAAGACAAATTGTTCAAGATGTTTCTAAATTGTAAGCCTAATTAATTGATTATAAAAGAGATCAAAACTCAAGAAAACAGCTACCTAGTACAGAAAACTAGATCATATAGTCAAGCATTTGGTGTGTTATTTGTTTCCTTCAAGAGAAAATACAAGACTGTTCTTGGTTTTTAATGGGAAAGGAATATAAATGACAAAGTTATCAAAGTTGTGAGTGCCTTATTAATAAAAACAAATTTATGTTTTAGTCTGGACCTAAAGTTTATGACTTTATGGACCTCCACCTCTAATTTATTTGTCAGTTTCTAAGTATGTAATCACAGGCTGCTGCTCTCTCATTTTCCCTAAAATAGTTGGCAGAGGTTTAGGTCTTAGGTTCAATATACATTGACGTAACAGTGGTATATTTGTAATGGAAAAATGCTAGAATAAATCTAATTATCAGCTGTCACATCATGTGATGTACAAAATAAATTTTTTAAAAATAATCTCTTTATTATCACCCTTTATAGTAATATGGATGCTAAGTTGTGACATAATATTGATAAATTACCAGGCCGTTATAAAAGCATTTTTTATAAATAACGTATCGTTTGTCGAAGAATTATATAAAGTTTGATTTCAAACAGGATTTTTTTAAGACACAAGGACAGTTTGGTAAGTAAACTAAACATCAGGGGCAAGCTAGATTTGCAGTTCCCTCCTGTTGATGGTGTTTGGGTTGACTCTCTGTCACCTCTCTCTACATGTTTGCCACTTTACTTTTGTAGCTTAATCAAATATTTTTTCTTAACCAGCTATTAATTCCCCGTCTCTGTTCACCTTATTTTTGCTTTCCCTTTACTGTTTCTCTCTCTCTCTCTCTGTGGTTTCCTCCATTGCAACCCAAGCTTCCTTTCCAGCTTGCTGAGGCCCCTCTCCTTCACACAGACATAAACACCCACCAACCATTTTACCCACCTTTTCTTTCTTTACCCTCTAAAATCCCACTCCATTTCACACACACAAATTCCCTCCTTCCCTCTCTCTCCCCCCCCCCCTTCCCCCACATTTTCCCTTCAAAGATTAGATTTTTGTCTGTCCTTCCCTCTCTTCCTCCTCCCTTTTCTTCCCCATTTTTTTCTCAAACTTCTATGGTTTTCTGAATTCTTTTGGCCCACTTGAAGGCCACATCCCTCCTCTGTCTCTACTTGCAAACTAATCCTCTGGAAATCCCTTGCCTTTTTGGACTTCTGGGTTTTGGTGGGTTTTTTGTGTTATTTTTCAGGTCTGCATTGGCCTCTCTATGCCCATTGGGTCTCTCTTGGTTAAAAAGGTAACTCCTTCTCTGCTCCTCTGGCTGCTCAAGAAAGAAGATCAAGGGGGTTAGATTAGATCGCTGCAAAGTGCAAAGGTAAGTGCTTCTCTCTTGGAATCACTTTTTTTAGATAGATTCACTCACATTTCTCTTTATTGGTCTCTTGCTTGGATTATAAGTGATTCTGTATGAGATTTTGATTCGCTTTTGTGATAGATTTGGAATTTAATTTGTATGTCAAATGTTAGTTTGCTTCATTTGTTAAGAAAGTATTGCTTAAATATTACCGGGGTTTTTATCTTGGGGAATTATAAATGCGAGTCTAATCAAGGTGCTAAGTAATTTTTTTATTTTTTTGGAAAATAATCAAGCAGTTATCGTATCAGATTCCCCTTTTTTTGCGTTACTTTGGTTTTTCTTTAAGATGATCAATATTTGAAGACTAAGCTAAGAATTTAACGTCTTAAAATTGATTTGATAGGATTTTCTAGTACTTTTTATTGTGGAATTTGAGTGTTACATAGGATTAGGATGAAATAAGAAATCTTCAATAGCTGCGTGATCAATTTCGTGCGATTTGAGTTACATGACTTGTTTCTCATGTCCAGGTTGGAATGTCTTGATTTTTTTTCTGGGCACTGAAAGTCAGAACACCAAGCCAGATTTGATATATAGCATCCGGAGGAGGATAAGAATGTCATCCGGGAGTTCTTTGAATGTGGAATTATCAAAGAAGATAGGATTTTTGGGTTTGAAACTATGGGTTGTGATCGGTATATGTGTTGGTGCATTTATTGTTTCGATCCTATGTTTCTTATCTGTATGGGTTTCATTTCGGAGGAAGTCTCGACGATCAGTGGACAAGTTCCCAGTCACCCAAATACCAAATGTCTCTAAAGATATCAACATTGATAAGATGGGGGCTCAGGGTACCCATGATCACCCTGATAATTTATTTCGTTCAGAACATGATAAAGCAAGTGATAAGAAATCAGAGAAGATGTTAGTTCATTTAGGCACGAGCAAATCGAGTGATCCTGATAACATGAGTCAGTGCAGCTCAATTTATCATCATGAGAGAGCACTTAGTTCGCAGTCAGGGGAAGAAGGAAGCTCTGGGACTGGGCGAAAGCAGTCGTCATTATCATATGGAGGACCTATTACAGCCTCTCCTTTGATTGGCTTGCCTGAAGGTTCTCATCTTGGATGGGGCCACTGGTTTACTCTTAGAGATCTGCAATTTGCTACAAATCGTTTTTCTGCAGAAAATGTGCTTGGCGAGGGTGGATATGGGGTTGTTTACAAGGCCAGGCTGATCAATGGAACTGAGGTGGCAGTGAAAAAGCTCTTAAATAACTTGTAAGGATTTAAACTCAAGTGCACTATCTTGTTATCACAATGCTTTTCTGAAACACAGATTTTTTTTTTTCTTCTGCTTCTTATAGATGCTTTTTTTATCTGGTGCGTAGGGGGCAGGCAGAGAAAGAATTTAGGGTTGAAGTGGAGGCCATTGGTAATGTTCGGCATAAGAATCTTGTGCGACTCTTGGGTTACTGCATAGAAGGTGTTCACAGGTATTATTTTGATTTGACATTGTTGATATTAGTGCTAATGACTTAACCTTGTCAAGTAACATAATATTTCACATTAGTATGGGTTCTGTCTAATGCATCCCCTATCTTTTTCGGCCTATGATATAGCTTGCCATTTGTGTTTTTGGTTCAGTTTATGTTGTTCTTGATAAGTTGCTATCTATTACACAGGATGCTGGTGTATGAATATGTGAACAATGGAAACCTAGAACAATGGCTACATGGGGCCATGCGTCATCATGGAACCCTTACTTGGGAGGCTCGCATGAAGGTGATTCTTGGTACTGCTAAAGCGTAAGTTTTCATCTTTCAACTAAATTATGTTTCTTATTTAACTTTTGTATTGTTAATCTTATAATTTCACTTGAGATTTAGCTAATAGTGAGACTCAATTTCGAAAACTGATTTACGTACTGAATTGCAGGCTTTCTTATCTACATGAAGCTATAGAACCAAAAGTTGTCCACAGAGATATTAAATCCAGCAACATTTTGATTGATGACGAGTTCAATGCCAAGGTTTCTGATTTTGGATTGGCCAAACTCTTGGGTTCTGGAGAAAGTCACATCACGACTAGAGTCATGGGGACTTTTGGGTATGTAAATTCTTATGCTTTTTAACTCATGATAATTTATCTACAACTTATCTTCTAATCGGAGCAAAAAACCGATCCATTATGCAGTTATGTGGCACCAGAATATGCTAATACTGGCTTGTTAAATGAGAAGAGCGACATCTACAGCTTTGGCGTCCTCCTGCTTGAGGCAGTTACAGGAAGGGATCCCGTAGACTATGGCCGACCTGCTAATGAGGTACACAATTTTCAGAAATATTGTTTACTGTTTCTGAGAGTGTTTACTCTTCCTTTGTTCCCACCCTCAGGAGACAGCGTCCTTACCAGTTATGAAAGCTTTACCGTTATGTACAGAATTTTAAGAAGAATTTCTAAATACTCGTGGCAGGTCAATCTAGTTGAGTGGCTCAAATTGATGGTAGGTGCAAAAAGAGCAGAAGAAGTTGTGGATCCAAACCTTGAAGTTAAACCCAGTACGCGTGCCTTAAAACGCGCCCTTTTAGTTGCACTTCGGTGTGTTGATCATGATTCAGAGAACAGACCAAAAATGAGCCAGGTTGTGCGTATGCTCGAAGCTGATGAACACCCATTTCGTGAGGTGCGAATCCTCATCTTACCTGGAAATAATCTTTTAGATGTTTTATTATGTTCTATGTTTTTTCGTGAGACTGTTTATCTAAACGTGGAGTTTGTGCAATCTCATTTATGAATTTGTGTTTAAACTAACAAAACACTTTTCCTAGATTACTTCATTCTAGCATTAAGTAGTGATCAAATTGTCCATAGATATCGCTGAGGACTGATTAGCATGTGGTGATGAAGTTATAAGTTCATATTTGTTCCCATGCTCATAAAAATTGGGCGGTGTTACGAATCTTATTTTGCAAACTTGTACAATTCAGGATCGAAGGAACAGAAAGAGTCGTACAACCAGCATGGATATGGAATCTGCGAAGGAAAGTTCTGCCTCAGCTGACATAGAAAAGAAGGCAGGGGATCTGGAGAGCCAAATATCCAAGACAAGTCATGAATAGGACTGACAAACGCGTGAGCTTGGTGAACAATACTCCTTCCTCACCTCCCAGAGTAGCTTTCAGTAACCCGTCGACAGTATACAATCTCAGTTTCTTTCCAACAAAATTTCTAAAAAAATCTAAGAGAGGATTCGGATTGGAGATAGCGCATTTTGATCCTTAACCATTCAATCCCGGTCCTTGAAGAACGAAAGAGGTGCTCCCAACTCCATAATTTGGGAATTTTCACAGAGAGAGAGAGAGAGAGAGGTAGACTCTTGTTGTACATATGTTGCTTGGGGACCAGTGGGGTTTCTCTTCAGATGGTGAAATGACTCCTCCTATTGTTTTTATTTATTTTTTCATTATTTATGTTTTTTAAGTTATCATTTTTCTGTCAGAAAAACAAAGCATTGGATTAATGTTGATGAAGATTCTCCTTTTCCCCTTATGCAGTTATGTTGTCTTCCTCTTTGTTACATTTGAATGATGGTGTCAGTTAAAAACTATAATGCATTGTCTCATAAAGTATGTTAAGCAACCAGGAACAACGCTTTAACAGAAATCTTCTTTTTAGGGGTAGAAAGAACGAAAAATTAACAAATAAAGTTGACTGGCTCTATAGAGTTAACGAGTTATTTCTCTTTACTTGTAAACAATAAGTTCACAACGTATGCATAAGTAACTTGGGGAATGATAAACATATTGTTTTTAACTTCTCATACACTTTTGTTTAATCATGTCTATTGTTTCTGTTTTATTTATTCAATTTGACGACTAAAAACAAAAAGAGGTGTGTGAGAAGCTAAAAATAGCGTGTGAAAATCACCTCTCAAGTAAAATAGTTTATGCACACGTGAAACTGCTTGTAACGACGAATGAGTCCTTTGCGTATAACGAGCCACGTATCTACCTCTTCAAAGTAGCTTCTACTCTAGCTTCTCAAAATCACAATGTACTCTCTCACACACACAAGAATGGTCCAAAGAAATCAACAAAGGTGGTCCAACCCAAGTTACTTGCATTACACAACTCCTACTCAACCATAAAGTCTAGTTCAAATGTAGTGGCAAATAAGAAGGAACACAAGGAAGGTGCATTGATTTTTCAATGTTTGGGTTGGCAATTCAGTCAAATGAGCCATCAATACATTGAAGGGTGGAATGTAAAATGCAGTGCATTAATCGGTCAGCTTCTGCAGCCCGACAAACAAGTAAATTTAGTCAGTGTTTTCTATGGTTCCAAAGAACTCTGAGACAAAGAGAGACTTATGAATCATGGTCATAGATCATCGAATGGGTAAACCTGAGCAAAAATTATTTGATGTTTCTGAAAATCTGATACTCCAAGTGTTTTAACTGGTAAATTTTAAATTTTATATATTTAAATGGATATCTAATAATTAAAATATTCGGAATACATTGATACCGCAAGAAAGTACCCTTAAAGCCTGCTACATTTGAATTCTGAGTGTGCTGTCTAACTTTTGACTTTTTTGTCCAACGGTTATCATTTGGATGCAAAAGCCCAATTTTTGTGGTAGGATAAACGTGGACGGCAGCAAATCATTTTTTGTTTTGGTCGGGTATTGGACAGCATTACAAGATTAAGCGATTTGATTTTGAGCTCATGAAAATAATATGTGGGTGAACAAAGATACGAGGAAAAGGACAATGAAGAAGCGTGGTGAAAGAAAGACGGTATAATAGATGTAGAAAAAAATATGTAACCATGCGTACAAAAAAATGTAGAAAAAAATGTAATCATGTGTAGTATCTACACTAAAGTCATATTCAATGGACAAGGTTAAAGGCCCAAAAGCTAAAAAATAGCTTGATTTATCAAAAAACTCATCTCCAACCAATGACCAGACTATAATTCTATGGAGTCTACTAAAGTATTATTTGGCCAAAGGGGCATCAAACTGGTCAAATGTAGCCCCTTCTTAGCCTTTTTTTTTTAGCCCAGCTACTCAGTTGTAATGCAACTGATTCAAATTCAACGACTAAATTTTAAAACATTCAACGGTAGTTTAACTAAATTAACCAATAATTTTAAAATATAAACGTAAAACTAATAAATGATTGAGCGGGCTATATTTAGCCCTTTCAATTGGAGACGGTATATGAGTATAGCCTGACTTTTTTGGGGGGTTATATAATTCTGGACATGGCTACGTTTAACTCTTTCAGTTGGAGATGGCCTAAGACCATCTTCAACTCTTGGGCTAAAAGCCAAATTTTTTAGCTCGGAAAATTTAGCTTTTAGGTTTTTAGCCCAGAAACAGCTTTTCTGCTCCAACCCTTCTGACCTAAAATTTTAGCCCCAAATTATTAAAAAAATGAACTTAGGCTAATTTTTTTCTTAAATTTACTTTAAAAAAAAAATTATGCAGACTATTGTAAATTAATTTTATGAACATTTTAATCTAAAAATATTTAAATTTCGATAAATATTGAAAAATCATTAAATCGATACATGAAACACTATGGAAGAATATGAAAATCATGATAGAGATGTATAAACACAAAATACATAAAACACACAAGACACAACGTGGCGACAGACATTTGTCACATAAATATGAAAATTCGTCACATTTGACTATATGTGATGAAATTCCAGCATCACAATTATTGTCACATATACAGCATCACCGATAGTTTACGTGACGAATGTTAGAGTCGCCACATATTTTTCTTTTACGTAGCGCTAATTTCGTCACATATTATGTTTGTAAGTGACGGAATAAGCATCACAAAATAAAAAAGTCAGTGACCAATGTTTTTCGTTTCATATCAAACTTATAAGTGATGATTTTATCGTCACCCAATATAATCCTAGAATGATATGATTAACACTAAATGACATTGAAATCGTCACATATTCTTTTGACATGTGACACAACTTATGTCACATATGTTAAATCAAATACCTATTTAGGAATAATATATGAATTAATTACTTGTTCCTGTTTCGTAATCTAGAATTGCAATTCATAACTATAAGGTAATATACTTAATTCACATTTTTCATTAATCAACAATTAAAGCACATAAGTCGAATACATTCATCAAGTGTACATCCCATGAAATAACATAAACATCTCAATATCAATCTAACTCAGGGTAGTAATTCGTCATGAAGGGCACCAACACTTATACATAGACAACTTGAGGTCCTAACAAAAGGAAAGTCTAATCAGCATTAAGGTGCTAAAAAAAGAGAAGTATAAGACAATTGCAGCCAAAAAAGCCTTTAACTTTTGATACCAGACTTCCATCAACATTGAGGTGCTAACAATAGAGAAGTCTACGACACTTGCAGCCAAAAAAACCTTTAACTTTTAATACTAGACTTTCATCTTCATTTTGAAAATCCAATTAAGCTCTCAATTGTTCATCTGAGGAAACCATTTGATAAAAACTTGATTTAAAGGAGTACCCTTTGGTGCTTCTTAGATCTTCTTCATTATTCTTTTTCTTCATGTTATCTTTTCATAATAAAATAGAAACATATCAGTTTCTTTTTGAAAGATCAACTACAATATCCTTAATTAAGAAAATACAACTTGACTACTGTATGAGACCACCAGGTATAACATGTCTTTACATATGATTTTGTAGTTTCTGTTTGAATGTGGGTTAAATTGAACTAGGCACATACAAGGTTTTGCTCAAAAAGTAATAAGTATCAATATCATAAGAATATACCGTAATAAGCATCAATCAATATCATAAGGATATATTGGTGGACAAACAAAACGAAGAGAAACATAAACTTATTAGGAATACAAATGTAATTTAATTCATAAAGGGCCCTTTCAGCTTCTAGCTAGTTATATCAAGTTTTTTTTTTCTTAAAGTCAATCTTGCATGTTCACTTTATTTATGCTTTCTAAGTTGTATATTGTCAAATGTGAATTTTGACTCTCTAACTCTCTTGAAATGAAAAAAAATGATAAGCCTATGAATGACTGAATGACTTATCTATTTGTCTAGAGCAACATCATTGATCCACTGGTCATTCTTGTCTTTGCGGAGGAGGTGGTGGCGGAGGAGGTGCAAGTGCATCAATTGGAGGAGGAGGTAAGGGATCCCTCACCTATTTCACCCTCTTTCCTCACTACATAGAAACTGCCATCTAAAATATGAAAAGGAAAAGTAACTAACACAGACTAAAATGTTAATATATACAAACCATTATACGCATAATGACTATTTATAAAATTATAGACCAATAGATTACTATTGTAGGATATAAATTAATTTGTAATGCACATATCTAAATCTCTTAGCATGCCAATGTCAAACTACATTTTGCTCCAACAAGCGACTAGGATGTAAAATCCAATCCAATCCCAAACTTGGCAGGTTAAAAAGATGGGGAACATGATATCCAAATTTAAGCTTGCATAATGCATGTCCAACGTCCTAAAAATGAAATGCGTTCAAGAAAGTGGCAAAGCCAAATTCAGCCTCCATTGTTCTAGTTTCTTGAGATTTTCAAAAACACCCCATGTAGCTTGCAATATAATGCACCAAATCACATAATAAACCAATTACAGATGGGCAGCGGCACAACGCCGTTGGCACTCTCATGTTTAACTTTTGGCGCTACATATATTGCGTGTATAAAAATTGTAAAATACTTAGTTTGAAGTGCTAAAAGCATTGCACTTAATAGATAGGTAAATAAATGTGTGGGAAAGAGGAAGAGTACCATGACAAAAGGTGCTTCAGTGAGAAATAGAATAGGAAACCCTCTAAAGAACGCGAAGGGTCCTCTGGATTTTAGAATCGTACACAATACTAAAATTGTACTTGTACACAATATTATTTTGTTTGAGAATTTTATTAGATGATATGGGGTGACTGGTGCTGCATACTGGGTGACTGATGCTGCATACTGAGTGACTGATCCTGGGTGACTGATGCTGCATAATTGATGCTGCATACTGGGTGACTGATGCTGCATATGAATATTAGACGATATGGGGTGACTGATGCTGCCAGATTTTATGTTTCCTCTTTCCATGGGATTCTCTATTAAGCCTAATCCCTTAATTTGAGAAAGATTGACATCTAGATGACTTGTTGATAGTTGTGTGCTAGCTACTTGCTGCACTCGCTTAATTTAAGGAGTGACGGCTTTAGGGTTTACCGGGTTAGTAGGATTTGCCAAGGTAAGGTTGCGTGTAACCTTCTACCTCATTATATATCCCCCCCCCCTTGTACATTCAATCAATCTATGAAAAATACATTCAAACAAACTTAAAATTTCCACAAATTTACTCTGGTAGTCTACGTGTTGAAAAAATAGTTACACGAAAAAGGGAGTAGTTCCAGTTTTTTTTTTTTCCGAATATTGCGACTAGTATAATCTTCTTCATCTACCAAAAACTATTCTTCCTCTTTTTTTCCTTTTGTTCAGTTCTTATGTTTTCCCCCTTTTGTTCTTATTTGTTATGGTGTAGTAGGACATGATAGATTTTTTTTTTAGAAGTGGATTTGAGCTATAGCCGAGATACTGTAGTTTTTATCCTACCTCAGAGAATTAACTATGCAACTAATCAAGAGCTTAAATAGCTGCAATAATTGTGTTCTAACTAAATTAGAAATAAGAAAATTACAATTTAACAAATGATAATGTTCATAGATGACCATCAACGACATTCCAAAGAGAAAATAGAAAAATAACAACCATTATTCACTGATTTTCAAAAGAGAAAAGAAATTAATAACTGGGTGTCTAAGCTTGGCAAACAAAGACTGATTGAAGAAGAAAATTCAAAAACAATTAAAGAAATAAGTACCTTGTTGTCGATTGAGAGGCCGAGGGAGGGAGACGAATGAGAGGTGGTACGTGGTCGTCGTCGATGGCAACTACCAGGTGGCTGGTCGGCGAGGTGGGGTGAGAGAGTAGAACCAAGGGGAGCTGAAAGAGATGGGATGAGAGAACATAAAACGAAATAGGTTTTTTTTTTTTTTTTTTGAGGGAAAATGAAATCAGTTATTAGGTTTTACAATTTGGGAGTTTTGACATTATTATTTCAATATTTTTAATTTTTACTTTTAATATTATAAGTGATCAATTAACTATTACGTGGCCTACTCTTTATATAAGTGATGAATGTAAAAATTTTGTCACATATTAACATTTCGTTCGGTTGTAAAATTTCCCGCCCAATAGTTTGTGACGAGTTCAAAATGTTTATGTGACGCAAAATATTTTGGTGTTTGTGAAAATCTTTATGTGACAATTTCTAAAAAAGCCTCACTCATTTCAGCCAAATGTGATGAATTTTTAAGCGCCACAAAAAATACCGTCACCTAATCCATGTTTTCTTGTAGTGACATGTGAAGCACATACAAAACACATGTGAAGGATATATAAAACACATGATAAAGATGAAGCACACACAGAACACATGTGAAACACATGACACACACGAAACACATACAAAATACATACAAAACGCATGAAACATAAACCTACACACATGAAATTGAAACCTTCAATCATCCTCTATATAAACATAGGTTGAATATCAGTTGATCACACAATCTTTCAGAGCTATGGCAAGAGATGTTGAATATCTCGTTGAAACCACATATGAGACTGGACATGATAGGGTCACATTGAGTGAGTATATGAGACGTTTAAATATAATTCAAGCTCCTCAAGGTCATAACACACTCCATAAGGATTTGGTTGAGCATGCATGGTGCCAAGAAGGTGAACGTTGATGATGTTGGTGTATTAATATGTTCTTGTGTTAAATTGAAGTGTGCTATGTTGTTATTTTATGTAATAATTTTAAGTGTACTGTTTGTACCATACTTGACCAATCCCGAAACTACTGAGCACCGGTCAACGTTATACCGTCAAGGACCCAGAAGAGTTTCCCTCCAACCAGGAGGCCAATCACAGTGCGACACGTGTCGACATCAGAAGCCAATCATAGCGCGACACGTGTTAACATCAGAAGTCAATCACAACACGACACGTGTCAATGTCAAAATGAAACTAGAAACTCTCTTCTATAAATAGAGATCATTCTCTCACAATATTTCCTAATGTCATTTGTACTAAATCATTCAATAGTACTCACTAAAGGAGAGCTTGAACCTATGTACTTGTGTAAACCCTTCACAATTAATCAGAACTCCTCTACTCCGTGGACGTAGCCAATCTGGGTGAACCACGTACATCTTGTGTTTGCTTCCCTGTCCCTATCCATTTACATACTTATCCACACTAATGACCAGAGCAATCTAGCGAAGGTCACAAACTTAACACTTTCTATTGTACCAAAGTCCTCAATGATTTTGTGCATCAACATGTACTATGTTGGTATTTTGTAGTAATAAATTTAAGTGTCTTCTTGTGCAAAGTCTTTTGTCTAGTACGTTGGATAAATTATTGAATGGAGGTTGAATTATTGAAGGCATCTAGATTAATAGAAATAATAATTAATAAGCCATAAATTTAATACACACGGCAATTAATAAACTACATAAACTTAATACAAACGACAATTAATAAACCACATAAACTTAATATAATCGATAATTCATACACCACATAAACTTAATACAATTGATAATTCATACACTATATAAACTTAATAATGATATCCATCATCTTGACTTGGTGGTGGACTTGGGATATAGGGTTGAGGTCCTCCATCATGAAATTAACTTCAAACCTATCTTGCTCCCTATCCCTTTCTTCCTTCATTTGCAAACGCATTCAAGCCACTTCTTCTTGGGGAGTGCTATGGGTTTTGCTCAATCTTGCAAATTTGGTAGCAATGTGTCCACTTATCGGATTTTGGAACTTCCCTTTTCTCTTTGCTTCCTTTTGCTTATCTCTTCCCGGAGACCTTGCAAAAGAATGAGTTGGGGTCATTTCATTGACACCTTCATTGACACCTTCATCTCCGGGATTTATTGGTGCGGCTTCACGTTGAAATAATCTTCCCCATTGTTGGTCTGCATCGGTTCCCCATCTCGAACAATCCCTGAGGACGTCCCAAGCACGTTGCAACCTAAAAACTTGATTTTTTGGTGTTACTATTGTCTTGTAAATTTCCATTACTTTGTCACCCTATGCAAAAAATACATAAAAACAATTAGTTGCAAGATAATATTATGTACATGACAAATAAAATATCAACAAAAAAACTCACAATTTCTGCGACACTCCTTCCACTCACCATGCCAACCACGGCTCTCTCTAAGCTTCCCTTCCATAAAGTGCATGCTTTGTTGATAGTCTTCCACCGATCGTAAACACCACCACCGTCCCTCCTGCCGCCGTTGCAGTTTTCATGAAACTTTTCAATGATTTTATCCCACAAAACCTTTTTATTTTGATTCGTGCCAACTGCACCATCTTCGCTACTAGAAACCCATGCCAAGCATAAAGCAACATCGTCCTCACAAGTCCAATTACGACCTCTAATATGCTCTCTTGCCATCTTGAAAATTTTGGAAATGGGAAGAAATGGTAGAAAGAAAAATTGGAAGAATTGTAGGAGAAAAGTGAGTTTTGTGTGGATATTTGAACAAATACACACTACTAGGAAACCAGTTATTAGTGGCGTTTTGAAAACCGACAAAAAAAATATATTATTGTCGGATTTTAAGCAAAATCCGACAGAAATGGATGCAATGGCGAATATAATAAGCGACAGAATTGCCTGCGTCAGGAAATTAATTTTTCGACAGAAAATACTCTAAAACCGACAGCCATTGTGTCGGATATAACCGACAGAAATATTTCTATCGGCTAAAACCGACAGAAAATCATTAAACCATCCGACAGAAATTAATTAAAAATGAATAAATAAAACCATTTCCTGTCGGCTAAAACAGACAGAAATTAATTAAAAATAATAAATAAAATCATTTCCTGTCGGCTAAAACCGACAGGACTTATATTAATAATAAAAAAAATTAAATCACTTTCTGCATTTTCCATATCCCCGCATTCACCATCCAACCTCGCTGGAGCTCGATCTCACCGGTGACTGTTAGGGCCTTTAAAGTCTTAGGCAAGGGAGCAATAATGGGCACCGTTTTCTTAGTCCACGACCCGTCATCCGACCCCTCCGCCCATCCCCAACGTATGTCACCATTGTATGCCTCCCTCCATCACTTCATCCAACCCTGGTTCAAAGTCAGGTGTGGATTAAAGTTCTATAACGAAGTAAAAGCAAAGCTCATATCAACCATGAAAATCAATCACCCTCCATTGAAACCACAGTCCAATCACCCTATTCTATATAATGATCAAAAGGAAGGTACGTACCGCAAGTAACAATTGAGCTGAAGGAATATTGTTGACTTCCAAGGCAGCAATAACAGCTAGCACTAATATATACAGTCGATCGGAAAAGAAACAAAGTAATTTAACTACCTTCAAATTATTCCAAGCAATCGAGTGGACTGATTGATGGATTGGAGAGAGCAACTGCATAGCTGCGCAACCAAAATAGCAAATCCAATGTTTAATCATTTAACGAGATGAGATGCAGCAACGTGAAAATATATAGAATAGGGTATACATCTCATGCATATAATCCCCAGAGACAGAGAGAGGGAGAGAGTATGAGAGACGACTAATAACTTTATGTTAGCTAGCTAAGCTTGGTAGCTTAGCTACTGTGCTGTGAGTGTGAGACAGACATCAACGAGAGAGAAAGAAAGTCTTGGATGTTTGAGCTATGGTCAACCTAATCCAAAATCAAGTGACAAATAAACAAAGGTATGCATAAAGAATGAATTGAACAGGAAATTATTTGTTACCTTTTGAATAAGAAGGATGCAGCAAAATGAATTGAAAATTATTTGCTACCTTTTGAATAGGAAGGATGCAGCAGCCCCTGACAAATCAACACATACCTCTAACTCCTATGTCCCTTCTTCACTCTTTCTCTTTGTACCAGTTCTATTCCCCTCAACCCTACCCCCATACTTTTCCCCATCTCTCTCTCTCTCTCTCTCTCTCTCTCTCTCTCTTTCTCTCTCCGCAACCAACGTCAGTGGACAGAACCCACCCCCCACCCCCTCTCTCTAGCTCATACCCTTCCCATCAACCCTCTGTCCACGCCCTCTGCAGTGTGTGTGGAATTGTTGGTTGGAATGGGTTGCAAGTGTTCGAACAGAATAGAAAAGAAGAGAGGAGAAGGAGAAGGAAATGACGATAGGAGAATAGGGGGAAGGGGGAAGCATCGGCGCAAGGAAGATGGAGGGGTTTTAAAAATTTAGGTTATTTTAATTACTGTCGGTTAAAACCGACAGAAACATTTTTTTAAAATAAAAACTAACAGAAAAATTTCATTACTGTCGGTTATAACCGACAGAAAAAAATGGCGGCAAAATTCCCTCCGAAAATTTTAAATTCCCCGCAAAATTTTGTTACGATTTAAAAAAATAAAATAATAAATGTTTGGTTTAATAAATAAATAAATAATATGTATTTAAATAGAATATTTTTTTAAAAAATTAAATAAATAATTGTTTGGTTTAATAGATAATTTTTACACTTTTGGTTTAATAGAGAATAATGCATGTAAAATATGCGATAAAGAAACAAAAAAAGAATTGTACAATGAAAATGTCATCACACAAACTAAATATTGTCTAATCAATACTTGAAAAACATAAATAAATATTGTCTAATGAATAAATTTGATATTCAATTTAAAATATTTACACTTATACTTAATGGGAGTATAACATTAACTCTAAGTGTTTGTTTAATCTACCGTTTTGATGTGATACGCATTCTACGAAGCGTCTTTCAACGATCCAACCGTCAAACTTGTTTGTACACACTCCGAGATCGCATACGTAAAAAATCACAAAAAACAAGCATTAAGAGATTAGGTAACAAAACAAAAGTTTTCAACGGTTATAAACGAAAAATCACAATTTAACGGTTACTTTAGCTCCAATTTTGATGATTTTTTATAGCTACACTCCACGACCCTATAAGAATGCATTGAACGAATTCGATCTTCAATTTAAAATATTTACACTAGTGGATAAATCTTATTTTATACTTAATGGAAGTATAACATTAACTCTAAGTGTTTGTTTAATCTACCGTTTTGATGTGATACGCATTCTACGAAGCGTTTTTCAACGATCCAACCGTCAAACTTGTTTGTACACACTCCGAGATCGCATACGTAAAAAATCACAAAAAACAAACATTAAGAGATTAGGTAACAAAACAAAAGTATTCAACGGTTATAAACGAAAAATCACAATTTAACGGTTACTTTAGCTCCGATTTTGATGATTTTTTACAGCTACACTCCACGACCCTATAAGAATGCATTGAATGAATTCGATCTTCAATTTAAAATATTTACACTAGTGGATAAATCTTATTTTATACTTAATGGAAGTATAACATTAACTCTAAGTGTTTGTTTAATCTACCGTTTTGATGCAATACGCATTCTACGAAACGTTTTTCAACGATCCAACCGTCAAACTGGTTTGTACACACTTCGAGATCGCATACGTAAAAAATCACAAAAAAAAAACATTAAGAGATTAGGTAACAAAACAAAAGTTTTCAACGGTTATAAACGAAAAATCACAATTTAACGGTTACTTTAGCTCCGATTTTGATGATTTTTTACAGCTACACTCCTCAACCCTATAAGAATGCATTGAACGAATTCGATCTTCAATTTAAAATATTTACACTAGTGGATAAATCTTATTTTATACTTAATGGAAGTATAACATTAACTCTTAAGTGTTTGTTTAATCTACCGTTTTGATGTGATACACATTCTATGAAGCGTTTTTCAACGATCCAACCGTCAAACTTGTTTGTACACACTCCGAGATCGCATACGTAAAAAATCACAAAAAACAAACATTAAGAGATTAGGTAACAAAATAAAAGTTTTCAACGGTTATAAACGAAAAATCACAATTTAACGGTTATTTTAGCTCCGATTTTAATGATTTTTTACAGCTACATTCCTCGACCCTATAAGAATGTAATGAATGGATTTGATCTTCAATTTAAAATATTTACACTAGTGGATGCCACAAAATTTTATTTTATACTTAATGGAAGTATAACATTAACTCTTAAGTGTTTATTTAAATCTACCATTTTGACGCAATACACATTCTACGAAACTTTTTTTTAATGATCTAACCGTCAAACTTGTTTGTAAACACTCCGAAATCACATACGTAAAAATCACAAAAAACAAACGTTCAGAGATTAGGTAACAAAACAAAAGTTTTCGTCAGTTATAAACGAAAAATCACAATTTAATGGTTATTTTAGCTCCGATTTTGATGATTTTTGCAGCTACACTCCTCGATCCTTTAAGAATGCAATGAATGAATTTGATCTTCAATTTAAAATATTTACACTAGTGGATAAATCTTATTTTATAAATAATGGAAGCATAACATTAACTCTTAAGTGTTTGTTAAATCTATCAATTTGATAGGATATGCATTCGTCAAATATGTTCGTATATACTATGAGATAGCACGTGTAAAAAATCGCAAAAAATATAATATTTAAAACATGTGTTTATTTATTTTTAATCAATATAACATTTTAAAATAATAAAATCAGACATGATAAAGTACACCAGATGTTCATGTGTGTTTATGTGCCAGACAATGTGCATTGTGACGCATTGGAAAAAATTGTTTAAATTTCTTTGTATCTTGTTGCTTGCCTGTGAGGGAGCATAATCTTATTACAAAAATGATAGAGCTTTAGATTATAGTCTGTTGTCATTATTCTCTCAGAAAATTTATGGCTTGTGAGAATTGGGTTCATTAGACTTTAGGGTCATGAGTGAATTTTTTTTTTTAAATATGTGTTTATTTATTTATTTTTAATCAATATAACATTTTAAAATAATAAAATTTTCATCTACGTCGGTTATAACCGCCAGAATACTAAAATAATAACCGCCATAAAATAAAATAATAAAGTAGTCAATTTCTGTCGGTTATAACCGCCACTATTAACTTAAAAACCGCCATGATATGTTAAAAATATTAAAAAAAAAAGATTAAAAAATACCGCCAGTAGTTTCTTGATATCCGCCAGGAATTTATGTTGGATACATTGTTCTAAAAATCCCCGCCTAGCGCCGCCCAGGCCCCGCCTAGGCGCTAGGCGGCTGGTCACTGTCCCGATTAATGCCTAGGCGTTTGAAAATTAATAAAGGGCGCCTAGACTAGTTGAGGCGCCCGCCTAGACCACCTAGACCGCCTAGCCCGCCCAGACCAGCCTAGGCACCTGTCTAGGTTGCGACTCACTTTGATAGAAAATATACAACTTTCAATTTGCATTTAATTTTTTTCAATAAATTGTAAGAGACTTGTTGAATACTTAAATGGGCACACACAATATGCTTGTTCCCCATGTTTTCATTATGTTCCAATACTTTATAATACATATGTCATTCTATTTTGTAGTTTATGATGAAATTATATATATTTTAAGTATAAACAGACATTTATTTACACGAAATATAATGGATTTACTTAAATCCGCCTAGTCCGCCTAGCCGCCTAGGCGCTAGGCCCTAGCCCGCCGCCCGACTAAAGCCTAGTGTCTTTTAGAACCTTGGTCAGATATAACCGACATAATTTTTCTAATATCCGCCAGTAATTAAATGATGTGTCGGATATAATTTATCCGACAGGATTTTCTAATATCCGCCACCATCATCCGCCACCTAAAGCTAATATTGTAGTAGTGACATAAGTATTTATAGAGTTTTTTTATGAATTTTAAATATTTTTTTAATTATTTTAGCCGTTGGATTTAAATTTGAGCCATTAGATCTTTTTTTTTTTACCGTTAGATTTGATTATATTTGATCTCAACCATTGGATTCAATGTATTTTAAAATAACATTTAAAAAAAAACAGAATTTGAATCTAGACCGTTGGATCAACCAACAGTCCAAAAATGTCAGCCATCCAATGAACAAAAGAGCCGTTGGGCTCATGATGGTGGCTGTCAGCGGCCCTGACAGTGGGTCCCACCCTGTTGAGTGCTGAAGGTGTCAGCCTTCGTGGGGCGAGTTGGGTGAGTGATCGAGCCGAGATTGGGCTGGTTGGGCGAGTCCACACGCACGTGGGCTAAATCTTGGGGGGAATTTGGCTTGGGTTTAGCTTTTAGCTTCTAGCCTAAAGATTTGGCTTGGATTGGGTTGGGTTGGGTTGGGTTGGGGGGGGGGAATAAATGGGGAAATTTGGCCTTTATCCCAGGGTTGGGTTTGGTCTAAGGAGATGGGAGAATGGGCTAAGCCTTACAATTGACGTACCATATTAATGTGGTTCACTTTCGCCTTTAATAAAAATCTAATCTAATACATCTTACTTACAAGTAAAGATAAATAACACTAGACCGTAGTACTAAGTGGAAATCCATTTACTATCTTAAGCCTACATGATTCAACATTTAAGACAATCAACAGGCCAACAAAATTGGGTTGGATTTATCTCCAGTGCCCTATCCGGTCTAATAAAGGTGCTACATTGGTTCGGCCCGCCATCGAATTTCATCATTTGATTTTCTCTCAGATTTAACCAGTCACACCATTATATAAATCAAAGGCCCAATTCCACAAACAACATGGATTCTTCTACCTTTGTGCATTTATCATTCAAATTACAAAATTTTACACTTAACAATCCAAACTTACTGCATTTTGATAATTTTCAATTCACGTAACAAGCACCTCATAGAATATCATGCATGCACCTTCTTCACTTAACATTCCACCCATTTCTTGCCAATTGTAGATGTTAGAAGTCTCAACAATTGGCCACGAAATTCACGTTTTTGTTTATTCTGCTTGTGATTTCACCTTTGAAAGTTTTTGGGTGTTACATATTATTTGATCACTCCACGACGACAAGGGAAGTTTGTGTGTTGGTATCTGGTAATATCAACAAGGGAAGTTTGTGTGTTGGTATATGGTAATATCAAGTGGTATGGTAGTTTCGTGTTACGCATACACTCAAATTATATAATGTTATGTACAAGCATTAACACTTAGCTGCTAACTTTATACCATATACTATACGGATTATAAGTTCAGTAAATTTCTAACACCGCATCGATCCATTTGTCACGTAATTTGTCTCCACATATACACTTAAAATTATTAAATACATCCACTATCAACTGATTTGTAGTTGCTTTAAAACAAATTTTATTATTTATACAGTAAATTGTCTCCACTAGTAAGAAGACAATGCAACTACATTTTTTATACAACAATATATATGTTTACATTAAGGGATGGGGGAGTAAAATAGTATCAAACTCGCCATGCATGAGATTTGAACATAAAGAGAAATACTAATAGAAAATGCAACTACACTTGTCTATTTATTCAAGGATGTTCTCAATTTAGAAGAACATAAACGGGCATAAATTATAAAAAGAAAACAAAGGAAAAGGCTTAGTTCTCTTGCCACTTAGTATGATCTAGTGGTATTCCTCCTCATTTGTAAGTAGAATATCTTAAGTTAGACTATCATGTCACTTAGTACTACAGTCTAGTGATATTCTTTTTCATAGAAGTTTTAGGTTCAAACCACATAAATGGCGAGTTCAATAACAATTTATTTTCCTATCTCTTAGTGTAAATATATCGTTGTATAAAAAATAAAAAATAAAAAAAGTTTGACTCCTAGGCGAGTTCAATACCAATTATTATGGTTTGCTCTAATTCACATATATATTTAGAAGCTTTTTCTTAATCAAATTAAAATATGCATATATATGTAAGCTATTTGAACGCTAACACAGAAAACCTTAATCCTCTTATATATGTAGGTCTAACCATGCTCTCCAATCAAGTTAATCAACCCCATTTCTTACAGTTAACCCCTCGTTTTCCAATGGTAGCTATACATACATATTTGCATACATGCGTATATGCACTGCAGTTAAGCCCATCTTCTCACGTACTGTTAGCCCTCTAGAGTAGCTAGACAGGTTGCCATTCCTTCAAAGAAGCACCTTCATTCACTAACAATTAGAGAAGCTTTATGGTAGATTAACTTTAAGACCACAGGAACAATATATATGCACTGCAGTACTCAGAATTATATATACTGGTACTCACTGAATGCGATTCCTTGAAAGCCATACTGTTTCTCAGCCCATCTAAGCAAATCTAAGTACAAAAGTTTATGAGAAAAAGAGACAGATCAGGGCCACAGAAAGCGTGCATACAAGAAAGTATTGCAATAATGAGATAGCTAGACCAAGAAATTATATATACGTACAGTACTGGAAATATCATAGTTTTGGTGCATATAGTTGCCCGCCAATCGACTCGAAAAGTACTCACAAATATTCATGGCTTTTTTTTGTGACTAAATGAGGGAACTAAATCTTGCAACAAACCATAGTCAGAAGCAGGTAGCTGTTGCTGCTGCTGATTATGATGATGACGATGAGGACTCATGAGGGTTGAGTATAACGTTGAACTTGGTGGATGATCATGTTGATGACTTTGCAATTGCAACTGGTTGTCCATTGGGAGAAATTGAGCTAAGAATTCATGTGAAAATCTTGCTGATCCGCTCAAAGATGCCGATGCCAAAAGTGAATTAGGTGACAGCATTCCGACAGCGTTGAGATTGAGATTTCCACGGAGTGTTGCCGGACACTGGTGGTTGTGCTGACCTTCGTATGTTGTGATCACGGTTGATGAATCTTGAAATGATCTCTCAACACGCTTCTTTACGATGCACTTCTGTGTGGTGCATCTGTAATAACTTCTGAAAATTTAAGCAAATAACAATTAAGACTTGTGCTAGAGTTCACCATATGTATCAATTATATACACTTCTCATGTTATATAATATGATTTTGTAAGAAAGAAATGAAAAAGGAAAATTTTATGCAATGAACATATGCAAGTGGAGCGAAAATTAACCGCTAGATCAATAGCTAGCTATTAAAACAGATATTTACAAGATTATTAGGGTTTAATTTGAAGGCTAACATAATAAGTATATGGAGTAAGATGTACTAGATCAATTATAAGGAGTTTGAACTTCATAATTAGATGCACCCACTAATACTTCAGTTTAGTAATATTTCTCTCTACTAAATCAAAGGTCTCAGAGTTTGACTACGATGAGTGACAAATTTGATACTTAATTACAGTTCAACCCAAATCTCTATCTCAGAGTCGTTATACAAAAAAAAAACTTCATAAACTAAGTGCAAATTATTTAACTATAATACTAATGGTCAGTAACAGATACGAATTGCATATAAAAACCATTTCATCATCAAATAACGGCTATTGACTGGCCAAAAAGAAAATAACGGCTGTTGAAAAATTGGAGATTAGTTTACTAAATAATTATAAGTTGGAATTTTTATTTCCTGTAGGAATGTACGTTCAGGTACTGGAATTAAATTAAGAAATCAATATATATTAACCTAGGATAAGGGCTGTTCTTGACTGCCTTCTGTCCGTACTTCCTCCATCTGTATCCATCTTCAAGGTGATCCACTTCACTCTTAGTCAGAAACGCAAACCGTGGTTCCCTCTTCCGTTTCTCTTTCTTTTTTGCTTTGCTCCTGAATCATACAGTTTTAG
The DNA here is from genome assembly GCF_916048215.2 of Malus sylvestris. NCBI lineage: Eukaryota > Viridiplantae > Streptophyta > Magnoliopsida > Rosales > Rosaceae > Malus > Malus sylvestris. The sequence goes on from NC_062268.1 coordinate 11,729,080, forward strand.
AAACTTCAGTCAACATTTAGCACTACCTAATAAAAGAAATAAAAGAACTAAAAGAACAAATAAACAACCTAAACCCTGCCAGTTTCCAACAATGATCCGAGAAAATTAGATATATAGATTTTCTTGAAACTTGTTTGTACCCAAAAGTGACATATATAATGTATTTATCTGTGTGTGATTAGGGTTCTAGATACAGATCCCATTTTTTCTTTTAGGGCTTAGGGTTAATCAGGAAAGTAATGAAAGCGAATAATTAAATAAATATCTCTTCAATTAAAGACACAAGGGAGAAAATGCACTAAAAAGTTTGGCTTTGAAAGTCTACCTTCAGAAAAAATACAGTCACGCTAGGGAGCCTATTTATCCATATCTACCTTAAAGCTTCTAATTAACCTTTACCATGAATCTTGCAACAAGGAACCAAACAAACCTACCCTTTCTTTGACTTGTCTTCATCATCTCCATCAGACCGTAATTTCGGCTGTTTATCTTTCTTGCTCTTATGATCTGAATCTTCATCTAAAACTTGATGATCAACAGCAACAGCAACAGCACCAGCACCAGCAGCTTCATTAGGGGAAGAAGATATTGAGGAATAATTTGGTGTCGAAGGGTTTTCAGTGGTACTATTAGTCCCCACTGAGTGATCTCCTACACCTGCTGCCGCAGCCTGCTGTTTGTTTGAGTTGTTGTCATGATCTAACGGCGGAGAAATGACGTCCGATGAGGAACACGACATGTCGAAGGCTTTCGAGAGGGTGTTGTAGTCCAATGATCCGTGTAGGCAGTCGGTAAAGCTCATGAACGAATTAGGATGATCAGATCCAAACCCATTTAGGGTTTGGGGGTCATGTGGGGGATTTTGGTATATGGAGGAAGTACCATAGTTGAAGAATGGAAAACTTGACTTGTTGATCTCATGGTGGTTGTAGTCGAAAGGGTCGTACTGGTAAGGATTTTTCTTCTCATTTGACATGGTAGAAGAAGATGAGGGAGATGAAGAAGACGAAACTTTGAGAGATGTGAGAGAGATGGGGATGAGATTCTTGCTCTGTTCGTTTTACAGGAAATGAGCTCTAGGTTTGATTTTTATCTTTGCCTTTTTTTAATAGGAGGGAGAGAGGGAGAGAGAGTGAGAGAGAGAAGAGTTGATCTGATGGGATGCTAGCTAGCTCGCTACTTTTGGCTACTTTGCACACTTGGCAGTTTCAATTTGATAAAAAAAAAAAATTGCTAATAGGCAATAGGTTTTTTTCTTTATTTTCTTATAAATTTCCTTCCAATTAAATATTATCAAAATATAATTTTTTGTGTTTGAAATATGAAAAAAGTATATCAGATAAAAGAGGTACCAAGAAGAGTAGTGGAAGAGTGGAAAAAAAAAATTAAGGATGGATGAATGAAAAAAAAAAATTAATGAAAACAACTTTAAATATTTTTTTTGTTTTTTGTTTTTAGCTTCATTCTATGTTTGTGTTTTTTTCTACACTTCTACGTCTCTCGTCATCCTCCATCTACTCTTCTTCAACCGTCTTTTTTTTTTTTATATATTTTCCTTCTATCAATAACCCAAAAGGTATAAAATAAAATAAAAATTAAAAAACTAAAAAGCAAAATAATTATAACATGAACCCAAAGCACTCCAAAACACTCACTATCCATTAACGTGAGTATTAGCCCTACGTCTCAGGAATGTGAACATGTCGCGTGATGCTCGGTCATAAATTAGAATGCAACGGCTTTTACAACGTGACACTTTTATGACCTTCCGATTCAAATGGTAACTCTCATTGTATGTGTATTATCTAGGGTTAGGTCTGGGACCACAAAGGGGGTGTGGTGTGGTGTGGTGGTCAAGATGTACAAGCTTACACGTGTTAGGGGTTGGGCACCGTCATTTGACCTTATGTGGCACGTGGGAGTGACATTCTGTTCCTTTCCCACGCCTATGTCTTGCTGATTGGCCCCTCACGTCATCTCAGTTGCGGAAACCCCCGAATTTTGTGGTTGCCATTTCTCCTGTTTCCTGAAAGTCGGTCAAACCCATCCCCATCAAGATTAAAAGGTTGGTCAAATACCAACTTCATATGATAATTATACATATTGACAAACAAATTTGTTTGTTTTAATCTCAAAATATAACCAAAATTATTAATCTATATATGCAATAGTGATTGCATAATCTCGCATTGTCTCTCTAAAAGGTGTAGGGCTCGTTTGGAAATACTATAAAATGACTGAATGTTTTTTTAGTGAAAGTGTTTTTGGACTTTAAAAAAAAAAACAAATGAATCATGAAAAAACACACTTGAAATGCTTGTTGAAAGAAACATACAATTAGTACTTCTTTCGAAAAGCACATCAAGTGTTTTTGAAACCCAAAAATATTTTTTCTAAAAACATTTTCAGTCATTTAAATGTATTTCCAAACGACTCCAGAAGTAAAAAAGTACTTATCTCAATTTCAGGCCTTAAACTCATTTGTACAAATAAGAAAAGATACTTTATAATTAAGTGATATTTATCTTCACTTATAAAGAGTGTTAAATTAAAATTTTGTGAATGACGATTTTGATACCAACGTTCAAAATATCGTTGTATACAAAATATATTTGTGTTGTTCAAAATATATATATATATATATATATATATATATATATATATATATATATTTGTTCAATAGCATGTACGAGGATTCGACAAAAAAAAAAGCAAATATGAGGACATATTAAGTAATAGTTTTTTTATTTAAAAAGAAAATAAAACAGACCTCACACACACACACATACATTGAAAGGATATTCCCGAGATTTTGCATTCAGTAAAAATAATGAACATGGGGTAAAGTGATTTGTAAGAGTCTCGGTTCAGAATTCGTAACTCTTCAATGTAACAAAAACAAATAATGAAGACAATAATTGGAGGCAACCATCCAATTGAACCCAGTTACTACCTGCTAGATAGATTGAAACATCACGCATATTAGGAGCATTGAAGCATAATTGATCGTGCAGTATGCTGCATGCAACTCTTATTATCCATGAAGCTGTATATGATTTCATATATTAATTAGTCCAATGATTATAAATCGGAGAAAGTTGTTAGTTCTTCAATATTGACAGAAGTTTCCCTCTTGTGTCGGATTTGATTGGTTTAGGTGGGTGCATTATTTTGCAGGCATGCATGACATGCACGAACATACTTTATAAGCTAGTGAGCTGCGAGCAATTATCACTTATTAATTTAGTATGACAGGATTTACATGGTCAACGATCCCATTCTCTAAATAATAAATAAAATTAACGAAAAGTTTAAAAAAAACTTTAGTCTTAATGAAAAATGACAAATAAAAGTGTAGTGAATAGTATCAGGGAAAGGTAAAAAATGTGGATTTTCGTTAAAAATGAACAATACCGAGAGTGTTTCATTAAAACTCCTTAAATAATAATATAATATTTTTTTAGACAACAAATTTATTATATTAGGGAGCCAACGGGGTTTGAACCCGTTGTAAGGCAACACTCCTCTCTATGACTGTGGTAGAGATCCTCTTGCAACAATATAACATTTTAGAATAACTAATATATAGTAAAACCTATTTAAAGTATTACTCTGTAATGGAATAACCTCTTTGAAGTCATATAAATTTTGGTTTCAACTTGGGACTAGTAGTGTATTTTTTAGAATAAATTCTATATCGTAATAAGTTATAATTTTCCCGATCTCATTTTAAGGAAACACATATCCACATAGTTATAATTCTCAATGAGTACAAAAATATGCAAGAAATAAAATACTTGGTTAAGAACACCAATAGCAAATGAATACAAGAAGACATCAAAAACAGTAGGCCCAAAAATAAAAACAGCGGATAAAACCTTAATCCCTATCAAATAGAAACAGCCCAACACCACATGTCTCTGACCAACAACCACCGGAATAGCCGCCGTGAAGGAACCAAATTCAAAATGGATCCGCAAATGCCAAGGCACAGCCAAATCAACCCATAAATGGCAAGCGTACCCTAAGAAAAGCAAATCTTAAAAATAATAGTTTGGTACATAGTGTTTTGTGTGTATATAACAAACTAATAAATATTTGTAAGTCCCATATATGTTTCCAAAACGACCTTCCACTAATCAGAATGGCTATATTGACCAAAAACATGGCTACAACTATTTTGTTTAACGAGATGCTATTAGTTAAACTGTGTGAAACCACAATGACCCATAAATAATGAAATCAAATAATATAATTCCAAAGACCAATAATAGTTTGGTACATAGTGTTTTGCTCCGAATCTGTACAACAATATGTCGTGACCAATTGATATGACTGATGTAGAAATTAATCTTTGGCATCAAAGAAATCATGATTAGATGGATCCATCAGTTTTGTGAGCAACCAGAAATCATATGTGTATATATCGTACATATAACTCTTTCACTCAATTGAATTTACAGTTGACTTGAAGAATTGAAGAAGCTATCATTCTGTAATTGATCATAGTTAAGGCTGAGTAATTTGAGTTTAGCTAGAAGAAGAGCAGCACCTTAAAATGCATAGATATTTGCTCGAATCGATTTCCAATAGGAAAAAGTGGGAGTAATAATTAAGCAGGGATATATATCATATGAAATGTATCATCATAAAGCTTTGACATGGTTGGAATATTTTTTGTGGTGCGGCTTTTCATAGGGGAAGGCATCACTCTAAAAAGAAATAATTATTAAGCCCAACTATATTGAATAAGTAGCTTGAGTTTGTTGACAATTTAGTATTCTTTTGCAAATGGTAAAAGGAGTATGCTATCTGTATCTGACAAGTGACATAGCCATTGGCATGGAGTGTTGGTCAATGAAGAGCAGGTTATTTGTTAGGTCTTGGCAGTAATCCTACACAAAATAGACATAAAGTATATATAGGATGTTGACATGTATTTTCTTTAGAATAAAAAAGCTCAGATTTGGCTGATCTGGGGGTAAAGTATTCAGCACCAGATCTTGCATTAATCTGATTAGTGTTATATAATCAAAGAATTTTACTATTGGAGTAAAGAAACAAGTAATCATGCATGCATGACATGTAGGTTTAAAGAATATGAGCAATTAAATGCTACAAATTAATATGGGAGGTCTTTTGCCCTAAATTTCTTCTGGGATTATTGAACACTTTGAACATGCCAAACAAATTAGCTGCGCAAGTGTTCAGACCTTCGTACTCTTGGTTTAAACTATACAAATAGCTAATCTAGACTTGGGAAAGATCTCCCCTGCAAGTTGAAACTTGGTCACATGATAGAGCGTTGCAAGCAAAACGAAATATATATTTTCAGTGACAAAAACAAAAAAAAATATTCCCCTCGATGGACTTGTTCATGGCACATTATAAATTAGATAGAATTTATCGTGTTTTATTTTCTTAATGTGATCAGCTTCACAATATTGTAATAAAAATATATGGAAGATACGAAGAACATATATGATGTGCTGTAAATTAGCTAGCGTGTTTGACTGTGGATCATATAAGTGTTAAGCTCACCGTTTTTAAGTTCAAGTTAGGCAAATGAATTTGTCTAGTACATATCCTTTTTTTATCAAACTAAATACAAGATCACTAATCCTAGCTAGGAAGGCAAATTCATCCAATGTACTATTAATGTTCAAAACAAAAACAATTTTATTAAATCACCTTTAGTTTCTAGGGTTTTCAGTTAATTTGTGCGTGGGTGTGTGTCACCCTTCAAATTCATGCGGTAGCAAAAACTAGGGTTTTGTCAAACTTTATAAGTGAAAGGAGGGTTCTTCCTATAAATTAAGTCAGAAGCATTCTTGACTGCATCCAACCACTAAAGGCGTTTAGATTGTAAAGGAATCTATTCAACCTTAAGCTTTTTCACTAAATAATTTCATTAAAAAAAACTTATTTCCCTGTATTGTTCAAGCTAACAGCTGCTCCACCAATGGATTAGATATTATTTGGAACAGAGGAAATGAAAAGGGAAAGACGTGGACATTTTCATGTTAACAAGTATTGACCTATGAAATTGGCACTAGTCAGAATCGTCTATGATAATGTATAATAATAGACACTATAGTACCCAGTGGCGAAGCCATATGGAAGCAAGAAGGTGCAGTTGCATCTTCGGTCATTGGAAATTGACCCTAAGAGCGAGAATATGCCCCTCCGATTCCTCTGGACTTGCATGGAACTATTCCGTTTTCTACTTTTTCTACCCCCACAACACCATGGTCTTCTTTTCTCCCTTCTCATAGATTCTTGTGACTTAGGGTTTATAGTTTAGGGTTTAGGGTTTAGGGTTTTTAGGGTTTAGGTGGTTGTGACCCCCATTTGTTGAGATCTCTCCTAGTCTTCAAGAACACCATCAACCACAGTGAGCTTATCAAAACCTACCATCTCCAATTTCCAATTTTTCTCTTTTCTCTCCAAATATTAACACACCCCAACCTCGATATCCCCATATACCAAGGTAAGCACGTGCTGGCCGACACCCGAGGATGACGAAGCCATTTTAAACATGCATACAAATAAAATATATGCAATTAGAACGATTATACCAAAGCAGGAACGTGCTCAGAGCATACAACTAACTAAGAATAATATGAAATAATATACTAAGAAAAGATATGAACATGGAAATGATACCTATAATGAGAAGACTCGAGGATAACTAAGCCAAAGCGCCCTGACGCCGAGATCATGTGCCTCGATCCTAACTCCTGAGGGGGCGCAAAACTATAAAAGATGAGTGGACTATAATTTATAATAATAATAATAATAATAGTACGAAAACCAATTTATTTTAGAGCATACTAACCCCCTGTTTTGAAAACATATATATAATACTACATATAGGTTTTATGAAAAACCCTAGCATGCCGTGAAAAAATGTGTGAAACATCGTAAATTGTATCCGTGTTGTACTCAACTGGGTGTATCATAGTCGCCCGAAGGCAGTACCTGTCCATCACCCGAAGGTGAAGCTGAATAACCTGTCCATCACCCAAAGGTGAAGCTGTATAAAATAACATACATCCACACCGACACTAGCCGTGGCTAGTGAAGCTGTTTGACATTGCTTTCGACATTGAAGTTGGGGTATATAATATATCATATCTCACTCCTCTATCATCCGTGTCCTATGGCCATAGACATCTATACATGTGATGTACGGATGTGCCGTATGATAACCCACTAGGTAAGTACCCAAAAACATATCTCAAAACTCGTATCAAATCTAGAGATCACTAGCTCAAAGTCCCATCTCATAAATCCAAGATATATCACAATCATAAAACCATAAAATAAATCATACTTGAAAGCCATATAAAATCATATACTCAAATCCCATAATTCATAACCTTTAGTAAAAATGTAATCTCGATAAATAATGAATATTTCGTAAATCATAATTATTCTGTAAAAGCAATTTAAATAATCATAAGTATGAAAATTCGTAAAACATATTATAAATCATGCTCCAATCATAAAATATGCAATGCATGCTAGGCTAATATTTTATAAAAATATATAAGTTAAGAAGGGGTCCACTCATTGATTTTATTGCCTGAGAACTGCTCGAACTAGCAAGGATGATGTCGCTTCCCGCCAACGCGCCTAAACACAATTAGGGACCATTTAGTAAAACTATACTAAAACGTTAGAATTTAGAAAAATGGACAGCAGATTTGGATTTGGCACATCAGAAAACTTAAGGAGGGACCTTGGGTTTTTCCTGCACATGGCGATCGACCGCCCTGACTCACAGGAAAATAGAACAACTCCAAAAATTCTCAAATTTTACAGGAATGAAGATCTCGATGAGTGGAGCAAATTTCATACATGCGACTAAGGCCAATTTGGCTGGGAAAAGCTCAAATTCGTCTCGAACCCACCAGAAACCCTAAAAATGGTGAGATTCGATTTGCCGTCAGTGGTGCTCCGCCGCCCCTAAGGTTGTTTGGACCTTATTTCTGGGCTCAAAGGGAGTCGAATGGTGGAGGAGATTAATATGATTGCCTTCAGAAAAAGGCGGATTGTCGTCGAGGGGCACACAGTTGCCGTCGTAACTCGCCAGAACACGGGCCAAATTCCATCGTTTCGTGGGTGGACAGCGAAGAAAATGAGTCATGATGATGGATGCAGGTGATGGGGTGTCCTAATTCGCTGGAGAAATGGTGCAAAACCATCAGAAAATCACACGGGGAAGCCAGGTCCTAACAGGGTCACGAAGGGGTGTCGGGGCATAAAAAGGGGGTCCGGTTTGCTGGGTCTCTCCCCCTCCTTTCCCCTCATTTCTCTCCTCTCTGATTGGTCACTCTCTTCACCTCATCCTTCTGATTGGTTCACACCCTCCTTATCTCTCATTTCCTTTCCATCATAGCTATACACATGGCTTCCCAGATTTTGCTCCAATAATTTGGAGCCTAAAATGATCAATTGACCATTTTGTCATCGACTTCGTTCGTTAATAAATCATTCGTTATAACTAAAAATTGCATTCCGTTTATGCCCACGCGTTCGTAGTGACAAATACTATGAGAATACGCCAAAAAAAAGGATCTTACATGACACAACAAAGCGGTCAACAAAAGTCAACGTATTTGCCTAGAAGGGCATTTTCATAAATTCATGTTTTGAAATTATAAAAAATATAATTTTTGGGGACTGGGTCGTTACAATCTTCCCCCTTTAAGAAAATTTTATCCCTGAAATTTAAAATAACTTGTTATAAGTAAGATACTCGAAAATAGAGAGAAAATATGTTATAAATATATATACAAAGAAGAAATCAAGTTAGAGCGCTGCATAAAAGAGAATGTCATTCCATCGCGATTGGATTGCAATTATTCCTCTTACATGCCTCCAAGCTTATACCTTCTTCCTTCCTCGATAATATAGTAGTATAATACCCGTATAAACCGTAAGGTTGAAAACACCAATTATTACGTAATAACATAAGGTCAAAAATATACATATAATAAAATATCAAAAATAGATATATATAAAAACGTACGATTCAAATACTTGTGTTCAGTTTAAAACCAAGGGTGGAAATAATGTACCCAAAATTTGTAATGGCAAAAATACCCATATAAATAAAATAATGTAGTAGAAAACTATTTGCATGAAAAATCAAAACCCAAAATGAAAATGGACCTTGCCAAGCATTCGTCGTGTCATGAGCTTCGAGAATGAGCATGTATGTCATGAGTCAAGTCTGAACCATAGCTGACTAGTAAGTGTTGCCGTAGACGAGCCGTCTTATCCACTTGCTTATCAAACCCAACAAATAAGCCATGGATATTACTAGGGGTGGTATTGGTACGATTACCGTACCAAAACCCATGTACCAATTACCATACCAAACTTTTGGTATGACAAAATCTATTACCATTACCGTACCAAATTTTTGGTATATTGAATTTCAACATGCCAAATAGTTCGGTTGGTATGGTATGGTAATGCTAATTACCACTTTGTTTTGGGCCATTCTTTTGGGCCAAAATTTGATTTTTTTTTTTCCAACCCAATTCAAGGCCCAAACGTTTGGCCACTCTCTTTGGGTTTCTAAAACTTTTTTGTTTAATTCTGAGAATTTTATAGAGATTCATTTAAGAAACAAGAAGTAAATAGATGGAAGAATTGCTGAAAGAACTCAATATCCCTAAAAAAAATAGTACAAAGATTCCTAAATTCCATCTCTACATTCTTTAAAATTGTACAAAAATTAACTTGATAAACGAAGCCAGGGAGAGAGACATCTCAATTTGATGAAGGAGAAGATGAGATGGACTCCGGAGAGAGAGTCGCCGGAACTGGAGCAACATAGATGAAGTCGGTGGCTAGATGAGTGAAAAGATGAAGAGTCGCAGCGAAGGAAGGCTTAGGTTTTTTCTATTGGGAAAGTAGATGTTAGAGGGTGAGATGATTGGATAAATGATTAGGAAAAAAATATAAAGTGCATGTATAATGATAATAATACCTAATTATATATAAATGAATAAATAAATGATATAATATTAATAGTAGTGGTACGATACGATACACCACTGATAATGGTTTTGAATACCATCACTGTACCAAAAATGTATGGTATGGTTTGTACCGTACCATCACCAATGGTACAAATTTTTTGGCACAACTTTGGTATGGTACGGTTGGTCTGGTAATTTGGCAAAAAGTTCCACCCTTAGATATTACAGTCTACAGCCTGTAACGTCGATAACCCTTTGTTGTCTCGGTAAGCGAGTGAGAATTCCCGAGGATGCCAAAATACCATTTTGCACCTTACATGAAAATATGCCTAGCTCGTCCAATTCACGCCTCGAACACATTACCGTACTCTCCCCGAGCTCACCCGTCCAACTGCTAGAAGTGCTTCGATGTCCACGTTCCCACAACAATAAGATCCTAGAGTGAAGTAGCAGAAAGATGTGTAGAGACGAACACATATCGTAAAGCATTTCTTTCATGACCATCCACTAGGGTCGCGCTCCAAATCGAGGGGTACAAAATCTAAAAGTTTGAATTAGAGAAACCATATCTCTGACGACATCTATCGAATGACAATTGTAGTCTCGAGCCACACATGGAAGTTTACACCATAATCGTCAACCTCATAACCTACATTTCTACATTCACCAAATCCATGCTGGACGACTGCTCAATCCTCAAGACCACTTGAAACTTTTCTTGGTAAATCTGGTAAACTCGCGAGAAGATTATGCTCCCATTGTGCTAGCATCGATATGAAACTGGGCGCACAAATCCGCCGAATCGATCGATCATGACTTCCTCGCTGATTGAGCGAGAAATCATGTCAAGAAGCTAAAAGAACACTCAAGAAATTAAGAGTCAAAACAAGTTCATCAAATCTATAGTACAAGATCTTTGGATTGAATATACTATTTTGAAGCTTGTATGCGTGTAAGCATATAACTTAATCATGTGATAGAAATTTGAAATGATCGAACGCTAACTCTTCTTGAACAATACTCTAATGGAAACTTACAAATGGAGACATAGATTTTTCCTCGATCCCAAAATTCACAATGATTTGTTACAACGGTAGCTCTAAGAATATTAAATCCCCAATAGTGAAGATTCGCCCAACAGGGTACTGATTGTGTAATTAAAGGACTGACTAACTCAACTAAAAACTTCAACGTCTAAGTGGTTCTCCTGTATAGTCTGTCCACTTCAAAAATGATACGAAGAACAGTAGTAACCCAAAATTAACTAAGATTTCTTTTACTACCAGGAGGTGAAATTGAAATAAGGGACAGAGCTAAAACGAACCAAGATTTCAAAGAATCTGGAAGATTCAAAAATGAGGAATTCAACTAAATGGTTCAAGGTATAGTCCTCCTGGACGGATGGATAGTACACTAAGTGAAATGGTCGACAACCATCGAATCATCACCAGAGTCTCCACGGAGGGGTGTCATTAGATTTTCAAGTAAGAGTGGTAGTCAATGACTCAAGGTAGTAGATAGGGCAGTTCACTTCATGATGTTCGAAAGGCATAAGCTTTACACAATAACGTTGCATCAGCGCACAGCAAATTATGTAGTAACCATCATTGATTGATGTCCTCAAAGGGTGTAAGAACAGTGGTAGGGGAGATAACATCTTGAACCAAAACTGACTTGTTTTACTAACCAAAGGAAATGGAAGCAGAACTATGGTCAAAGAATTGCTAGCAACCGTCGATAGAAATCGACAAAACCAATGGTATTTCAGAATCCACGACACTCGAGAGAATTTTCGATTTCCAACTATCACAACCTTGGATTTGGTAAGAATATATTATGCAATGCTCACGTTTCCCAAGAAAGGTATGAAATCTAAGCAAGGTCGACATTTGAGGAATTGGATATCAAGCTAGTTGTTGATGTTTACTAAACTGACCTCATGGTTGGGATAGACAAGAATATTATCGGTACAACATTCACTGAGAAATTTTTCCTAGGGTCCATACGATTTCATTCAGGGGAAACAGTAAGCCCAAGGAAAATGGTTCAGTTTACCCCACTGATACCTACTAACTCTGCCTTCAACTGGTGTTTCCATAATTTCATCCAACACGAACTTCGAATGTCAAGAGCGATCTCCCAACAAGTATGCCTCTGCCTGCCATTCCGAAGAAATGCATGACGCGGAGTATCGGTCCGATGTTGAAAGTCGTCAATCGATCAATTACGTCTAACTTGAGGCACAATCCTGACATGAATTTCTAATGCTTCAAACAGGATGTGACTATTCTAGCAGAACGAGGATCGCACAACAGTGCTGAAATACATAAACAAACAAAAGCCATGACATCCAAATGATATCAAGGCCGACATACTACCAGAGTAAGAGAAGATCCTAAGTATGCTCTGAACAAACCATGCTCTAATACCAAACTGACACGCCACAACCCCGATATCCCCACATACTAGGGTAGGCACGTGCTGGCGAACACCCGAGGGTGACGAAGCCAATTTAAACATGCATACAAATAAAATATATGCAATTAGAACAATTATACCAAAGCAGGAACGTGCTCAGAGCATACAACTAACTAAGAATAATATGAAAGAATTACTAAGAAAAGAAACGAACATGGAATATGTTTGCTCTTTTACTTGTTGGGTTTTGTTTGTTTTTCATTTTTTTTGGAAAGAAAGGTTAAAAAAAAAAAAGTTTTTTGTTTGTTTGTTTGATGGAGTTGATGAGGAGCTTGCATAGGTATGATTGGATGAGGAAGAGAAATGAGGTGGAGATGGAGTTTGTGTTCACAGAAAATAGGTTGTATGTGGAGCTACCAATTGAGCTACTTCTAAGATTGATGAAATTTCTAGCTTCCCAAGTGGAGCAAGGGTATGTCAATGGCTGATGGGTCTTTATTTTAGCATTTCATGAAAATTCACATCCTAATTTTACATGCATTCCATCTATTCTTTCAGTTTCAGGTACAATTTTCAGTCTAATGAATTTAGTCTTATGTTGTCTCTCTGTTTTTTTTTTTTTCTTCAGTTTCTCATGGTCATATTATTTTGGTTGGGGTTGTCATTATTTGTGTTTGTGTTTGTGTTTGAGATGTTCTAATTCCAGTATTACCCGATTACGGATTTGTAAACATGTCGTTAGAATGATTATCTTGATGTTAAGAATTTGGCTGTCAACATTTTTCCATAACATTTTAATTTTTTAAATTTGGCCCCTTCTTCAGACAATTCTTGGCTTTGGCATTGATAGTACCTAATTCTACTCAGGACCTCCACTGAATAACACTGACAAACAACAACAACAATATAAACATTTATATAACATACATGAACTTGACTAGTCACAAGATCCTAGTTAAGCAAGAACATCCAATAGATACTAGCTGTTAGATATAACTCAACTAGATATATAATGACATCATTTATGTGAATATTCACAACAACAGTTAAGATTTAGAGAGATATAAAGCACACAAACAGATTTGTGCTTGGAAATTTCTTAATTGTACATGTGAAACTAGGGGAACTCCAAGGAGCTCCATTCATTAGTAGAAAATCAAGTTCATACATAGAATCATGTACACACATACACACAAACTCAAATCCTAAGCTAGAGTAAAGTAGCAACTCATACGTACCTCTGTGCAACATAAGTTTCTTCAAGAGAATCTAAGGTTGGTCTTCACAATATGGCAGATTTTGCTCGAGCTCTTCAATTTTGAAACTAGAGATATGACTGAGACTAAAATGATATGTAGAATGTGATCCAGCAACAAGAGACACCTCTCCTCAATCGAACATCAACAAATTGAGAAGATTTGCAATGAATCCTTACCTAAGGATCTAAATATAAAAGCTACAAGCTCATATTCAACTATGAATGCAAAGGCTGAGATATTCTCTAGCCATTTATGAGATGAATGTAAACACAGCTTCTTAAGAAGGAAGTTTTATGCAACTAAGGTTTTCAAGAAGCTGCAGGGCAAAAAAATAATGGGAGCTAAGGGCTAACCCCATATATATACTCACCAAAAACCTAAATCATCAGTAGATAAAAATCTACATAAATTTATAGAAATTTATGTGAAATGGTTACAAATAGCCAGCTCAAAGGTTTGATTCTTGCCTCTCCCACTTGTTTGTTGTAGATTTTAGAGACGAGGGAGGAGGCATTCGCCACAGTAGGGGGCCCACCAAGCGACGCTTTTTCTTTTTTCACTAAGCTCTTCTCTTTCACTCTCTTTCTTCATTCAGGAAAGGTGAAGATTGAATCGGGAACAGAAAACGAAGCAGAAACAGACTTGTCCTTTGGTCGAGCTTGCTTCACTTCCTGAGCCCTCACCACTTCCTGCGACAGCTAACAAGGGGCATTTTGGACAACTCGTTCATTCGCCCCTCTCTTTAAATGGGCTTATGCACTCCACTCGTTACCACTAAACGACGAAGCTAGAAGCAGAAAGACAAAGTGAACACACATCTACTGTTAATATGACATGAATAAAAGAGAATATGATGACTAAACTGAATATGAAGTAGTGTCACATGACTATTTAACGATGTACGGGCCCAAACTTGACTAGACAAACAACACTAGTCAAGAATTGTAAAGATGCAATTTTGATATGCACATGCATGAAACAAACCTGCTTAGTGAAAGCGGCGGACTATTTAGTGTCGAGTAAGTGTAGGGAAGCTTGTGATCAGATTTGGGTCGATAGACCTCCATCTTCCCTTGTTCATGTTCTATGTAATGACGGCCTTCCCTGCCCCCCTTAGCTTTCCTTTTGGGTTATGCGATGTGGGACACTTTAGCATTAGATGTGGCGTTGTGGTATTGTTGTGAACCACTCGTATTACTTTCTTTGTTGTTATTGGTGTCTTGCCTCTGGGTAGGCTTCCTTGTATTTGCTTGGCATCTTTGCCATTTAATGTTACCAGGTTTCCAAAAAAAAAAAAAAAAAAGCCTGCTTAGTGAAAGAGCTGGAGCATTTGTCATCTTTGTATCTTCATCAACATCCTATTACTATCCTAATTCTACTATAAGATTGGTGTGATAATAGAATAAATAAGAATTACATTTTTGTTCAAAGAAAGCCAAACCTAAACGAAGTCCTAGACTTAACAACTTGATGTGAATCATCAAGGATAATTAATTGGACAAGTTATCTAGTCTATCTTTATATATGTATGCTCAAAAGGACAAAATTTACTAAAATCCACTACTTTTGCAGTATTAAAACAAGGAGAGTTGTTTTAATTTGTTCCACAACTTGACATTTTATAATACTCAATTGGAGATAGAACATTTTGACTTAGGGTTACTAATACATATTATTAAATGTAATATGATAATTATTTAGTGACAACATTCTAGATTAGTTTTCCCTCCCTATATAGAAAGAGGGGAAACTTGGCTTTATTATCTTTTGAGTCTGCTTGTCCCATAAGTACTCTCGATATGAATTTCCTTCTCCAGTCATATAAAATGCAAGCAATTCCTTATTAGGGCTTGATATTTTCTTAAGATTATGCTTGGGTGAAGAATTTCTAAGTCCAAAAGTATTAAGGTCAAGTTATTAAGGAATTGATCACAAAATGCCAGATATGAGATTACAAAAGCCCACAACCACTACAGAGGCGTGTGAAAGGGATTTGCAAAACTCTCATACATATCTTTGTGATCGTATAGCTAGAGTGCTTTTCTTAATCCATCATATCAACGTTTTGTGGTCAATTCCTTACTAGCTTGGTCTCAATCCCTTAAAACTTGACAATCTCCCACCCAAAAATAACATAAGGGAACTAGAGATAATTTAGGGTAATTAAGCATTTTTCAAATTCTATATCAACATAAAATGTATACAAAGAGGACTATGTGTATAACAACAACTTGGAAAAACTAAGGCACGTATTGGATACAACTTATACCGGATCTACCTATATCTTAACGAGTGTTGGGCGCAATTCTTAGTACAATATACCTAGCCATATGAGTAATTTACATGTATGGGCATTTTTTTTTATATATAAAACATTATTTATTAGATAAACTTTAATTGTACATCAAACACGTGTATAAGAGATTAAAGATATATACTACAGTAAAAGTACAATCTCAAAAAGCAAAAACTATACCAAATTCAAGCATAATCCAAAGTCAAGCTCATATAACTCACAATAACCAAAATCCTAAATTAAGCCATAATCCTAAACCTTGACAGGCACCACAAAATCGAACCAGTGCTGTCATAGAAATTATCTCATCTAACCATGAAGAACCTATTTAACAATTGTAGATCTGTGGACTCGAACTTGGTCTCTAAAGATCCAATTGCGCATAAAAGCGAACACAATCTTGATTTAACTTAGAAAGCCGTATAAGCATATGCTAACGAAGCTCTTCAAACTGATGATGAATCAACAAGTAGAAAATAAGAAATCTTGTTTGACAAAAAAAAAAGAAAAAAAGAAATCTTGGAAAAAATAGTACTTGGGAGTGCAAATGGCATGAGGAAAAAGTGAAAAAGCGATGATGGGGAACTCAAAACTAAGTCTGAGTAACAAAAGAGAATATTATACCACGAAGAAAGACATTGAACAAAAAAGAAGGGATACAAGGGGGAGGAGGGGAGGGCGTGCTTCGCGTACCTCATTCCCCTCCTGCTAGTGGTAAAGGTTTTTTTCTAAGCCAAATGGTAGCATTTTATTGAAGATTAAAAAAAAAAAAAAAAAAAAAAAAAAAAAACTCTTTGGAAAAATCATATCGTTGGCCTTGAGTTGGGGCTTGCTATCTTTGTGACCATCCTATTTATATTAAGACCCCTTCGAAAGACAATTTATTAGGTATTTCTTTTTAGGCATTATCTCCATTTCTGACCCCCAAAAAAACAGTAAAAAAGGGCTCTTTATTCAAAATAGTTCATGAGATTGGTATAACTCTATACTTTGGTACAATGAAAATCGATAGAAATGGTTCATAAGTTTATTCACCGTAAGTCATTTTGGTCATTACCTAAAAATAATGTCAAATCCTCATTCAATTGAGGGGTTGATTTGACAAATATTCCCTTAAAACGTGATCACGTGGTCGTTCACGTGACAATTTAAAGAGGATATTGATAGATTTTTTATGAAATGACCAAAATGGTTTACAGTGTATAAACTCAAAACCACTTCTATCGACTTTTATTGTCATAGACCAAAGTGAGGAGTTATGTTAATATCAGAAAACATTTTAATTAAAAAGAAAAAAAAAATCATGTTCAAACTACAAAGCGAACTTGGCATCAGAGGTGGAAAACCAATTCAAAATATTAATATAAGGGCATACCCAAAAAAATTAAGGTTTATGATATAACAAAGTGATGAGTAAAGCATGCATCCTCTTGAAAAAATTATTGGGTGCTATATGATAGATGTCTCTTATATTTACGGGATCATTTGAATGCTCACTCTTGGGTTTACTTGCTTGTATAGAACTCCTCAAACCGTAGTTTTCGAACAAGATGTCAAGACTACCTAACTAGATATATATATACATATATGCATGCGATGTCTCCTTTTGACTGGTGTAGAAGGTTAATTGTTATCATTTTGTTAATATTCGCAAGTTTGGCCTAGTTTGAAGTTACGACTATTAATAGAGTTACATATGAAAGCCTTTAAGTTATATATGAATATATATATATATATATATATATATATATGTTTCATTATTGTGCTTTATTATTTGAGAGATTTTTCAGTGTATTCAAAACATGAACACATTCACTATATGTCATTATACAAGTAAAGAGACACTTGAAAAAAATATAATGTACCATCCCATATTCATACCATTAAAAACAATCTCTTCTATTCTTCGATATATACTCAATTGAAGACATACATATCATGAATTCTACATGTACAAGGAACGAAGTTTGGATGCTTTAATCATTTTAATACACGACCTCTCTGGAAGATTTCTTCTTTCTTGAATTGATATCTTGCTTGTCATGTCTTGTTATAATATAACAGATGATCAAATGTCATCTAATGAAATTAATTAAGCTGTAGGCTGTCGCTACAAAGTCAAACTTTTAACCCCAAAAATCGGGCATAATTCACAGGCTACATTTGTACTTATACATATCAGCAGCAACCATACATCTATACATCTTATGTAAACAAATTAATGAAGTTATAGCTCCTCGATTGACAATTTGATTCACGTTATGATCATCATCTAATTAAAGCACATTAATGGAACTTCTAGTCTGCCATAAATTAACTCATTTGCATTTTGGAAGTGTCTAGCTCGCCTCTCCTCCTTCAAAGCCATATATATCCTTTGTGTTTGACACAATACTTTTTCTTAGTTACCAGAATTATGCTGTCGAGCAAATGCTAATTAACTAAATATAAACGACCTATCAAGTATGAATATTAATTATGCTAATTAGCTCATAGAATGTAGACATGTAATTATGTTGTTAGACAATCTAACGTGAGAACATCTCCTAATATGGAAAGTGCACTTAAATCGCCCTATGTTCACTACAGAAGTAATCTCATTATGCAGATTGCAGGCCATGCAACTTTGTTTTGTAATTACACGCCTCCTCTTCGCAATAATTTTCAAAATAAAATTATAAATCGTTAAAAGGAGGATAATTTCATGCCCTTAAAATTTTGTGCAAGCATATCCACGATTTAGCATATTATTCAGTTAAAGAAACAAAGAGAAAAGGGGGATACAATGATTTATATGGAAAAATGTGGGCATCTGAAACCTGGTATAGACTGCAATCTTAGGTTCTTAGCCCTTGTGTGCTAGAAAGTAGAAACCTTACAGCATGCGCCACCTGAGTTTTCTTTTAATATATATTCGCCTCAAAAAAACTACAAATTCATAATTTTTCTTTCAGGTATTTCTTTCTTAACAGGTAGAATTAAGTGGTTCAAAAAATAAACGGTTAGATATTACATATAAAGATCTAATCGATCTTTACAATTGTTAAATCTTTTACAATTCGTATTACTGAATGAGACATAACATTTTACCTGAATTCTCTCTCTTTTACCATGAGATGAATTAGGAGGTTGTCAATGTCAATTTTTTGAGGTTGAAGTGTTGAGCGTGGGTTGTGGTCGTTGATAGGAGGCTGTCATGACTGACTCATAACAGTCATTCATCGTTCATAATTGGTTGGTTGTGGAGCAAAACAGATGAGATGATGTTCAAATTATTAGGGTATTTTAGGTCAAATCGTGGGGTATCAACACTCGAGTAGTCTTGGACGAGCTTCTTGAGTGGACCCAAATTTTGATGGCATATCGAAGCGAAAGAATACTCGGTTTGAAAGGAAAATGGATGTGACAACATATGGAAATAAAAGTTTCCACAGTCGATAAAGGCTTCAATTTACTTGGGTTAATTCATGCATGCTTCATAAGAAAAGGCAGATAAAACATGTTTTTTATGAACGACGCCAACTGAAAAACTAGAAGAGGAAGAATCCAACAAGAAAACAAATGTATGGGGATCGATCCCCTTAACTATTATATCATGCAAGTAAGATAGGAAACAAACCACTGTTATAATTTGACACAAGTGATAAGCAAAATAAAGCAAATTCGGACACAATGGAATGAAGTTTAGATTAGCCATGTTTTGTGTCTAAACCACTGTTTAGGATTTAATCAGATGTGAGCTGTATATTTATCTAAATTATGAGGAATAAGTTTCCTCATGCTATTGCATTTTTTTTTCTTTAACTTTTACAAATTATAAAAGTTAGGATCCATTTCTCCATTCAACAATTAGTCGATTTGATCAGGCGCAATAGAGAGAAGAAAAACAAAATTAGAATTTTTGCCGAAGGGATTGAGCTAGAAATTTTTTCTAGTGGGGTAAACCCAAAAAACAGCTAAGAAAACCTTATTATTTTCAACTGAAGAAAGTGAGGTTTCATCATAAAAACTAATTTGTAATATGAGGAGTGGCCAAACATAGCCCTACTTTGTCCTAACATTCTCACATGCCCCCTCACATGTGACGAATTTTCAAGCCGAACACGTGAACAACACAAACGGGATGATGTGGAGCATGTTTGGCCGTTAGGCTTCACACATGTCCAACCTGCTTTGATGACATGAAAAAAGTTGGGTTTCACTATAAAACAAATTGACAATATGAAGAATAGTTCAACCTCTTATAAACCCTTGCATAATTTGATCTAATCAGAGTGAGATTTTGTACTCACATTCTCCCATCAACTTTTATAAGTAATAAAAGTTGGGATCCATTTGCCCATTCAACACTCTGTCGATTTGATGAGGTTGAGGAAGCTAGGTGTACCATTCTTTCTGAATCTAGTGAATTATCAAAACGCAATCCAAATCAACCGAGGCCTTAAAGTAATATACAATCTAAAAGCCCATTTCAAAGAGAGGTATTCTTTGGGTCATTCGAAAATAGGCTTCACCCTTCTAGACCATAAGGCTTTAAGCTATGGGCCTCATCATCGATGGGGGGAACCCCCATTCATCCGGACAGACGAGAGAGAGTGAGAGATGATACAGTGGAGTGGTGGTGGAACAGCCATGGTTGTTCGTCGGAGAGCTTCATGGAGGACTCCCATGTGCTTGGCTTCCAACGTCAACACAGAGGAGCTACGTGCCCAGCTCGGTCAGCTCCACTCTGAGGCTGAGACCGCCAGAGCCAAAGGTATATACATACATACATATATATATATATAAACAGTACACCTGCTTTCCTCTCTTTCATAATATTTTATATGAATTGGGGATTACCCATTTTCCTCTTTCATTGAAAGACTTCATTTTTTTATGCTCAATTTATTGCAAGTTCCCGCCTTGTTTGTTTCTTTTGTTGTTATAAGCTTTTTTGGTAGATAATTAATTAATAATTTGTATGAAAGCTTCTTTCTTTTACAAAATTACACATTTTTGAATGTGATCTTTAGATTTTCTGCACCAAGAAGTGGTTGATGAATTTCAATCCAATAGTTTGATGGGTTGAGTTAAATTGTCTGTTTTCTTGGCTGTTACTGTTTTGGTGAATTTCTGGACTTCAGAACAAACTATGTGACGTAATTTTAAGAACATTTCGTGGTTGTTGGCTTAGCAAACAATGCAAGATTGAGGCTTTTGCGTCTGTCAGAGGCAGCCGAGAAGCTGAAACGGCAAGCAGCAATTAATGTCCAAACCGGGAAGGAAGACGTCAAAGAACCGCATAGAGTTGCTCGATGAGCTTTCCATGAGCTTTCCACAAAGCTTAATGAGGTAAAATAAACTGTTAATAATTATGGAAGAGATTTTCCAGTGTAAGTGGAGGAATACTGGATTAAACCATTGTTTTTAATAATGCAGTTTAATTTTTAATAATGCAGTTTAAGATGGAATTCCACTAATCCATTATGTTTCCATTGACAAAAATCGACTATCACCAAAATTAGTGGTTGTTTACCGAATTAAAAAGGACATTTATAGGTCTGTAATTGGTTTATGATGTTTCAAGCTGCCATGTTTTCAACTTTTCCAGATGTGGTTATGGATTGTCTGCAAATTGTAGTCAAAACTTAATCATGACTGCATAAAAGAAGATATCATACGCTATCTTAGCTCAGTCGAGCCTTTAGAAAGGAGGTCAGGGTAAGGCTCAGTTGATAGCCACTCATCTTTGAAATGGAGGTCCCAAATTCATAACCTCCTTCCTCATAATGTTACAACTGGTAAAATAGCAACCACTAGTAAGATATACTTTTTCTTAATGTTCTTATTCCAATCTTTGTTCACTTACTGTAACTTATTCAAGATCTTTACCTTTCAGCGATAATATGATCAGAAGAAGACTAATTTGGTTTCAGGCGATTTCTCTGAAAGAAAGGCAGCTAATCGGGAATGTTTCTTTGGATCTTGGACTTGTCAGAGAAGATGCTTTTAGTCCTGTTCGAATTGTATCACCAACAACGGAAGTTGCTGAAGATTTGAAGGAGAGCAAAGAATTTGTCCCAAATGATCTGAATAAAGAAACGCCGCTTCCTAAAGACAACCAAGAAAAGCTTACCTGTTGAGCCAGAAGGGGAGGACCTTCGAGAACATTTAAATAAGGGAGCTTGGAATGAAGATGAGACAATTAGTAGCTTGAAGGGAATAACCTCTTTCGAGAGTTTCTTAGAACATCTGGATTACCAACTTAACAAAATTGAAGCTGAACTTATCACTATTTTAAGGTGCAAAAAACGATGGAACTTCTTGATAGTGTCTCTGGCGTTGGACAGAGGTATGCACATTAGTGAACTCAAAGGTTGGTGTAGTTTTTCGATTGTCCCCCTTACAAGACTTAACAATCATATCTCTTTCTCAATCTGTATGCTTATTGATAACTTCATTTATCGTTCATGAATCAGAATTTCAAGTATCAAGATGGCAAATGTGGAGATCAGATAAAGCTCCGGTTGTTGTAGTCAATCTCTAAATGTGGTAAGGTTTGCATTTTATGCATTAGAATTTAACACTTCCGAATCTGTTTTTGGCAGTAAAGTGTTGGAAAACTTGGGTCTAATTGCTATAATAAATCACATAGAAAATCAAGAAATAATTCATGCAATTATATATCACAATAATGCATGCACATGAGTAACCAATGTTAAATGAATATGATATAATGGATTAGAAAAACCTAGAAAATACGGTCGAGGCAAGTGTTGGACACTTTGTCCTTAAGACAAGTTTACGCCCCACTACGGTGCTCATGGTTGATCGGCGCATGTCTCCCAAGATACAACGACCACGTCCTTGTAATAGTAGCACTCCAAATCACGAGACTCCATGAACCACGATTGTGTTGAAAACTCTCTCATGTGGACTCAATGAAACTCTCTAATATTTAGTGCACTCTATGTATGATTATGTAAACAATGAAAAGTTATTTTGTGATTATAGGGGGCTTCCCTATTTATAGAATGTGAGATACCTCTTTGGAAAGTATGTGACTATTCATGAAGAGTCAAAAGTTGCAACTCTTCATTTAAAGTAGACGCATCTTTCTACCAAAAGGCTCCACTTCTAATTTCCCTTCAATTAATAAATTTAATATAATAATATTATTATTAAATTTTCCAACTTTAAACTAGAAGGTGGAGTTCGTAAAAATTACGTGTGAATAACTAATTCATAGATGTTCCTGGTTTTCTCGAGCCATCTTTTCAGAACTGCAGTAATTGTTTATAGCATGAAAACTAGCAAGGACTGTCTGAATTTGATGCAAGTTTTGGAACTTCCAAGGGCCCATATCACCAAGTTTTGGAAGTTCGAGCTATAGCATGTTTTGTCAAGTTTTCTTGGTGATTTGGGCGTTTGGAAGTTCTCAACCCTGAACTTGATTATTAATGGAATAGTTTGGGGTTCAGTTTTATGTTACTGGTTTTGCTCCTTGGTGATAACATGTTGTCCATCATTTGTTTCTCTGAACGGTTAGCAGCAAACATCCCCATACGATGCAAAGAGACAGGCGAGATTTAAAGATTCGGCTGCAGCTCCAGTATCAATAGACCCTTGCACCTGTTCAATCTAGGAATGTATCTTCGCTTTGGTGTGAAAAGATACACCACTTATTCATGGTAACTAGTTTTGTCCATTATGTTCTTTATAATATGATTATCGTGTTGTCATCAATAGATTGTAAAACAGTATTTTACTTTGTGTAATCAACATTTGACTGATTTTGGCTCATGGTAATCTCTTTGTCCATACTGCCGGGTAGGCCAAGTGTTACATAAATCTGTTGGTTCCACCTTCTGCTATGAACTTATGTTTGCATACTGCAGTGCATTTTGCCATGGGATTGTAAAGAGCAATAAACCAATACTTCATTGCTTCAGCCAGCATCCCGTAAGATTTGAGGATTGAATGAATTTTAGCTGCCTTTGATGCCCCTGCTTCGGTTTTAAAGTGTTTGGTTTGCATTGGAAAAGAAAAACCCAAAACACAGTTGCGTTCCCACCACGTTCCATACCCTGTAGATGAGCAGGCTGTATATGGTCCGTACCTGAATGTGTGTGGATCAGCGCATGCTCTCTGATGAACTCAGAAGCTTTATATGTCAGAGAACGCAAATGACCTTTCACTAAAACTATAGGGACTGATATAATTTGTCAAATGACTCCAGAAACCAAAGAAACGATGAAATGAGATCGTCGAAGTTTCCATTTTTATTTGAAACCAAAAGTATTTACAAAAGAATTGTATTGAGTCTTCTGCTCTGTAGTGAAACATCAAATTCATATGCCTAGTTCTATATACGTGTACCGTAAAAATTCAGAATTCTCACAGTTTGCTTCTGTTAATTTCTGTAGCAAGATCTGTGTGATGCCTCGGACTTTCGATTGAGGGAAACCTTATTGGAATCACTCACATGTCGCTTCCCATTAGATCAACAAGAGTAATTTTGTCATTGTTGCTATGTTCCAAAGAATCAAATTGCTTGCATATCTGCATAATATCATTCTCTGCCACTCTCCCCATCTCCTTAAGCTTGTATATGACGAACTCCGCTTTGCTGCAGCATTGAAGATAGAAAGTATAAACTTGACATGTATATACATATTTTTTCCACAGGACAATACTCTAAACTACGGGAAGGGGGCAGGCACATTGCCGTAGCCAACTGGTGTAACCCACGTCTGCTAACATAAATGCATATTGGGAAAAGTTTTGAGTTTTTAGGAACTTGACAAAAACCCGCGGGATGGCAAACAAGGTTGCTTTCCACTTTCTCTATTTAGGGGAAACTTTACTAGAAGCAAACTCATCAAAATTGGCTTAATTCCAAATTAGAGAAAAATTAGGGGGGGTACCTGATGCATCCATCATTATCCAGGTCTGCTGCCAACAAATCCCTGAGGGTGATCTCCTTCTGAAGAACCCATTTCGCGATTCGACGATTCCGCTTGTCGATTCTAAGCTCGGTCAGGTACAGAAAAGCCCTAGCAACAGCTAATGTGCTAAACAGTAACCAGATTATTGCAAAACACCTACCCGCAACTGTCTGGAAAGCGAAATCGCCGTAACCTACAGTTGTGACTGAAGTAACAGAGAGGTAGAAACTATCGACCCAACTCATCTTCTCGAGAAAATGTACTGTAATTGTCCCTATAGCTATACAACCAATCACCACTCCCAGTGCCAACGCTACCTTGATCCTTATCCTCATTCGTCCTTTCTCTTTGTCGATCATGTACGTCTGAATCATGTTGTTGAACTTCGTCTCATCGACGGTGCTCAACAACACCGATTCTTGCCTGTCGCAGATGTACACCACCAAACCGTTGAGCAGAATATCGATGAATCCAAAACCGACCAAGATGAAGAAACAGGTGAAGAGCTTGGTACCGGTTGTGTCAGGAACAATGTCGCCATAGCCAATCGTACAGAGCGTGACCACAATGAAGTACAAGGCATCAACCGGCTTGTAAGTGGCTTCTCCCTTGAAACCCCCGGTTGTCAAGATTATGACAATGCCGATGATGACATAGATAATGACACCGATGAAAGCTTGGCGAACGATGAGAGGGGTTGATTTAGGGGCAGGTCTTGGATCATCGACGGAGTCTTGAATCAGCTCCTTGATGTCAGTGAACACCGAGGGAGCTGAGTGGGAGCGGTGCTTGAGCTGCCTCCGCTTGTTCTTGTTCAGGTTCGCGAGGAGATTGGCGTAGGAGGAAGAGTTTGGTGTTGTGATGATGGGGACAATAACATCGGAGTTGAGTACATCAAGGTAACCTGAGGGGTAGCTTCTTCTTCGCGGTGTTCTGGGTGTTCTGGCCGTTGATCTGCTCGAAGACGCTACTTGTTGATCGTCACCTCCGACACCAAGTGCTGTCTGAATCCTGGAAAGTAAGGGTTCGTCCATGGTGGTGACTGGGGAGTCCGCATATATTGTAGGAAATTAAAGGTTCAAAGTGTTGGTGTTATCGATATGTTTCGTTTGTCTTACGAAAGAAATAAAAGAAAAAATCAACTCCAACTACAAGTCAATCCATGCAACAAGTGAAGGTTTTGGCTCGAGTTTGAGTGGTTGTTCGCCTAAGTTTAATCCTTTTTCCACTTTCCGCAAACTTGGGGAAGCTTATGTATATTTGGGGTGTCGCTGAGTGTGACTCATCATCTAATCGCGCTCATCTCGGAGTGCGACACTCACATTAAGATAATGTTCTCGGTAACATGGACAAAATCTCTTGTGGACCAAGAAATTTACTCGGTTAACTGAGTTGTCCAACTAATGTTCAAGTATAGTACTTTGGTCAACAATGAGGTAGTTGTCTCTCGATTCAGAGAAAATCTTGAATGTCACAGTAATTAATTTGTATGATCTGAGTTAGTTCTTCACATGAATATATATTTTTATTAATAAGGGTAGAATCTCTCATTGATCTAGAAGGTTACTTAACTAACCCCGCTAAAGTTTTTTAATTCCAACTTTACCCCTTAAAATAAAATTAGATCAATGAGAAATGCTCCACATTTCTATTTGTCATTACCCTCCATCCGACAGTAAAAGTTGACCAAGGTTGTCAAATTGTTTCAGTGATTTGGAATACGGGTTGTAATAATACAATTGGAGAAAGTTTTTTCTCAAATATTTCTCCAATGGTATCATGACACGTGTGCCAGCTATGTTTCGGGTGCGCTGAAAATTTTCTTCAGTTTTAGAGCTCTTACATGTATTAATGGAGGTATAAAAATTGTAATTTATCTTTCCCAAACCCCCCCACCCCCCCCCCCCCCCCCCAATCACTTTTGAACCCTGTGAGTAGCAGAATAGGTACTACGGTGCCCTGAAATTAAATATTTGTTTATTATATTAAATTAAGCAGTAGTTAGCATAGTATGCTCTTTATATAATTAATAAATTAAAAAACTAGATGGCAAATAATTCAAAATTTGCGGGCAAAAACAATTAAAAAACTAAACCTAAATTTTGGCTTACTATCAAAGTATATGGGCCTCCTTGGAAGGGTCATAAGCTTTTTTTGACAATAAAAAACATTTTTAACTACATTTGGTAAAAATTTTAAGTATGCTTTAGGCTAGGTAAGTATTTTTTTTTAGAAATCACTTGGATTTTTAACAAAAAAATTTAACATGCTTATAACAAAAACACTTCTTACAAACGTACTTTTTATTGAGTTGACCAACATCAGTATTGATCTATTGGTTTTTTATATTATTTATGCATTTGATTAATATATTTCCACCACATTTACAACTCAATCCTTTTCAATCATCCTTCTAGAAGAACCCAGAACTTGATGGAAATTGACTGTTGGAGTGTCAAACTCATGATCCAGTCACCAGCATGGAGTGTGAGTTCTTAATTTATGTTAATTTTTTTTTCTCAGAAATTTTTTTATTGCATATTATTATTCTTATACAAGCGATATTAAAGAGAAACTCGAGACACTGTTGCAAGAAGAAGTGCTGTTAATGAACTGAGTTTTAAGCTCTTTGCATTTGCACATTTATTTAATTAAGGTTTTGTATTTTAATAACTCTTTAATTTGGTGGATATAGATGTATTCATTGTAGAAAAATAGATGCTGCAGGCCCATGCAATATATGATAAATCCTACGAACAACAAGAAGAGTGCTTGATTTTAATTTTTGTTTTGGGTATTACCTCTTTTGGATCTATATGTGAAGAGTGGAGTTGCTTGATTTGTTGAATCTATGGGATCATGGAGGTGATTAGGTGATGTGATCTACCTATGGACATTGTATTCCCTATCCTAATTTATTATTTTAGATTTTGTTTTCACATGATCCCCTGGAACACGAAGTTTAAATTTTTTGTTAATGTGTAATTGTGCGATTCACAATGAGCTCGAATAAGTGCTTGAAGTCTACTCATTGTTTTGCGACGAGTGCTTGAAGTCTACTTATATGTTTGCGATTAGTGATGCTTTATTATAATATTTTTAGATCTAGTTTACAAGAACCATTTAATGGCCAAGTTCTTCATGATGTATAATTTTAATACCATTTTATCAATAAATGAAATATCGTACTTTTCTTATTAAAAAAAAGGGCTTTTAAAAAAAATGGTCCTTGAGATTTGCATAACTCCTCACATTAGTCCCTGAGATTTGAAATCAATAGAAGTAGTCCATGAGTTTATCCACCATCAATCATTTTGGTCATTCCATGATAAATCTCCATTAAATGAGGCTAAAATGACAAAAATACCCTCAAATTTTTGTCAAATCATTTGGCCCATTGTTTATTAAATTAAGGGTATTTTTATCATTTTAGTCCTTATGTAATATAAATTTTCATTGAATGACCAAAATGATTGATAGTAGACAAACTCAATGATCACTTCTATTGATTTCAAATCTTAGGAACCAAAATAATGAGTTACGCAAATCTCAATGACCAATTTGGCTAAAAAGCCAAAACAAAAAAATAGAAGGACAAATATACTCTTTTGTATGGAATAACTCTTGTTACTCAACAAACTACAAACATTTCCACATAATGCTTCAAATTAAATTGTACAGAAACTAATAACTTCATATGATTTGTTCAGCTATTCGACCAAAATAACGAGAAAAGGAAATTGGTTCAGCTGCCAAGAACACTTCCTGCACCAAACAAAGTGTTTCATAGTCTGTCGGTCGTTCATGCATAGACCAACAAAAACATGTCACGAGGAACCCTCTTGTATTACTAAATGCACTTACTTGGTGAATAAAGTGTATAGCATATAACTTGCGTATTTTTTGTTTAGCTGATGAGAACATAACCTGCAGCACTTTCTGAGAGTCTACCCGCAACAGTTTTTCGTACCTGCGCATGAGACTGAGATTCTTGCTGAAACATCTTAACCAACTATTGATGCTCTCGTTTTCTAACTTCAGCACAACCCCTAACAAGACATGAATGGCCGAAAACAGAGCAAATGCACTTGGCGATCCTTCGTTCCCCGGTATTATCGTCATCGTTCCCCAGCATTCCACCGATGTTGATTCCAAAATGCCCGGTGATGATAGAATGAACAAGGCCATGACCACCAAAAACTCCCAAGTTACGTGTCACTATGAAGCTTTTGTCCTAAAATTTGTAGTATTAGCAAAGCGTGAGATCCCCACTTTGTAAAAATCTGACAAATCAAATTGTGAAATAGATCTCGTAAATGAAATCATACACACTTCTCATAACAAAGAGAGAACATAACAGTAGA